>NC_064633.1:37754523-38064786 GCF_023864275.1 Schistocerca cancellata | reverse complement strand
TCTGTCTTTAGCCAGGTTTCAGTACCTGTAACGATTTGAGTTTCTGTGCTTTTTACTAGTACTTGAAGCTCTGGTTCTTTCCCAAGACAGCTCCTAAAATTTTTGCAACTGTAACGTCTATGGTTCCAAGGTCTGCAGTGTCCTGTGATTGAGCTGCACCTCTGACACTTTGACATTTTCTTCTTTCCAGAGATCCTCTAACCTAAAAAGCCACCAAGTCTACTCCACGCAGCCCACACTAACCGTGCGGCCGCCTCCTTTGTGTATTGAACCACAGACCTATTTATTGGAACTGATACCCCACCTCCCTATGGCGCATGTCAAGGAATTGGTAGCCTAAAAGGTCGCAGAATCATCAGAGCCTCTGATTCCGAGCGTCCACTTGGCTCTGTGCCCAAAATCCGCAACTGGTCCGGAAGTGTTTACCTCAGTCATATAGCCGCCGGAAACCGGAGAGGATCCCTTCTGATCCTAAGCGATGGACCTCATTATTAGCGATATAAGCCACCACCTACACTTGGCTGCACCCTGTGCTTTTTTTATTTCCCTAGAACCAAATTGTGGAGCAAAACTCCAAGGTCATGGAACATGTCAGTACATGAAATTGCAACATAAAAGTAATAACAGCTAAAAAATAAAATGTTTATGTACCCGAAAAATGTCAATCCATAAGTTTAAGTAAACGCAACCAACAATGCAAGAAGGATCAGCTTAATTTTCAAGGGACTCCTCGACAGAATAGAAGGAGTGACCCATGAGAAAACTCTTCAGTTTCGATTTGAAAGCGCGTGGATTGCTGCTAAGCTTTTTGAATTCGTGTGGTTGCTTATTGAAAATGGATGCAGCAGTATACTGCGCACCTTTCGGCACAAGAGTTAAGGAAATCCAATCCAAATGCAGGTTTGGTTGCTGCCGAGTATTAACTGAATGAAAGCTGCTTATTCTTGGGAATAAGCTAATATATTGTTAATAAGAAATGACAGCAAGGTATATGTATATTGAGAGGAAAATGTCAAAATACCCACACTCGTGAACGGGGGTCGACAAGAGGTTCGTGATGTTACACTACTTATTGCCCGAATCGCCCGTTTCTGAGGCAAAAATATCCTTTTAGAATGGGAAGAGTTACCCCAAAATGTAATACCATACGACATAAACGAATGAAAATAAGCAAAGTAGACTAATTTTCGTGTCGAACGATCACTCACTTCAGATACCGTTCGAATAGTAAAAATTGCAGCAGTAAGTCTTTAAACAAGATCCTCAACGTAGGCTTTCCACGACAATTTACTATCTATATGAACATCTAGAAGTTTGAACTGTTCAGTTTCACTAATCATTTGCCCATTCTGTGAAATTAAAATGTCAAGTTTCAATGAATTGTGTGTTGGGAACTGTAAAAACTGAGTCTTACTGTGCTTTAGCATTAGTTTATTTTCTACGAGCCATGATTTTAGGTCATGAACTGTACTAATTGAAACTGATCCAATGTTGCACACACCACCCTTTACTACCAAGCTAATGTCATCAGCAAACAGAAATGTTTTAGAGTTACTCGCAATACTAGAGGGCATTTCTTTTATATAAATAAGGAACAGGAGTGGCCCCAATACTGATCCCTTCCCCCCCACCCCCCACTTGAATGTACCCCACTCACACTCCACATCACAGCCATGCTCAACATTGTGAATAATGACCTTTTGCTGTCTGTTGCTAAAGTAAGTGTTGAACTAATTGTGAGCTACTCCCCGTATTCCGTGATGGTACAACTTCTGGAGCAATATTTTGTGATCAACACAATAAAACGCCTTAGTTGAATCAAAAAATATGCCTATCGTTCGAAACCTTCTGTTTAACCCATACAGTACCTCGCAGAGAAGAGAATATAGCATTTTCAGTTGTTAAACGACATCTACAGCCGAACTGTACATTTGATAGCAAATCGTGTGCTATAAAATGATCAATTATCCTTACATACACAGCCTTTTCAATAACTTAAGCAAACACTGATGGCATAGAAATAGGTCTAAAATTATCTACATTATCCCTTTCTCTCTTTCTATAAAGCGGTTTTACTACTGAGTACAAATTACAAATATGCCTAAATAAAGGGCTAACATGTGCAGCACAGTACTTTAATATTCTGCTAGGCACCCAGTCAGAACCATGAGAGTCCTTAGTCTTTAGTGACTTAATTATTGACTGAGTCTCCCGCTTGTCTGTATCACAGTAGAGTATTTCAGACATCAGTCTCAGAAAGGTATTTGCCAGGAAAGTTATATGATTCCCTGTAGAAACTAAATTTTTATTTAATTCACCAGAACACTCAGAAAATGATTGTTAAATACTGGACATATATCTGATTTATCAGTAACAGAAATATTTTCACTGCGAACTGACTATATTGTCGACCTTGTGCTGCTGACCAGACACTTCCTTCACAACTGACCAAATGGTCTATTCGCAGACCACATACTCTTTGCCTTCCTAATAACGTTTTTAAGCACCTTACAGTACTGTTTGTAATGGGCTGCTGTAGCTTGATTGTGACTAACATTTTGATAAAATTCCCACTTTGTTCTACATGATATCCTTATCCCACTAGTCAGTCACCCGGGATGCCTACTACTGCTAGTACCCCATTTAGAACGGTCTAATGCAAAGCAACTCCCAAAGAGCATGAGAAATTTGTTAGACAAAGCATTATATTTGTCATCTATGTTATTGGCACTATAAACATCCTGCCACTCTTGTTCCTTGACAAGGTTTAAATTGCTCTCTATTGCTGTTGGATTAACTTTCCTACATAGTTTGTAATTATATGTGACATTTGTTTGGCTACAAAAGCCTTTTAAAGCTAAAATTTGTGCATCATGGTCCAAAAGGCCATTCACCCTTTCACTAACAGAATGCCATCTAGTAATGAAGAATGAATAAAAATATTGTCTATGGCTGTGGTGCAGTTCCCCTGCATCCTGGTTGGAAAAATCACAATCTGCATCACATCATATGAATTCAGGAGATATACCAACATTCTTTTTCTTGCAAGATCGTACACAAAAATTAATATTGAAGTCAGCACATATAACTAATTCCTGGTACTTCCTACAAAGTGAATCAAGAACCCTCTCTAGCTTGATCAGAAATGCTGTGAAGTCAGAGTTAGGTGACGTATAAACAACAGCAATTAGAAGTTTAGTTTCACTAAATTCAACTTCCCCTGCACAACATTCAAATATCTGTTCAGTGCAGTGCTGTGATACATCTATGGTCTCAAATGGAATACCGTTTTTTACGTACATAGCCACTCCCACACCCCACAAGGAATTCCTGAAAAACGGCCAGTTTATCTGCATCCTGGTAAAGGAAGCCTCTGAACTGTCAAATTATTTGAGTGGTGCTCTGACATACCAATAATTTTAGAGTCAACATCTATAGGCAGTTCACTAACTTTATCTCTAATACCTCTTGTATTTTGATGAAATATGCTAATTCCTTCTCTACTTGACGTCCTCTGAAGGTGAGCCCTTCCTTAGAGCGACTTCCTTTAAGCAGGCATACCTATCAGCTGACTTCAATCTAAAAAAGGTGCAGCTCTAACACCAACTACTACAGGAATTTTTCCATGAGTGATCCCACCACCACCCACTACACTGTCACCTATAAGCTTTTCCAGCCTCCCCTTACCATAGATATTGAGGTGCAGGCCATGCCTAGTGAAACCCGATCTGCTGATGGAGCCAACTGGCACCACTGAGATGTGACCCATGCCCCTGCCATCAGCGCCCACCCCAACCCCATGTTAACGCGCCTAACAGCCACATTAAGATGAGGCCCTTCATGACGCTGAAACAGTTGCACGAAATGCACATTAGTGCCACAAGTTTGAGTAGCTATCTTTACCAGGTCACCACCTACATCATATTTCTCGACCCTATCAAGACTATTAGCTGCTTCATCCACTATCACTACCTGATCCCCTCCGTAAAATTCTTACATAACTCCCCTATGCTGTCAGTCTCCTGAGTCAACCCTGCACTAGGCTTCACAATGCTGGTGACCTGGTACTCATTCCCCAGCACTTTCTGCAACTGCTGGCCCACACCTCTACCATGCTAACTGTAGACTTTGCAAATGACCTAGGCCTCCTAACTGCCGAGGACTGCTGCATGCTCCCTACATCTAAAGCTACAAGTGACTCCTCTCCACTCAACTCTGACAGTTGGTCAAATCTATTGCATATATGCAAAGTATAACTGTCTGAATACCTCCTCCTCCTAGCTGCCTTCTTGCCAACTGCCAGTTACGATTCCCCACCACCCTTAACCCTCCTCAACCTACCTAGTTCCTCTTTTGCACGTTGTAACTGCTCTTCATGGCATTTGGGAAGATCAGTTCCAACATCTGGGATGACTCACTTACGCACACTGAGTGCGCATTGTACTCCTTCCGCTCCTTGACAACTATATCCCTAAGGGGCCCCATTCGCGCCTAACAATGGAACTCCCAACTACCAGCAATCCCACTCTCTGTGAATGCCTGGATCTTACAGGTCGAGAGGCTTCGTCTGACACAGGATAAGCGACTGCATCTGGCGCAGGACTTTATCAGCCTCGGACAGCGCCTGAAAGTTGTTTGTGAGAGGAACTGTGGCGTGCTTACGACCAGCTTCCTGTGGAGTGGAATGTGCTGGATGTCCTCTGAGTTCCCACTTGCGTCCCCCCACAGTGACGCCTATAGGCAGCAGTCACAAAATGCGTGACCAAAGCCAGCACCGCCTGCTTCTCTAAGGGAAGGCTTACCAACTCAGCTCGGATCTGAAATCTGTGACCTAGCTGGCCAAGAGCAGGTCACAGCTTCCTGATATCCAGTATGTCCAATCCAATACTTTGGAAGACGCTGAGCAGAAAATATGCGATCCTCCACTACAGGTACCTGAATGTGGAGCTGCTCCTTCAATAAAGGTATAGTCTGTGGAATACATAACAAGCTGTGGCATCAGCTATTATTGAATCATGTCCAGATAAATGTAGAAAAATGGACGGCACAAGTTTTGTATCAACGTCGTACAGAACAAATTAACTTGCGGTGAGTCATGCTGATGTTACACATGAAGGCTTTTCTGTAGCCAATTTTCTGATGTTGTGCCATCTTTCCTTGGCACATATGCGGAATGCTGACTAATCGTTAAAAGTGAGACGTGTGGCGAATATTTCTTCCCCCATGGCTTCCAGCATTGCTGTAGCATAATTCATACGTTGAGAAAACGATCGAAATTTTGCATTTCTTTTTACGGACTTTGTAATACTTATCGATGTATTGTTATGCATTAAACAGTTGCAGCTCTTTGTAACCGCTACATTTGTTTTGAACTGCCCTCTATGAATAAACCTCATGTCATTGAATTTATTACCAAGTAAATATCAGGTAACCTGTTTAAAAACAGAAGCAACTAAGCTGCAAATAAAACTAACTTCTGTAAACAACTGTACTTCAGTACGTCGCAAAGTAGCTCGTCGATTGAATAGACGCGGAAAGAAGCTCACACTGTACACCTAGTTGGCCCCTGACTGTTCGAACTGAAGGCTACAGTTGAGGCCGTAATAGTAATTAGTTGGTAACTCTTAAATGGTGGATGTAAGATTAAAATATTTGCAATATAAAATATGAGAGTAAACTTTCTCAAGGTGAAAATTACTGAGATATTATTTAACTTCTGGTGCAGATAAACTAGATGTGTACTACAAGCAGGATAGATGATGCCCGCCTCCTGACGTGTTCAACCAGTAGCAAATTACTTGTTGGTTGATATTGGAGCTGGTTTACTCCAATCAGAGAGCTTAACGTCACGAACGAATGTTCGTCATCGCCAAATTGCCACAACAAATGGTCAGTTCTCTTCCATAATTCGGCTAGTGCAGTGTACGAAATCTGCGTATTTCATTACCATCACTATGTGTGACTTGTTTTCGGTAGGGCTATCACGTCTGATGAAATGAGAAATAAAAGGGGCAGACCCAAGATTCTGGATCGAAATATATCATAAATATAAAACGCAAAGTTGGGGCACAGTGCAGTGGTTGAAATTCAGTCCTGATTTGTAGAACGCTGCCAGTTTGAATCTTATCTATTAGAACTGTGTGCCGGACCGAGACTCGAGCTCGGGACCATTGGCTTCCGCGGGCAAGTGCTCTTCCACATGAGCTACCCAAGCACGACACATGACCCTACCTCACAGCTTCAGTTCTGCCAGTCCTCGTCTCCTACCTTCCTTTCATATCAGCGCACACTCCGCTGCAGAGTGAAAATCTCATTCTCTGAAAATGTTTATTTTAAATCTTTACGAAAATTACTTTGATTATTATCTTTATTCATACAGGGTGAAAAGTATTTAAACCGACAAACTCTGGGAGGTTGCAGGTTTCAGCTCAGCATACGCATGTTAGTGAAACTGGACATGCACACCAATATTGACCATTTTGACAACACATTGCACATGCTTCTGAGAAGATATCATCTCCTGTGATGACCAGCCTATAATATTGGAACTAGATCTCCTGCTGTATATTTAATTCTCCTTTGCAACTGAGTATGAACTCTTCATCTGTTCTTAAGATTCGGTATGCGAAATCCAACACAATAATAACATGAACTATTTCCTGATCTTTCTAATTTGTCAGGCGCTCCTTTTGTAGCTTTCTTTCAAGTAAAGGACTGTTTTCATAGCCGGCCGGTGTGGCCGTGCGGTTAAAGGCGCTTCAGTCTGGAACCGCGTGACCGCTACGGTCGCAGGTTCGAATCCTGCCTCGGGCATGGATGTGTGTGATGTCCTTAGGTTAGTTAGGTTTAATTAGTTCTAAGTTCTAGGCGACTGATGACCTTAGAAGTTAAGTCGCATAGTGCTCAGAGCCGTTTGAACTGTTTTCATTATTTCCCATTCCGCAACTGAGTCTTCTGTTTTAGTTTGCACAACCATCTTAACCTTCAAGCAATAATTGTTACTTTTCAAAGCATCTCTTCATCAGATATTATTTAATTGACATGTGAATTATTGATGGCTCCAACAGTTCATTTACGTTATTCCAGAGTACCTAGTTTATATGTGCTGATGTTTCATTGGAAACTGTCTTCCAGTCTTGAACGTCAAGTTTGTATTCGTTCTCTACATGCCTATATTTTCCAATACCTATATGTACACTATGTGATCAAAAGTATCCACACACCCCCCCCCACCCTCCCCAAAAAACGAACGTTTAACATATTGGGTGCATTGTGCTGCCACCTACTACCAGGTACTCCATATCAGCGACCTAGTACTGTCACATGTCAGGTGTGTGAGTTCCTAAGGGACCATACTTCTTAGGGTATCGGTCCCTAGATTTACACACTACTTGAAATGACTCATGACAACACATACACACCCGTACACTGGACTCGCATTCGGGAGGACGACGGTTCAATCCCGTCTCCGGCCATCCTGATTTAGGTTTTCCGTGATTTCCCTAAATCGCTTCAGGCAAATGCCGGGATGGCTCCTTTGAAAGGGCACGGCCGATTTCCTTCCCCATCCTTCCCTCACCCGAGCTTGCGCTCCGTCCCTAATGACCTCGTTGTCGACGGGACGTTAAACACTAATATCCTCCCTCCTCCTCCTCTATACATACACACCCGTGTCCGAGGGAGGACTCGAACCCCCGGCGGGAGGGGCCGCGCAATCCGTGACATGGCGCCTCAAACCGAGCGGCTATTCCGCGTGATCTCAGTAGTCATTAGACTCGAGAGAGAGATGAATGGGGCACTCCGCGGAACTCACGGACTTCGAACGTGGTCAGGTGATTGGGTGTCACTTGTGCCATACGTCTGTACGCGAGATTTCCACACTATTAAACATCCCTAGGACCACTGTTTCCGATGTGATAGTGAAGTGGAAACGTGAAGGGACACACACAGCACAAAAGCGTACATGCCGACTTCGTCTGTTGACTGACAGAGACCGCCGACAGTTGAAGAGGCTCGTAATGTGTAATAGGTAGACACCTATCCAGACCATCACACAGGAATTCCAAACTGCATCAGGATCCACTACAAGTATTATGAAACTTAAGTGGTAAGTGAGAAAACTTCATGGTCGAGCGACTACTCATAAGTCACACATCACGCCGATAAATGCCAAACAACGCCTCGCTTGGTGTAAGGAGCGTAAACATTGCACGATTGAACAGTGGAGAAACGTCGTGTGGAGTGACGAATCACGGTACACAATGTGGCCATCCGATTGCGGGATGTGGGTATGGCGAATGCCCAGTGAACTTCAACTGCCAGCGTGTGTAGTGCCAACGGTAAAATTCGGAGGCGTTAGTTTTATGGTGCGGTCGTGTTTTTCATGAAGGGGGCTTGCAACCCTTGTTGTTTTGCGTGGCACTATCACAGTACCTACATTGATGTTTTAAGCACCTTCTTGCTTCCCACTGTTGAAGAGCAATTCGGGAATGGCGATTGCATCTTTCAACACGATCAAGTATCTGTTCAGTATGCACAGCCTGTGTCGGAGTGGTTACACGACAGTGACATCCCTGTAATGGACTGGCCGGCTCGGAGTCCTGACCTGGGAAGTTCCGGAACGCCGACTTCGTGCCAGGCCTCATCGACCGACATCGTTACCTCTCCTCAGTGCAGCACTCCGTGAAGAATGGGCTGCCATTCCCCAAGAAACGTTCCAGCACCTGACTGAACGTATGCCTGCGAGAGTGGAAGCTTTCATCAAGGTTAATGGTGGGCCAACACCATATTGAATTCCAGCATTACCGATGGAGGGTGCCACGGACTTGTAAGTCATTTTCAGCGAGGTGTCCGGACACTTTTCATCACGTAGTATATGTCACCATCCCTCAATAATGATCCGCCTCTTTCAGCTAGTGCAGGTTTCAAGATATTGGTATATTTATAGCCTGTATTGGAATTTATTGGTCTGTAGGAGAGGCAGTTTTGTATATGGGCATTGGTAGCACTAACGTTTTTAACATTATTTTGAAGCTCTTGTGACGTGTAACTGTTTTTATTGAGTTTAATTTTAAACAATAGACTATATAATCCTATCGTTCCTGGGTATCTTGCAGTGTGAATTATTAAACCACCTCTGTCAATATCTATCTGTGAATCAGCAGTTAGTCACACTCTTGATATCTGTTAAAATGTGATGCAATGCACAATGTCACTCATGGATTCTATTAGTTTATTAGCTACTTCCTGTCTCTATTATAATTTTCTTTCGTAAGACTTCTACGTCTTCTTCATCATCACCTTTTTTGTCGTCTTCATCTTCATCCTCTTCTTCTCCAATGTCTCCACCTCTTTTCCTACCTCCTGCGTTTATACATAGAAAGAAGAAGAAGAAAATAATGATAATGATGACGCGTTACATACTGAACGTGGGAGAAAAAATTCTCGTTGACGCGCCTATTACTCGCTCCGAATAAAACATTTAGTTAACCAGCTTTCACTCACGATGATTCCATATCGACTGTGATACAAATAAAAACACTTACTTTCTGCCTTGCGAGAGTCGTCTGTGTATTGATGAAAGACTTCTCGATAGACAAGAAATGCAAAAAGTTACTGACGTTGATTAAACAAAACTCGTGCACTTCACTTATTATTGATCAAAATTATTGATCGTGTGCACTATCTGGGAATTACAATGCTGAAGAAAAGATATGGATGTTTTATGCCCAATGATTGCAGAATGCTGACTGGGGAACGAGAGATGAACTAAAAACTTTTGTTGATAGTGATGGACGGTTCTGCTTCTGCACAATGCTCAGTGCGATACTTGGGTCCACAGAGGATGGTAGGCAGATTACGTTAAACGCTCGCCATGGACTTGTATTGTTTCGCAGACAAGATACGAACTGTAGTATATCACATTAAAGCTGAAACTAAGTTGAAAATTGCACTCGAAGAAATGTACTGAGAATTTCCAGAAATTGCAGTGTCTGAGAAAGAGCAAATATAATTATGGAATGTCTTAAAAATGATGGAAGTTCGGGTCTAGCACTCAATTATTTGGATCTAATTGAATGTGTTGCAACAGAAATTAATACATTGGCATGGAAAAAGAAATTCATCACAGCTCTCAAAAAAGCAGTTTCTGCTTTACAGACAAACATGAATTCAGTGTCCAGTGATTGCAGAATATTTGACGCAATGAACATACCAGAGTTGAAGGTATATCAGAATTCGTCTAAATATCCTGAAGATTACTAATCAGTAGATTTTACCACAAAGAGAACTATGCAGTCCACCTCTGTAGATGAGTGATCAACACAACAAACGCTCATGTGGGGGACATAGGTTCGATTCGCGGTACTGCCTGGAATTTTTCCTTGCTGTAAGGACTATACTGGGGTGCACTCGGCCTTGCGATGCCAATTGAGGATCTACCTCACTGAGGGATAGCGGCTCCAAGATCTGAACGTCGAAAACTGCCGCGAGTGCGGTGTGCTGACCCAATGCCTTTCCTTACGGCATCCGATGCTGAATGGCTGTGGATGACACAGCGGTCGGACGACCATCGCGTATCCTTCAGGCCCTGATCCGGTTTCCTAATACTGTGCAAACTTACGAAATGAACAACAAATTCCAGTCAATGTTTTACGAAAAGAGAGGATTAAGTATAAATTCGCTCAAGAGTCGTACAGAGCTCCAGAAACGCCACATACATTTCATCAATTTCCAGAATGAGATTTTCACTCTGCAGCGGAGTGTGCGCTGATATGAAACTTCCTGGCAGATTAAAACTGTGTGCCCGATCGAGACTCGAACTCGGGACCTTTGCCTTTCGCAGCGCACACTCCGCTGCAGAGTGAAAATCTCATTCTGGAAACATCCCCCAGGCTGTGGCTAAGCCATGTCTCCGCAATATCCTTTCTTTCAGGAGTGCTAGTTTTGCAAGGTTCGCAGGAGAGCTTCTGTAAAGTTTGGAAGGTAGGAGACGAGGTACTGGCAGAAGTAAAGCTGTGAGTACCGGCCGTGAGTCGTGCTTCGGTAGCTCAGATGGTAGAGCACTTGCCCGCGAAAGGCAAAGGTCCCGAGTTCGAGTCTCGGTCGGGCACACAGTTTTAATCTGCCAGGAAGTTTCATTTCATCAATTGTTTGCGTCAAGATGAAGAAGCACCGACATCGTTTGTCATTGATATGAGAACAGAAATGGAAGTAAAACCACCATTGCCAAAAACTACAGTATCATACTGACTGGTTATTCATGATCCTCTTATAGAAAAGACGCCTTCAACTGAAAGAGTGACGAGGCGTACTCATATTCGGAAATTTAATGCTGTAAGAAACATTGTACACGTGGAGTTGGTAGATTAAAGATGTCGCAGTGAAGACGCGTACATGTCATAACGGCAGAAATTTTTTAGTAAACGTTCAAGGAGTGGTTTTGCTTCTCTACCTCTAATGAGGTATACAGCGGTAGTCACGTATGCTGATAATGCATTTATGGCAATTTATCGATCGCGGGCGCACCTGGAAGCTGTTTACAAGATACGACTGGACTCTCGTCTCAATTCCCTGCAGTTGGGTGTGCTCTGGTCGAGACAGATATCTTAATTGTGGCGTCACCGACAGACACCACACTTGCTAGGTGGTACCCTTTAAATCGGCTGCGGTCCGTTAGTATATGTCGGACCCGCGTGTCGACACTCTCTGATTGCAGACCGAGCGCCGCTACACGGCAGGTCTAGTCTAGAGAGACTCCCTAGCACTCGCCACAGTTGTACAGCCGACTTGGCTAGCGATGGTTCACTGTCAATGTACGCTGTCATTTGCAGAGACGACAGTATAGCATAGCCTTGAGCTACGTCATTTGCTACAACCTAGCAAGGCGCCATATTCAGTTACTATAAGTATTCTGAACAGGTAATATTGTGAATCATGTACCGTCAAGAGCGACGTTCATCATTAATGGATTAAAGTTAAGTATCAAACTAATTACGTCCGCTTTCTGAATTCTAATTCCTCGTCATGTTTCAGCCCTCACGTCAGTATAGTTCTTCCCTCCTCACGCCAGCCTTCGTGAGCTAAAACACGTGCATTTCGGCCTCCCCTAGTAACACGGTGTTGGCTCTTCTGCCAACACAACATTAGTCAAGGTAAAGGAAACTTCTCTCATGCTTAGGAAGAGAGATTAACTTTTTTTAAGAGTGAGATTACTTGCTATGTTTTCTTTATCAGAAACAAATACACCACCCTCTTTGACTGCCAAGGATTCCGCACCACAGAAAATCGATATGTTGTGAAGGAACCTGTTCTTCGGACGCCAGGTGGAGCTTTTAGTTGTGTATTTGCTTCTCATGTTTCATTCTGCAGCACACAATGCCCTACTATTACATGGAATAGCTTCAGCAAATGGTTATTCCAAATTCCTGTTTCACTGGAGACAGCACTGAATGGCTTATGCTCAGTTGTACTACTGGAACCGTATGTCTTCGTGAGGGGTTTGGAGAAAGTGAAGTGGCTTAAGGACTTGTTGCCAGAATACGACGTCGAAAGTATTGGATACAAAACAGTGAATGTGTGTGTGTGTGAAATCTTATGGGACTTAGCTGCTAAGGTCATCAGTCCCTAAGCTTACACACTACTTAACCTAAATTATGCTAAGGACAAACACACACACACACATGCTCGAGGGAGGGCTCGAGCCTCCGCCGGTACCAGCCGCACAGTCCATGACTGCAGCGCCTTAGACCGCTCGGCTAATCCCGCGCGGCAAAACAGTGAGTTGAATAGGACTTATTGTTAAAGAATGAAATGAATGTACAGATTTTTATAATGACATTTATATCTAGTGTCTTTTTATTCATTTTTTTCGCTTCCCCCTCGGTAACATATTATATAAAAAAATATTTTATTGCGTATGACTCATTCCGACGAGGTCCTGCTCATGTTGCTGACTTCATTGTACTCAACATGCAAACTGAAATAACTGATGAATTGCATCATTCAGCATACAAGAGTAATCTAAGAAGAATAGGAATCACGAAAGATTTTGATGATAATCATCATCCTGATTTAGTTGATCTAACTGCATTACCAAATACAATTCAGGCTTTAAATGTATATTAACAGTAATTGATATGCGTTCCAAATATGCATGGGTCGTTGCTCTAAAGAAAAGAAACTGGTGTTGTGGTTGCAGACGCGATTAGAAACATAGTTGATACCTCACACCAAGGAGACCTCGCTCTTGCTGCAATCAGCATGGTAGCTGAAAAAGATTCTAGAGACTAAAACTGGCACTGAGGTTGCAGGTGCACTTAGAAAGATATAAGTAAGCTGTAGCAGCAGGATTTCAATAACTTAAAAACAGACTTAGGTGAGAATCATTTCAAGAGCGTAATGCAAATTCTTTGTTCAGCGTTTTCTACTTTGAAAACCTTACTTTAGTGATTCAGTAGAACTATTGATAGAACAATGTTTAAGAATTTAACTACGCAAGGTTCTTTCATACGCTTAGATGTGGTGCAAGATCTAGTAAGTCAGTGATGTGAATGTGAAATGTTTCCTGTTGGGACGTCAGTACATTGTTTGTAGCTTGGCAACACGTGTTGATTTCTTCTGTGAAGTGACTGTTGGTGTTAAGGGGTAAAAAGGTTAAAGTTTACCGAACAAAACGCAGTTGCTATTAACAAGATAGACCATGCAGTGTTGCGGAAATGTCGCTGACAAACAGCTGCGAAGAGGCCTCATGTCGATACATGGGCTGACGAATACGATCGAGATATTACACTCCTGGAAATTGAAATAAGAACACCGTGAATTCATTGTCCCAGGAAGGGGAAACTTTATTGACACATTCCTGGGGTCAGATACATCACATGATCACACTGACAGAACCACAGGCACATAGACACAGGCAACAGAGCATGCACAATGTCGCCACTAGTACACTGTATATCCACCTTTCGCAGCAATGCAGGCTGCTATTCTCCCATGGAGACGATCGTAGAGATGCTGGATGTAGTCCTGTGGAACGGCTTGCCATGCCATTTCCACCTGGCGCCTCAGTTGGACCAGCGTTCGTGCTGGACGTGCAGACCGCGTGAGACGACGCTTCATCCAGTCCCAAACATGCTCAATGGGGGACAGATCCGGAGATCTTGCTGGCCAGGGTAGTTGACTTACACCTTCTAGAGCACGTTGGGTGGCACGGGATACATTCGGACGTGCATTGTCCTGTTGGAACAGCAAGTTCCCTTGCCGGTCTAGGAATGGTAGAACGATGGGTTCGATGACGGTTTGGATGTACCGTGCACTATTCAGTGTCCCCTCGACGATCACCAGTGGTGTACGGCCAGTGTAGGAGATCGCTCCCCACACCATGATGCCGGGTGTTGGCCCTGTGTGCCTCGGTCGTATGCAGTCCTGATTGTGGCGCTCACCTGCACGGCGCCAAACACGCATACGACCATCATTGGCACCAAGGCAGAAGCGACTCTCATCGCTGAAGACGACACGTCTCCATTCGTCCCTCCATTCACGCCTGTCGCGACACCACTGGAGGCGGGCTGCACGATGTTGGGGCGTGAGCGGAAGACGGCCTAACGGTATGCGGGACCGTAGCCCAGCTTCATGGAGACGGTTGCGAATGGTCCTCGCCGATACCCCAGGAGCAACAGTGTCCCTAATTTGCTGGGAAGTGGCGGTGCGGTCCCCTACGGCACTGCGTAGGATCCTACGGTCTTGGCGTGCATCCGTGCGTCGCTGCGGTCCGGTCCCAGGTCGACGAGCACGTGCACCTTCCGCCGACCACTGGCGACAACATCGATGTACTGTGGAGACCTCACGCCCCACGTGTTGAGCAATTCGGCGGTACGTCCACCCGGCCTCCCGCATGCCCACTATACGCCCTCGCTCAAAGTCCGTCAACTGCACATACGGTTCACGTCCACGCTGTCGCGGCATGCTACCAGTGTTAAAGACTGCGATGGAGCTCCGTATGCCACGGCAAACTGGCTGACACTGACGGCGGCGGTGCACAAATGCTGCGCAGCTAGCGCCATTCGACGGCCAACACCGCGGTTCCTGGTGTGTCCGCTGTGCCGTGCGTGTGATCATTGCTTGTACAGCCCTCTCGCAGTGTCCGGAGCAAGTATGGTGGGTCTGACACACCGGTGTCAATGTGTTCTTTTTTCCATTTCCAGGAGTGTATTAAGTCGGTTGCGGACAAATGTAACCGTACTCACTCGACAATTTCCTGCGCTTCCACAGATGAGAATAGAATTGCGGTTCATTAGTTATTCCGTATTCCAGTTCCAGGCTACAGTTCCAGACGACGCTGACCATCTATTGCCGACGTAATAGCAAGTCATTATTTACGTGTGATCGTGTTACAGTTAACGCCGAGTGCCTAGTGAAATTGGCATTTAAATACTGAACTTAGTAACTATCGTAGGCAGCAGTCCAAACAGAACTATACAGATTAGCTAATCTTTCAATGTGTTAGGTTAGTTAGAGTATAGGACTAGCCACCAGTGGCACACGCCTGTCAGTTCTCCAAATTGAATATTGTATAGGCCTATACATACATTTATTTTAGTGTATATACATACGTTTGTATTTAACAAATGTTTATTACACGTTACATATTGTGTTGCCCACGTTAATCGCTCCAGAGATAACGCCAAGTGATCATTTACACTGTAAAGCGGGCAAGCGGGGAACTTTGTACAGCAATGAATATTCAGCTGTAGAAGGTTCACTTCGTGGTACCTTGGATATTGGCCGTTAGATTCCCGTTAGTGGCTACAACAGCGACTATAGCAATACTTAGGTTTTCGATGTAATTCCAAATTATGCAGTTTCTTGGGCAGATATGTTAGCGACATTTGCTGAATTAAAGGTAAGTCACATTCGGAATTTTTTAGGAGAGTGACAGCTATTTTAATTTTAAATACGCATTTTGTGTTATCTCTACGTCACACACAGCTATAAAAAGTAAAGACGGTACAAATTTTGAGGAGTGTGACTTTTAAAGCACTTTCATATTTTTTAACTTTCAGTAGACAGTGGTTTAGAATTTGTGTTCTTTGAGCAACGACATTAACAAAATTACGTTCTCAGTCATTACGCAAGTAACAAGGGGAAAAGAGGTGAAGAGATTCAGATTCTTACTTAATGCAATGAGGTTCCGAGTATTTATCTACGTCGCAAAAGAAAAAAAAAAGTCTAAAATGCAAAAGAAAATCGTATTTCTATGAGAGTAAATGTGGTCTCGTATGAAAGCGGAGTCATTAAAATACTTTTTAACAGTAGTCACAGGAAGCGTACAACATCGCCTCAGAAAATATACCGATGTAAGTATTTGGAGTGTACAGAGCGCGGGAGAGGGGGGGCGGGGGGGGGGGAGGAGGAAGGAAAAAACGTAGAGAGGCAGGGAGAAATACAGGCAGTGAGAAATGTAGGGAGAGAGACGGGTAGAGAGCAGAGAGAAAGAGGAAAGACAGGGAGCTGAAGGGAGTGCAGTGTCTTGGCACACCGGGCCGCTGCTCACAAGGGAACCTCCCCGTCGCACCCCCCTCAGATTTAGTTATAAGTTGGCACAGTGGGTTGGCCTTGAAAAACTGAATACAGATCAATCGGGAAAACAGGAAGAAGTTGTGTGGAACTATGAAACAAATAAGCAAAATATACAAACTGAGTAGTCCATGTGCAACATAAGCAACATCTAGGAGATTGTGAACTCTGGAGCGCCGTGGTCCCGTGGTTAGCGTGAGCAGCTACGGAACGCGAGGTCCTTGGTTCAAGTCTTCCCTCGAGTGAAAAATTTAATTTTTTGTTTTCAGTTTATGTGACAAACTCTTATGTTTTCATCACTTTTTTGGGACTGATTATCACATCCACGAGAAAACCTAAATCGGGCAAGGTAGAAGAATCTTTTTACCCATTCGCCAAGTGTAGAAGTTAGGTGGGTCGACAACATATTCCTGTCATGTGGCGCACATGCCGTCACCAGTGTCGTATAGAATATATCAGACGTGTTTTCCTGTGGAGGAATCGGTTGACCTATGACCTTGCGATCAAATGTTTTCGGTTCCCATTGGAGAGGCACGTCCTTTCGTCTACTAATCGCACGGTTTTGCGGTGCACTCGCAGAACACAGACACTAAACTTATTGCAGTGAACAGGGACGTCAATGAACGAGCGGACAGATCATAACTTTGCGAAAATAAAGAAAGTAAAATTTTCAGTCGAGGGAAGACTTGAACCAATAACCTCTCGTTCTGGAGTTACTGGCGCTAAGCACGGGACCACGGCGCTCTTGGGCTCACATCCTCCTTGATGTTGCCTATCTTTCACGTGGACTACTCAGTTTGTGTATTTTACTAATTTTTTTCACTGTTCCACACAACTTCTTCCTGTTTTCTCGATTGATCTGTGTTCAGTTTTTCAAGGCCTATCCACTGTGCCAACTTATAACTAAATCTGAGGGGGGTGCGATGGGGAGGTTCCCTTGTCAGTAGGTCCGAGAGAGTACCTCGGGCGGCTGACGGTTTGTGTTTCGGCTCTGCAAAGTTTTATAGGCGTGGTCCAGTGGACTGACACCTGGAGACATCGCTCGTCATCACATTCAGCGTATGTCTGCATTTGTGAAAAGCACGTTGATCCTAGGCGTAATATCTGATGAAGAACATCTTCTTGTATCCCATCAGTTGCATTTCCAAAACAAATCATTTTTGCCGTTAGGTCTCGCAGTTGTACCAGTAAAATATACATTATATATCATCTTGCCATTGTAATATAGGTCGTATTTAAATCGTACTCCTTTCGGAATATATAAAAGCATTTTCAGTGATCAAATTTTTTTCATTTCTTACTTCATTCCTATCGTTATTTTGTAGGTAAGTGTTCGATTTTTGTACACCGTATTTCGCTGGTGCGGAATACAGGTTGAATCAGGAGGAGAGAGACACGATTTGAGGGGTGATACTATTATTGATACTGATGAAAAACATTTTCACGTGGACATATGCCCTATTCTGAATGGCTTCAGAGACAGAACACATTTAATATCACCGTTTTACCATTTCCTTGAATAACTCAAAAACCGCGCCCTCCAGCGAAAACGTGCCACAGTGCAATGTTAAATTAGAATAAATTTCCTACAAAAATGTTCCAATTAATTTTTTTCTAGGTCTAATACTATGCGCGAAAAAAGTTCGAGAGTACTGAAAACCTCGTGCGACACGCATGCTCTATAGGTCACGCAGTTTTGTAGGCCAGTTTGAGGTAGTTACCCTACGTCACAGATCAAAACATCTTTTGATTGACTGTAGACTCAAGACAGCGGCCGGTCACATATTTAACTTGAAAAATAGCCAAACAGCCGTATATTTTGAGAAGTTATTTTGTTCAGATGACAAATATTGGAGCTTGTAAGAAGTGAGAATACTGTGAACATGTACAAGTATAATGGGTGATTATTGTACATGTTCACACTGTTCTCACTTCTTACAAGCTCCAATATTTCTAATATGGTCCAAACAGCCATTCCCACTTAGTTACAATTATCCAAGTTGAATATGGTGTTGCAAGGATGTTTTTAGTCATATTCATTCCAAGTCCGAGCTCTGGCTTAAAATTAGGAAATAAATCCTTCATCTTTTTAAAAAACGCTGACGTCGTAAGTCTCTTCACGCATATACACATAACTTTGCATACCATTTTGATGTCACCTGATAGCGCTAATCATTTTGACCTCTGTCGGTCAATAGATAATAAGGGCGATGAAAGCGACGTTGTACGTCCTTTCACGCATATATATTAAGCCCGTTACATTATTTGACCTTTCACATCAACACCTCTTATAACATATAGGTAGTTTGTCTGTTCCACGCTATATGCGTTCATAGACCCACTTGATGAAGTTTCATGGTTCAGTACGTCAAGTACCTGATTTTAAGAAACTAGTTTAGGTTTAGGTACTTCTTAGACTATTTTGGTACATATCCGGTAGCACTATTCAAAACGATCTCTGTCGGCCATTAGATATTAAGGGCGATGAAGGCGACGCTGTACGTCCTTTCACGCAACTACATTAAGCCTGTCATACTAATTTGACCCCTTTCTGGTCAATAGCGCTTAGAATTTAATATAGTAACTTTACACGCTTATCCAAGCATAGTCACGGCCGGAGTGGCCGCGCGGTTCTAGGCGCTACTGTCTGGAGCCGAGCGACCGCTACGGTCGTAGGTTCGAATCGTGCCTCGGGCATGGATGTGTGTGAGGTCCTTAGGTTAGTTAGGTTTAATTAGTTCTAAGTTCTAGGCGACTGATGACCTCAGAAGTTGGGTCGCATAGTGCTCAGAGCCATTTGAACCATTTTTTGCACAAGTACTTGTCTTAACGCTGCAAATTGCATTCCATAGATTATTAAGAACTTTTATTATTATGCTTCATTTTCTGTGAAGTCGCCTGAGTTATACCTCGATATACACTACATGTATACTCGGTTTTAATATGCAGCGGCCTGAAGATGGCATTACTGAGATACTAAGAAGAGGCTGTCATCTAAATAAAATAACATCTCAAAACATACGGCTGTTTGTCGATTTTCATTGGTGAAAATGATAGATCACAAATGTCCTGTATCAAATTCTTTGTCTCAACTTCCTCTGCACTACTTTGGCACGACAATATTTGAATAATACAGAAAATAAATAACAGTGTACAGTGAATGTTTTCGACCTTGGAAACTGTTCGGAACAGGGCATCTGCCCATATGACGTTATTTGCTCAGAATCACTACGACCCCTCAATGCATGTACCTTTCCTCCTGACTCACCCTGAATATTTTTGTTTACATTTTGTGTAGACTCACTTGCACCTCTGTATGTACAAAGTACACGAGGTACATGAAGATGCAATATACATCACCATTGTGATGCCTGACAGCTTGTAGTTTGAAGTGAAAATATGGAAATAACAACATTTATTTCACTTAATATAATGTTGCAATGAGTGAGATGTGCAGGCACCACTCACGGTCTGCTCTCACAGCTTTACTTCCGCCAGTATCTCTTCTCTTGCTTTCCAAATCCCAAGTTCTCTCCCACATATATTGCGGGACTAGAAAGTGTACACTGATATGCGAAAAGTCATGGGGTACCTTCTAATATCGCATCGGGCTCCCTTTTGCCCGGCACAGTGCAGCAAGTGGACGTGGTGTGGACTCAACAAGTCGTTGGAACTGTGTGCCGGACCGAGACTCGAACTCGGGACCTTTGCCTTTTGCGGGCCAGTGCTCTACCAACTGAGCTACCCAAGCACGACTAACGGCCCGTTCTCACAGCTTCAATTCTGCCAGTACCTCGTCTCCAACCTTCCAAACTTTGCAGAAGCTCTCCTGCTCTTTGCCAGGAAGTTTCATATCAGCGCACACTCCGCTGCAGAGTGAAAATCTCAAAATCTCATTCTGGACACATCCCGCAGGCTGCGACTAAGCCATGTCTCCGCAATATCCTTTCTGTGCTGGCCTTGGTGGCCGAGCGGTTCTAGGCGCTACAGTCTGGAACCGCGTGACCGCTACGGTCGCAGGTTCGAATCCTGCCTCGGGCATGGATGTGTGTGATGTCCTTAGGTTAGTTAGGTTTAAGTAGCTCTAAGTTCTAGGGGACTGATGACCGCAGCAGTTAAGTCCCATAGTGCTCAGAGCCATTTGAACCATATCCTTTCTTTCGGGAGTGCTAGTTGTGCAAAGTTCGCAGGAGAGCTTCTGTAAAGTTTGGATGGTGGGAGACGAGGTACTGATAGAAGTAAAGCTGTGAGGACGGGGCATAAGTCGTGCTTGGGTAGCTCAGTTGGTAGAGCACTTTCCCGCGAAAGGCAAAGGTCCCGAGTTCGAGTCTCGGTCCGGCACACAGTTTTAATCCGCCAGGAAGTTTCATATCAGCGCACACTCCGCTGCAGAGTGAAAATCTCATTCTGAAGTCGTTGCAAGTCCCTTGCAGAAATACTGAGCCATAATTGCGAAAAAGTTGCCGGTGCAGGATTCTGTGCACGAACTGCCTCTCGGTCATCTCCCGTAAATATCCGATGGGATTCATGTGGGACGATTTGCCTGGCCAAATAATTCGCTCGAATTGTCCATGTGTTCTTCAAACCAACTGTGAACAATTATAGGCTGGTGACATGTTTGGGAACATGAAGTCCATGAAGGGCTGCAAATGGTCTCCAAACAGCCGAACACAACCATTTCCAGTAATGATCGCTTCAATTGGGCCGGAGGACCCAATCCATTCGATGTAAACACAGCCCATACAATTATGGAGGCACCACCTGCTTGCACAGTACCTCGTTGACAACTTGGGTCCACGGCTTCGTGGGATCTGTGCCGCACTCGAACTCTACCATCGGCTCTTACCAACTGAAATCTTGACTCACCTGATCGGGTCACTGTTTTCCAGTCGTCTAGGACCCAACTGACACGGTCACGAGCTCAGGAGAGGTGCTGCAGATGATGTCGCGCTGTTGGCAAAGACACTCGCGTCGGTCGTCTGGTGCTATAGCCCTTACACGCCAAATTTCACCCCACTGTCCTAACAGATACGCTCGTCGTACGTCCCACATTGATTTCTGCCGTCACTTCACGCAGTGCTGCTTGTCTACTGACACTGATAATTCCACGCAAACGCCGCTGTTGTCGGTCGTTAAGTGAAGACCGGCGGCAATTGTGTTTTCCATGATGAGAGGAAATGCACATTCTCGGCACACTCTTGACACAGTGTATCTCGGAATATGAATGACCTAACGATTTCCGAAATACACTCCTGGAAATTGAAATAAGAACACCGTGAATTCATTGTCCCAGGAAGGGGAAACTTTATTGACACATTCCTGGGGTCAGATACATCACATGATCACACTGACAGAACCACAGGCACATAGACACAGGCAACAGAGCATGCACAATGTCGGCACTAGTACAGTGTATATCCACCTTTCGCAGCAATGCAGGCTGCTATTCTCCCATGGAGACGATCGTAGAGATGCTGGATGTAGTCCTGTGGAACGGCTTGCCATGCCATTTCCACCTGGCGCCTCAGTTGGACCAGCGTTCGTGCTGGACGTGCAGACCGCGTGAGACGACGCTTTATCCAGTCCCAAACATGCTCAATGGGGGACAGATCCGGAGATCTTGCTGGCCAGGGTAGTTGACTTACACCTTCTAGAGCACGTTGGGTGGCACGGGATACATGCGGACGTGCATTGTCCTGTTGGAACAGCAAGTTCCCTTGCCGGTCTAGGAATGGTAGAACGATGGTTAGATGACGGTTTGGATGTACCGTGCACTATTCAGTGTCCCCTCGACGATCACCAGTGGTGTACGGCCAGTGTAGGAGATCGCTCCCCACACCATGATGCCGGGTGTTGGCCCTGTGTGCCTCGGTCGTATGCAGTCCTGATTGTGGCGCTCACCTGCACGGCGCCAAACACGCATACGACCATCATTGGCACCAAGGCAGAAGAGACTCTCATCGCCGAAGACGACACGTCTCCATTCGTCCCTCCATTCACGCCTGTCGCGACACCACTGGAGGCGGGCTGCACGGTGTTGGGGCGTGAGCGGAAGACGGCCTAACGGTGTGCGGGACCGTAGCCCAGCTTCATGGAGACGGTTGCGAATGGTCCTCGGCGATACCCCAGGAGCAACAGTGTCCCTAATTTGCTGGGAAGTGGCGGTGCGGTCCCCTACGGCACTGCGTAGGATCCTACGGTCTTGGCGTGCATCCGTGCGTCGCTGCGGCCCGGTCCCAGGTCGACGGGCACGTGCACCTTCCGCCGACCACTGGCGACAACATCGATGTACTGTGGAGACCTCACGCCCCACGTGTTGAGCAATTCGGCGGTACGTCCACCCGGCCTCCCGCATGCCCACTATACGCCCTCGCTCAAAGTCCGTCAACTGCACATACGGTTCACGTCCACGCTGTCGCGGCATGCTACCAGTGTTAAAGACTGCGATGGAGCTCCGTATGCCACGGCAAACTGGCTGACACTGACGGCGGCGGTGCACAAATGCTGCGCAGCTAGCGCCATTCGACGGCCAACACCGCGGTTCCTGGTGTGTCCGCTGTGCCGTGCGTGTGATCATTGCTTGTACAGCCCTCTCGCAGTGTCCGGAGCAAGTATGGTGGGTCTGACACACCGGTGTCAATGTGTTCTTTTTTCCATTTCCAGGAGTGTAGAATGTCTTATGCGTCTAGCTCAACTACCATTCCGTGTTCAGAGTTTGTTAATGCACGTCGTGCGGCCATAAACACGTCTGAAACCTTTACACATGATTCACCTGAGTACAAATGACAGTTCCGCCAATGCGCTGCCCTCTTACACCTTGTTTATGCGTTAGTACTGCCATCTGTACATGTGCGTGTCGCTATCCAATGACTTTCGTCACCTCAGTGTATAGCTCAGTCGGCAGAGCACTTGTCTGCGGAAAGCAGTGAGCCCGAGTTAGAGTCCGGGTCCGGCACGCGGTTTTAGTCTGCCAAAATGTTTCATAGCAGCTCACGCATTGCTACGGAGTGGAAATTCATTCGTATCGATGACATATTTGCGGTGTGACCTCACCTAAGTGAGAGGCTTCAGCAGTTTCTCCAATATCTGAACTTTGTGTACCCAAGCATCAAACTGACTGTGGACGTGGAAGAGAGTGGTGATATCTGTTGTGTCTAGACAAGACAGTATAGACACAAGGCGAGGAATCCGAAAGTTCACGCGTCAACTCACGCAGGCTTGCTTACGTCTGAAACAGGATACGTAATGAATGCTATAAAGAAAAGTACGTAGCTCCATGAATACCTAACTTTACTCCATCATTTGTATACAGCATTCTTGATGATACAAATGAGACTCTTTAAATACAAGCACTGTAAGGTTAATGGCGCCTTGCTAGGTCGTAGCCATGGACTTAGCTGAAGGCTATTCTAACTGTCTCTCGGCAAATGAGAGAAAGGCTTCGTCAGTGTAGTCGCTAGCAAAGTCGTCGTACAACTGGGGCGAGTGCTAGTACGTCTCTCTAGACCTGCCGTGTGGTGGCGCTCGGTCTGCAATTACTGACAGTGGCGACACGCGGGTCCGACATGTACTAATGGACCGCGGCCGATTTAAAGCTACCACCTAGCAAGTGTGGTGTCTGGCGGTGACAGCACAATATCCCTTTTACGGATGACCGAGTGAAGCGCAAAGCGGACTGCACTGTGGCACGCAGTCGATACAGGAAAGCCACCCACACTGATTTGTATCTCCACCTGTCCAGCTGCCATCATCCTTCATAGCGCGAGCGTCTGCTGTGTGCACTTCTACAGGGCTGGGACACTGTGGAACGAAGAAGTCTACCGAGGGAGCTCAACCACCTTACGGACGTATTCGAGAAGATGGCATACGGCGGGAGACAAATCCGATGTGCTTTCAGGCAGAAGATACAGGCCAAGTAAACAGAACACGAGGAGCAAAAGAAAACGATGTATTAGCTGTACGCCGGCAAATTATCCAAGAAAATTAGCAGAATTTTGGCTCGACCTGAGTTTTCCGTTCGCCTCCGAAAATGTTAGCTACTAGGTACTCTGTAAATCGCGTATCTGCCGTATTCGATGGGAATGCGGTTGGTCATACTTCGGGCAGACGTACGGATCGTCGAAGCAAACACACCGAACTTAAGCAGCCAACAAAATCTACGGCTGCAGAACATTGCATAGCTACGGGGGACTCAAAAAAGCCGGCCGAAGTGGCCGTGCGGTTCTAGGCGCTGCAGTCTGGAACCGCGAGACCGCTACGGTCGCAGGTTCGAATCCTGCCTCGGGCATGGATGTGTGTGATGTCCTTAGGTTAGTTAGGTTTAACTAGTTCTAAGTTCTAGGCGACTAATGACCTCAGAAGTTGAGTCCCATAGTGCTTAGAGCCATTTGAACCATTTGACTCAAAAAATATGAAGAAACTGGAGTGCTAAGACAGTCCTCGTAGTTTTGACACTGTGGTCTAAAGGAATCTATTGAAACACGAGTGGCCGACGTAAAGCGTGGAACGTAGCACTGAACCAGCTGAAGCCCCAACGTCGGCCGGTGGCGACTTCCGTGCCAGGAGCACTGAGAGACGAGAAATCATTAACTAGCATGCAGCGATCGCGTTCCCACAGCTTTCAACCCGACGTGGCGTGCGAGCAGTTAGTGATGGAAGGGCGAGCGATAGGAGGTTGATGGAGGCGCGTTGCACCGAAAACGGTCATTCTACAAGTACCACTTGAGTTTGACGGCAGGTCATGCTGTCAAAATATCCTGTTACGTAAACGACTGCACCTTACAGCACTCCTGAGAGCAATAAAACAGTTTGCTATCTGTTGTCCATGTAAAAACATACTCGCTGCCCCACGTTTCCTTATGTAAACTGTAGCGTCTGAATAAATAAATCAAATATTGCCGCATCCTGGAGTAACCAAAAACAGAGAGTGCAGTTAGCGTATAAAGCAGTGAGTGACTCAGCCGCAATACACTACTAATTGTCTCTATTATAAACAAATAAATATATAATATTCTAGCTGCGGATTCAGCCTCTTCGTATACAGTCAACATTTTTGGCTATCTCCGTCACACCTATCAATTTTACCGACAGCGATACTGGCTGACTGCTCAGAGGATCTTTGACAGATAGCAACATAAAACATTTTAATCACCTTGATTAATAAAATAAATTTCACCGCTTCTTCTCATTTTTCTATCTGTCAGCAGTGGATTCATATCTATATACCCTCGCCGCGCGGAGTGGCTGCGCGGTTTAAGGTGCCATGTCACGGATTGTGCGGCCCCTCCTTCCGGAGGTTCGAGTCCTCCCTCAGGAGTGGGTGTGTGTGTTGTTCTTAGCACAAGTTAGTCGAAGTTAGTTTAAGTAGTGTGTAAGTCTAGGAACCGATGACCACAGCAGTTTGTCCCCTTAGGAATTCACACACTTTTGAACATTTTCTATATACCCTCTTCGGTTTTAATTTAATCTTTCGGTGGAAATAAGTGAATTGGATATTACTAGACCGTTAGACGGAACATCTGAACCGTTGCCATTGTGTTGAAATAACGCTTCTGCGCAAACTTGTTCACTCTATGATCTGTATTTGACCTGTTTCAAAAAGTCCGAATATTCCACTCTGCCAAAGTGGTTCAATATAAAGTCTTGGTGACATTACGTCGTAAATTTCACCAAGAGATTACTCTCTGAAACTTTCTGTCATATTAAAACTGTGTGCAGACCCGCAACTGAGCCCTGGCACCGTTGCCTTTCCAAGGCAAATGATCTACATCACATCTGTCGTTACTTAAGTAACGGCCACGTCTCATGTGTAGAGCATGTCATGAATTTCCAGTATGCAACGCAGGACTTTAAGACGAAAACGTAGTAATAACAAGCATAAACAGATCTTTGTTTACGCTTGTTATTAGTGTTCTCTGTGGTGTAATGCTGTATGTATAAAGAAAATTTATTATTTCAGTTCACGTAATTTGCTGTCAAACGGGCAGTTTGGTTTTAAAAATGGTTCAAAAACTGACAACGGTCTATCGTCTTTTCCTTGTGAGCCAAAGGACGGTTTAAACAAAAAACCTGCGAAAAGTAGGCTTCTACTTTAATTTGACTAAGGCATTTGATTGTTTTGATCGCAAAATATTATTGTAGAAGTTGGACCATTACGGAATAAGTGAAGTGGCTTGTAACTGTTCCCTCTTATACTTTAAGAACAGACAACAAACCGTCATTCTCCAAGGTTTAGTCTGTGTGGGTGGGGAAGCGGGACGCAGGGGTTGGTATGTGGCCCACTACTGTTTATTCTGTATACTTAAGTCATGTGCATTGTGATATGATAGGTAATGCTAAAATATTTCTGTTTGCTGATGACACCAGTTTGGTAGTGAGTGATGTTGAGTGCAGCATAGACAGTGTGGCAAAACAGTGATATTAAAGACGTAACTTAAAGGCTTGTAAAAAAATAAAGTGTTGCTAAATTATGGTAAGACTCAGTTTTCTACAGTTTCTAACAAACAACATAACTAAAATTTTCATTACACAGATTGCATACGGTTTTAGTGAGTCTGAACTTACGAAATTTCTGTGTATAGAGATACATGGTAAGCTGTCATAGAAAGACTATGTTCACGATTTTGTTCAAAACCTGACTGCTGCTGTATTCACCATAACAGTATCTGCAATAATTGATAGTCGTATGTGAAAGTTGGTGTAATTTTCTTATTTTCATTTACTTATGAAATATGGGCTGTATTGCTGGGTACATCTTCCCATTCAGAAAGAATATTTTTGGCTCAGAAAGAGCAATTCGAACAATATGTGATGTAAGTTTGCGAACTTCTTGTTGGGCCCTGTTGAATTTTCTGGAAAATCTGATATAGGCCTCCTTGATACACTGGTGTCTAAAATTAAAGCAACAAACGGAAATTTTTGCAAGGTTGTGTTTATTTTGTTACAAAACAATATAAACAGGTGACAGTAAAGTAGAAAGAATGTAAAGAATATAGAACATAAACAACTGGCAAAAATGGTGTTTTTTTTCCAAATTAACGGATTTACACACACTTTCTGAGAACCAGTTAATGTGCACAGTATGGGGTGTGACAGCCTCTGGTACTAATACATGCCGGACAACGATGGGACATGCTATGAATGATGTCATCAATCTCACGTTGAGGCAATAACGCCCATTCTTCCTGCAGAACTGCTCACAAGTCTTGGAGAGTGATTGATGGACACTGGCGTGATGAAACCCATCTCCCCAGTGCATTCCAGACGTGCTCTGTTACTGCGTAAAGCCAAGCGCAGGCACACCAATCGGGAACTACAGAGAAGAGATGGCTGTGAGAAGACGTCAGCCAATCGCACGTTGTCCTACCCCTCTCCAGGATGACAACGCGACAACAGCGGCCCCTATGTGAAAAAGACACAAGCTTCGCTACCGACTGGTGACGTCCCAGTTGAGTGGCAGCTTTAAGATTAGGCACTGGTATATCAGCATGAACTCTAGTTATTTCGCTTGTACTGTCTATGCAGCACAGACGTATGATCGTTTATACTGAAGATGACTGCAAGCCGCGTGGAGTAGCCGTCCGGTTTGAGGCGCCATGTCACGGATTGCGCGACCCCTCCCGCCGGAGGTTCGAGTCCGCCCTCGGGTGTATGTGTTGTTCTTAGCTTAAGTTAGTTTAAGTAGTGTGTAAGTCTAGGGACCGATGACCTCAGCAGTTGGGTCCCTTAGAAATTTTTGAACATTTGAAGAAGATTGCATATTTTTTATGTCGCCCTATGCTTGCGACACTTCTTTGTGAGCTATAGTAAAAATTGCTGTTTTGAAAAGCGCGCCGCAGCGTGTAGTGTAAAGCAGTCGCCCTCCGTTTCTGGCGGTGCCGCCGCTGTGGCAATCGCAGCTTTGGTGTCTCCCTCTGCTGTGAAAGGGGAAAGGTTGCCTGTTCACGTGCATTTAAGGGGCTCTATCAGCTCGGCAGTCATCCCTCCAAAACCCAGGCGATCATTGTAGGCAAAACCACCCCTTCCTTCCGCCTCCTTGATTTCTATCTCACCATCTATGGCCGTCCTATCGCCCTCACTCCCACCCTTAAGTACCTTGGCGTCACCCTCGACCGTCGCCTCTCCTGGACTCCCCATCTCCGGACAATCCAAGCCAAGGCACGCTCCCACCTCAATCTCCTCAAGCTCCTCTCCGGCTGTACGTGGGGTCTGGACCCCTCCACCATCCTCCACACCTATAAATCCCTCATCCGCCCTATCCTTTGTTATGCCCATCCGGCTTGGATCTCCGCCCCCCTACCTTTTACAAATCCCTCCAAATCCTTGAACGCCATGCTCTCCGCCTCGCCTATCGCATCCGTCTCCCCTCCCCCACGCGGATCCTCTACGATCTCATCCCCTTCCCCCACCTTCTCCTCTTCCTTGAAAGGATACGGATCCTGTACACCTCCTGCAAACTCGATCCTCCTCACCCACTCGTCTCCCCACTCCCCACTCCTCTCCCACCCCCACCTGCTGCCGCGCCTGTATTCCCACGTCCCACCCGGTCTCCATCTCTCCACCCTCCTTACCCTCTCCCGAGGTGGCTTCCACCAGCTCCCCCTCCCTGATGATGTCATCCTCCCCACCATCTACCCCTCCTACCAAATTTGATCCTCCCTCCCTCTTCCTGTATCTGTTCCTTTGGGCACCCTCCATCCCTCCCCCCCTCCACCCCACTTCTCCCCTGGGCCTCCCCTCCCCTGTCCTTCTACTCCTCCTCCCCTCTCCTCAGCCATTGGCATCTCTGTTCTCTCCTCTCCTCCTTCTCCACCCACCCACACCCTGCTTCCCCTCTTGGCATGTCCCCGGACTCGCACACGCTACGTGGACTTTCGCGCGCTGGAGATCATCGCCATCTGTGTCTCGTGTGTGTGACGTCGTTTCGTGTTTTTAGTGTCCGCCGTCACGCTTCTCCGTTCACTTGTGCCATCGGATTCGTCAGTGTTCTGTGTTCCGTGTCAACGTGTTTTCAGTGTCTTTCTCGTCGAGTGTGAACGGCTCCGTGTTTTTTGTGTGACTGTGACCACTGTTTTTTGCCCGTCACTATGTTCATTTCATTCTTTATTTTTTTGTACTGTGATTGTTAACTCTCTGGCTGAAGAGCGGCGTAGCATGCCACTGCCAGCCTACCTGTTTTGTTCAGGTGTTAAAATAACAATCAAGTAAAAAAAAAAAAACTCGGCAGTCGTTGAGTCGCATGAAGTCAGACGGAGGCAGTTGGTCAGCCAGGGCAGTCGGTCAGTCTGGGTGAGTTTGGTTTCTTGGTCAGCCAAGTTAGTCTGGGTCTGTCTCTCATCCGCATTGGTGAGGCGGTTAGTGTCTGTCGGTCGTCCGGAGTGCTAGTATGTGTTAGGTCACCAGTCTGCTCGAGTTTGCTCAGGCAATGGGCATTGGCAGTTGGAACGATCGGTTGGTCGGTCGCGCACTGAGACACGAGATGACTTGTCCGCCTGGAGGTCGGCGCATGTGAGGTCGCCACGTGAGTCCAGTGGGCTACGGCGTATAGCGAGGCGTAATGGCTTCGCGGCCGACACGAGAGCAACAGGAGCCAACCCACGTCATCAGTCTGGCCGGTGCGAGCTGCGACGCCGTGAGGCGGGAGATCGGCGCGCCTTCCTGCCTCCGTTGAAGCGGCTGGCAGCGGACGGTTCGGGAGAGCGTTTTGGGGGGTGCTGCGCCAGGTCTTCGCCAGAAATCGCAGTTTATTAGAAGTTAAGTGACTGGAGATATGCTGATTTACTTGTTAAATTCTACTTGTTTTCCTGGTCAGTTTCTCGTCCGCATTTGTTAGGCAGTTAGTGTCTGTCTGTCTGACTGTCGGTCTGCCGAACGTTAATAGCTGCCTCTGTCATGTTTGTCGGACTCGGAGTCAACGAATTTATAGAATTAAGGTAAGGGCCGAATTCCTGAAACATGTTTTTATCTTGCCTATCATCTAGAGAGGCGGTATATGCATAATGCAGAGCATGTTGTACACTTCATTTCATGGGTTTTACTTAAATAGTAATTTTTATAAAGTTGTCACCCTTCCACCGTAAGAGGCTTTTTAAAAACAAATTGCACTTTTGGTGGAAAATTAGTTCTTAGTGTGATGTTTGTACCATTTCCATCCCTCTTACGGGGTGCATAGTTAATGTGTTTGTGTGAGCTGTTAAAAAATTTTAGTTTAAAATAATCTGGTGTGCTGCAGATTTCCACCAGTGTAGTTTTCAGAGGTCGTTGTGAGCGGTGGTGACTACAGCCATGTTGAAAGGGAGTTGAAGCTTCTCAACCCGAAGGCTCCTACTGTAACACAAAAATTTTTATTCCGCCTCTACATAATTGTAACTTGATATTTCGAGGGTGCTTTTCTGCTTATAAATTTTAAATCTGTTTTTCAATAGGTTTTTATGAATAAAATTTCCATTGGTTGAAATTTAATTTGTTTCCATCAGTTACTCCTTAGCAACAACTTCCACGCTCACTTAGTGTTTTCTTTTTGATGAATCTTTAGTAAATAAAGTAAATTCTTTAAGAAAAGATTTTGAAAATAAATTTTCACGGTTCACTGTGTAATTGTCAAAGTTAAGTATTGACATTTACTTTTTTGTCAAACCAGTACTCATGTTTCCTAGACTCGACGTATTTGACAACGAGCATGGAGACATAATATGCTCTATGGGATTCAAACTGGGAGAGCCAGAAGGGCACACTATGCGTGAAATATTTTCTGTTTCCATATAAACATCATCACTATGAGGGCGAACATTATAGTCCGTCAGCACGAAGTCTGGGCCCACAGCACTTCGCAACAGCCACGCATGAAATCCCAAGATCTCCTCACTCCTCACGGTGCCAGAAAGCAGTTAAATCTTGCTGATTCACCCATACAATTTCATGAAGAACTGTTCGAGTGGTCAACATAATCCCTGCCCACACCATTAGGCATCCTCCTCGATATCAGTCTATTTCCACAATGTTTGGGTCCTGAAACTGTGTGCCATGTGTCCTCCAGATGCCAATCCGCCGAGAATCACTCTCCAGACCAAATCTGACTCATCTGTGAAAAGAACATTGGCTCACTGTTCGACCGTCCAGGTGGCATATTGACGGCTCCACTCTAGACGTTCCTTCCTGTGAAGACAAGCCAGAGGTAAACACACAGCAGATCTCCAACAATAAAGGCCACTCTGCTGAAGCCTTCTGTGCCGGCCGGTGTGGCCGAGCGGTGCTAGGGGCTTCAGTCTGGAACCACGCGACCGCTACGGTCGCAGGTTCGAATCCTGCCTCGGGCGTGGATGTGCGTGATGTCCTTATGTTAGTTAGGTTTAAGTAGTACTAAGTTCTAGGGGACTGATGACCTCCCATAGTGCTCAGAGGCATTTGAACCATTTTTTTAAGCCTTCTGTACACCGTTTGCGTCGATGAAACACGTCCAGGGCATGCTGCGAGGTCAGATGCCAGTTGTGGTACAGTACTAAGGCGGTACTGTCGTGCCCTTACAGCCAAATAACGGTCTACTCTTTCTGACGTCACACGTGGTCGGCCCTGTCCTGGTCTCTGGGATACAGTTTCGATCTCTATAAACTTTCGCCTCTTCCGAGAAACAACAGAACGATTCACATTAAGCCATCGGGCCACATCAGTTTGCGACTCTCCTGCTTCCATTCTTCTATGGTACTCCACAGCAGAGAGTCTGTAGACGTCTTCTCTGTGTCACGTTGTACCGTCTGTGACTGCACACACGTTTGTGGATGTGCGACTATCTTGCAAACGCTACCCCGCTTGATAGATGCCTTGAAGTCATTGCTGGCGTGGTATTCCGTTGATCGGAATTCCATCTTCCGTTCAGAACACGAACTTAACCACATCTGATAGTAGTTTGTATGATTATATCGTGAATTAGACACGGGACGGGGAAATAGCACTTTGTTGCCTTAATTGTGGGCACCAGTGTACTTATTTTCCTTAATGTCGTTTGTTGCCAACAATGTTAACTTATTCCCAAAAATTAGCAGCTTTCAATCAGTTAATACTAGCCAAAGATGCAGCCTACATATCGATCACATGTACTATTCTGCTGCGTCGATTTCCAGTAGCTACCACAATAATTAAAAAAATATCTTACCAATAATTTTGGTCTTTGTAGGTCTAAATTGAAGAATTCCCTCACAGCCCACTCTTTCTATACTGTCGGGAAATTCCTCGAAAAAAATTAAGAACATTCGTGTAGTATATTGTTGATTATGCTAATATGTACTGGGCAGCTTGTCATGTATACAGAAAGTGTGAAAATTTTAGTTTTATTTGTTATTAAGATTTCTGATGTTAATTTCATGTACTTGGTCGTTCCATGACCATGGAGATTTGCACCTCAGTTTTGTCCTATGGATCAAGAGATGTAAAATAAAAATGTGATATGTAACGTTTTTGAGGTGGTCATGAGCCTTTTGACTAGCTTACTGCTGTCCATCACAACTTTCCCTGCTGTACGAACCTCGTCATCTCAGAGCAGCAACCAAAGTTCTCAGTTATTTGCTGGATGTATTCCAATCTCTGTCATCCCTTATAACTGTTGACCACTTCAGCTCCACGAAACTTCTTCCTTCATGTCTTAACACATGTCCTATCATGCTAATCCTTCTTCTTGCCAGTGTTTTCGTGGTTTTCCTCTCCTCCCCAATACTGCAGAGAAGCTTCTCACTTCCTATCAGTCCACCTAATATTCAACATCCCTCCATAGCGCCACATGTAAAACGCTTCGATTGTCTTCTTTTCTAGTTTTCCAACAATGGAAGATTCACTACCATACGTACTTCCTCAGAAATTTCTTCCTCAATTTAAAGCCAATGTTTCATATTAACAGAATGTACTTTTGGTCAGGAATGCTCTCTTTGCCTTTGGCAATCTTTGTACATCCCGAGTGCTTTTTCCGTCACATGTTATTTTGCTTGCAAGGTAGCAGAATACCCTCGCTGTATCAATTCGATGGTAACCAATTTGTTGTTAAACTTATCACTAATCTCATTTCTGCTACATGCTATAACTTTCGTCCTTCTTCAGTTTACCCTCAAGCCATATTATGTTCTCATTCCATTCTATACATGTTCCATTCATCAGGTGTTGTAATTCTTCACTTCCACTGAATATAACAATAAAGCAAGAGTGTCTTATTGTAAGGTGTCAGACAAATAACATACCTTCAATTGAATTCCTGAAACAATTCCCGTTAAATTAATATGTCACATGAAATAGTTACATCAAAGTGTACGAATTTTATAGATACGCAAATCGGATAAACAAGCCAACATCTTGTGTATATAAACCACTAACATTCACACTAGGAATTGCATGCAAGTAATTTCACAAACCTGAGATAAGAGACGCAGTTCTGAGGGAAACAGATTTTCGTTATGGCAACACCCATCCCGTGTTTGGCCGAAATCTTCACAGTAGGAGATCCAGCGGACATAACGCGACGCCATAGCCACTGTGCAGGCCGCTGGCAGAAACCGCTCTTGTCCCTGGAAGACACCCAATAAATCTAGCTTTTAGACACGACCCTTCGGAAAGCCTTTCAGCAGGAACACAGCTAGAGATGACAGATAAACGCCCAGAGAAATCCAACTCAAAACTTTGGTGACTCACTGTGACCACCTGCGTTAAAACCCGCGTGGAAAAAAGCTGCTTCTCATAGTATTACGTAGCAGAAGTTTGCCCTGCAAAAGAAACGCCTTTGATAGGCCACAGAAACTCTAGTGGGTGACGTTATAACAAGCACGAAATGGCCAGAAAGAAAAAGAGTGGCCACCATCTTTGATGCAGACAGAAAAATTCTTTGTTCTCTTGCAGCAAATTGTCAAGTATTTGACCAAGGCGACTCGCGCCAGACTGAGACGGTTGCCAGAGTAATAATGTGAACACTTGTTCACAGGCTCGTTTTGACTCTTAAGGAGTTAAACTGCAAAGTCTCCTACTATGGGCTATTGCTCTGAGGACTGACAGTTCACACGTATGTGCTATTTCAGCCAAATGGCATTTACCATGCCAATTAACTTAGCCAGGGGACAACTAGGAGTCTCGGCTACACCGAAGATGTGTGAACAGCACCAGACTGATATTTAACAGTTGAGAAAGATTCAGAATTAATTTTCAGGTCCACAGCATGCCGATGGCAGCCACTGCTGCTGCCGAACAAAGATAAATACGCGTGGCACTCCAGAAAGTGATATTCAGTTTCCACTCAGAAGTGCAGTCGTCTCGTCTCTCCTATTTTTTTTATACATTCAACCGTGCCCTGTAATTAAACAAATTTGCAATTGTTGGAGTTAATTGTAGCAGAAACGCGAAATATCCGATTTAACCAAATGAACTGATCAGCCACTTTAGAGTGCTTTATACTCTGAAGTTACTGACTTGTTTAAATTGTGTACTTCCTTTTGATTGCTCTACCTACCCCATCCATAATTGAGTTATTTTAATTGTGCATGTTTCAGTTGATGTTTCTGGCCCCAATTGCATTTAATTTCTTTGTCTTCTACTGACTTCCAGATATGGTTAATGGCCAGATTACTGTTAAAGAATTCTGGAATTAGGAGTTTGGAAATGACCATCATATAAATGTTTTACCATCCTGTATGTATTATAAGTATGATTGCTATGCCATAAAGTCATTTTGAGAGTAAATATAAACCTTGATAATTAAAAAAACCTTTTTAAATTACTCTTTGCTAACAAGTAGTGACGCCTTGAACCCGTACACTAAGTTCTGTTAACATTCTTTTACAGGGGTGTAGTGGAACCGACATTGAGATCATTGTCTGATTACACCGCTGCCTATACTGCTGCACTCTTCTAAACTCTGCATGTGTGAGATGGCATCTTCCTACCTTGAGGACAGTAGGTTCAGCACAAATTCCCCAGAACACTCACAGAGCGTCCTTGCGCATCTGTGGTAGGAAGGTAGATCAGTACCAGTCTCACACATGTTAGATGCACTAACGTGCTTCCATCCTGAATTTTAATCCCACAGTTGCCCCTTTTGTTATTTCCGTCATTGCCTCTTCGACGTATATGGGGTGGAGAAAAAAATGGCACACTTGGAGGCCAGCATGAGTTCCCTCATCCAGATTCACGACAAAAGTTTATTTAGCAAAATCTAATCAGGTGCATTTTGAAAACACACTTATGAAAACGAGGAGATGCCAATACTGTCACATAGTGCAGAACATCGAAATGCAGAGAGAAACGTCTATCACCCTGCACTGCCACACCAGCTGTCGTTGCTCACTGAACAGTTGCTGGGACATCAAACCAACATCCACCATGGAGCTGCTGCCACTGTTCATGCATATACTACCTGGTACGTTCAAATGGCGCAGTCCCAATAAGGATGTTTATCGTGACCTTCAGCAACGCCTTCGGGAAACCAGTAATCTTCATCCACAAATAATGGACAGAGGTCATCCAAGGATTAGAAGTACTCCTCAGAGAGAGGACACGATTCTTGAAGCCGTTCACCAAACTCCTCGGCACAGTAACCGTGATATTGTTAGGTTATTCCAGACTGGTTGAAGTGTTGCACGATGAAGCACTGGATCCATATCATTATATGTTAACTCAACACCAGCGGCCAGTAGACCACATTTGACGAGCAGAGTTTTGTGAATGACTTTTGCATCAAGTGCAAGATAACGAACATTTTATAAATAGCGTGATATGGACTGACGAATCTAGCTTCAATTGTGACGGTATTTCAACAGCCATTATTGATCGGAACTCAACGTACATGCCACCTATGTACGTCGCTTTCGGGCACACTTCGGCATAAACCAGAAGGCTGGAATCGTTGTCAGGGAATCTCAAGTTGATTCCGTATTTCTAGATTTCCGGAAAGCTTACGACACCGTTCCTCACTAGCGACTTCTAATCAAGCTGCGGGTCTATGGGGTATCATCTCAGTTGTGCGACTGGATTCGTGATTTCCTGTCAGGAAGATCGCAGTTCGTAGTAATAGACGGCAAATCATCGAGTAAAACTGAAGTGATATCAGGTGTTCCCCAGGGAAGCGTCCTGGGACCTCTGCTGTTCCTGATCTATATAAATGACCTGGGTGACAATCTGAGCAGTTCTGTTAGGTTGTTCGCAGATGATGCTGTGATTTACCGCCTACTAAGGTCATCCGAAGACCAGTATCAGTTGCAAAGCGATTTAGAACAGATTGCAGTATGGTGTGGCAGGTGGCAGTTGACGCTAAATAACGAAAAGTGTGAGGTGATCCACATGAGTTCCAAAAGAAATCCGTTGGTATTCAATTACTCGATAAATAGTAAAATTCTCAAGGCTGGGTGTTAAAATTACCTGGGTGTTAAAATTACGAACAACGTCAGTTGGAAAGACCACATAGATAATATTGTGGAGAAGGCGAGCCAAGGGTTGCGTTTCATTGGCGGGACACAGAAGATGCAACAAGTCCACTAAAGAGACAGCTTACACTACTCTCGTTCGTCCTCTGTTAGAATATTGCTGCGCAGTGTGGGATCCTTACCAGGTGGGATTGACGGTGGACATCGAAAGGGTGCAAAAAAGGGCAGCTAGTTTTGTATTATCACGTAATAGGGGAGAGAGTGTGGCAGATTTGATACGCGAGTTGGGATGGAAGTCATTAAAGCAAAGACGTTTTTCGTCGCGGCGAGATCTATTTACGAAATTTCAGTCACCAACTTTCTCTTCCGAATGCAAAAATATTTTGTTGAGCCCAACCCATATAGGTAGGAATGATCATCAAAATAAAATAAGAGAAATCAGAGCTTGAACAGAAAGGTTTAGGTGTTCGTTTTTCCCGCGCGCTGTGCGGGAGTGGAATGGTAGAGAGATAGTATGATTGTGGTTCGATGAACCCTCTGCCAAGCACTTAAATGTGAATTGCAGAGTAATCATGCAGATGTAGATGTAGAGTACTTTTGGGCCCTTACCTGTTGCCGGAGAAGTTGAATGCGCTACTACAGGATACGTTTCTCTACAGTACTTCGCCTGAAGAATTAAAAAACGTCCTAGTTAGTGTTTGGCGACAGCTATCATTTCTGCGTGATGGTGCACCGCTACACTTTGGAATGAAAGTGCGTAACTATTGAAATAGGCCGTTTCCATGGAAATGGATTAGTCATGGAGGTCTAATGTTCTAGCCTCCATGTTCCCCAGACCTTAGTCCATTAGATTTTTTTCTATTTTTTTGGGGCCACTTAAACAAACATGGTCCAAGCAGTCCACTCACAGATGTATCTACTAGCTCACGTGCATACCGTTTGGGCAGTGGTGGGTGTAGTTTGTTGCATAGGCTCCAGCGGAGTATGATGGAGCGAGCTGTTACGTTTTCGCAAAATGCAAGGTGGTATCTTTGTACATCTTCTCTAAAGTGAACATTGCTCATATGTGTACATACTGGCTCTTTGAATATAAGCCTGGGCGTCAAACATACGAAATTCAGTTACTGTGTGCAGCATAATGTGCAATCTACTGTAGACAATCTATTGTGTTTTTGTACCTTGTACAGACGATGTTACTGTATACACAGTTATTTTCTATTGGTTCTATTTGTGTCATGGAGGGAACAAAGTGGTCCTATAAGTCCGTAAGAACTCATGTCATGTCTTAACGTTTAAATAAAGCCAAAGTAACAGAAAAAATACAAAAGGTATCGCATCGTAGAGGTATAAATTGGATAAAAATTTTTATGCTTTAATTTTTTAAAAAAGTTTGGCGCCAACGCCACTCTAACACTGAAGAGTCTGCGTACTCATAACATGTAAGCTTTCACGGCCGGCATCTTCATTAATTAAATCTTCCGGGCTGAATTGCCGTGGTCCATACATAAAACTTCTCCTTCCTGACGTTTCGTTGCTTTCTGCGGGCAACATCTTCTGAGGTGAGTCGGCTACTGGCTGCTAGGCGCTGGAGGTCCCGCTTATATAGAGCGCTTAGATGGCGCCACCGCTCATCACGTGCTTTTGACTTTAAAACTATCTCTGGCTAGTGCCATCTCTCTCGATTACAGGTAATCGATTGTCACTTCGTTTGTGTAAAGTCGACCTCCATATTTTATCTATTTTTAAACCTTCTTCCTTTTTATTAAAATTATTTTCGTGCTTGTAGATCTCTATAGCAGTAGGAAACGAGACGTCAGGAAGGAGAAAAAGACCACGGAAATTCAGCCCGGAAGTTATAATTAATGAATGAGCCTGCATACTGTTCCCCACATCATTTCCTAGTCTCACTTTCTTTTACTTCTGTTAAATGAATTAGGAAGACCCATAACCATTTAGAAAATAAATGATGAAAAAAATTTGAGAGAGTAGGTGGGGGCAAACCTGCTACCTTTCTCAACTTAAGAGCTCACGATGCATATTGTTTTACTCGATTTCCTTCTATCGAATGGTCGCATTGACAACTGTTTCTTCTTTTTTTCTTTGCATGTAGCGGCAGGAAAGGGCGGACACAGTCAGCTTCGGGCTGGGTGGAGACACAGTGGGCAGGGGTCGAATCCCGGAATCCCAACCGCCCCCCCCCCCCCCCCGCCTGCCACTGAACTTCTCCTACACGTGGTACTGGCCTTTTTATTACTTTTTATCTTTATTTTTTGGTTGAAATGTCACATGTTGCTACTCACAAAAGAAAAGAAAGATCAGATTTAATCCTACACAGTTTTTTCAACTTAAAAAGAATAATTTCACGTCCTAGCTTGCATCAATTTTTGTTTATTGTTTATTAAGTAAACAAATAACACAAAAATAAGAGAGAAGGGCCACAAAAATGAAATAAACTTTCTAACAATATACCCGACAGTGGACGATGACGCGAAGACCAAGAGGACAAGTCATCTCAACACAAATTTCTTTTTGTCAATGTTGCAACTTAACAAGAATGAAACATTCGAACAGAAAAGGAATTTTACACTTCACCCTACTCCGATTAAATGCCACGTCCAGCATATTCCCAAAAAGCTCACCTAGCGTGGCATCGTTTGCCATGTCTAAAGGGTCGTTACCATATATTGTTAAAAGGCACAAGGGTCATCCCCGCTCCCTACCACATAATAAACATGATGCCCGACAAGGCATATAACCGTATTGTTCTCGTTCTGGAAATGAAGGTTGAATCGGGACGCGAGAGAATATCACAGTAGATTGCCGCTTCCGTCGTCCTGACGAGAAAGGCCAATGCTCAGCGGAACCAACGCCTGTGTCCACAGGCGACCAACCGATATCGTAGCGTGTCCGTTTCATGACAACGACTGTACTGGTCTCTCTCACTAAGGCCAATGCGAAAAAGTCGAACTTTGGTGAGTATGAGGCTACGAACGACTTCGTACCATGAAAACGCCACTTCCATCGGAAAAAAATAGGTAGGCTGAAGTTGGACCAAACAGTCTTCCAATCTGTCCCTGGAGATAGGGACTTCACACAGGAAGCCAGAGTTGGAAATGTCCAGTGACATAATAGTATTCTGACAGAGAGATGCGACTGGGATAGAATATCAATACTCAAATAACTGACATCAAGAAAAAATTCACGAATATGCCTCAATTTATTATTTACCCTACCAACATCTATTGGAGGTCAGAGCCAGACGAAAAGGAGAGGGTAAGTGATAGGGGGGACGAGAAGAAATAAAACAGAAGCCTTGGCCTGAACATCAGAGAGGCCAAAACTTCCCGTCAGCTGGGGGTCTCGTCATAGCCTTATAGCGCTTTGGACTATGAGGGCTTTGTAAACGTAAGCTTCCGCGGCCGTTGTCATCTTCAATAAAATTCTTCAGGGTATCAGACCGCATCGTCATAATTTAAAATGCGCCAACGTTTCGGCCAGGGTTGCAGCTAGCCTTCATCAGGGCCTTACGTTAGACGGAAATAACGTAAGGCCCTGATGAAGGCTAGCTGCAACGCTGGCCGAAACGTTGGCGCATTTTAAATTATGACGATGCGGTCTGATACCCTGAAGAATTTTATTGAATATGAGGGCTTTGCTAAACTTGTAAATTTCCATGGATCGAACCTAATGAAGTAACGAAAGGGAGCGACGATTGCGTCCAAGACTCGCTCCTTGGATCCCGTCAGTAACGCACTGCCTATTGGCTTCTGTCTCGGGTTCTTCGGCCGACGTTCATCTAATGATTTTTCTGACGTTTCGCCAGCACGAGTGGCTGGCATTGTCAAAGCTTCACCCTCCATCGCCGGTGGTGAACTGGAGCCGAGCTCGCGGCCGCAGACTATATGTTCCTGGCGCGCCAACGTCCGAGGGCTTCTCGGCCGAAGAACCCGAGACAGAAGCCAATAGGCAGTTTGTCAACAAGTGGCCACGAAAGCCTTAACAATTTTGTATCCTTAGGTTTGTTAGGTTTAAGTAGTTCTAAGTTCTAGAGGACTGATGACCTCAGATGTTAAGTCTCATAGTGCTCAGAGACTTTTTTTTTTTTTTGCGAGACACTTTCGAAGCCGAACTAGATGATACAGAGGCGCCAGTTCATCATGGAGACCCGAACGTGTCGCAAACAAAGATAATCTTACTGTTGTCTTTTGAGATGCAGGAGTTTCACCTTCAGGCGGTGAAGTTCATAATTATTAAAGGGGCGCCTCACGAACTGTTATGGTGGTGAAGAACAGCATAATAAAATTCCCGAGTCCTCCTCATTTCAGCCGCTTTAGCAACGAATGAGTGCAATGCGAAACCGAGATGTGGCAATGACCATCCACCAGTCCGTGACTGAGAGATAACGAACTTGGGAACGGATTGCCAATTCGCACACGGCAGCAGTGATATCATCCAGAGAGGGGTCCGGCAGAAGTCAAATATTTACTTTCGAAAGAGGGCGAGAAAGATGTAACCGCTGCAACACGTGGGTAAGAGTCATTTTGAAACAACACAGTGGTCAATGAAGCCGGCAGGAATTACATCAGCTGACAAAAGATGGATACATAGGTAAGAATAAAAACGGACCAGTGGACTGCTAGAAGTAGCTGTAGAATATCTCAAACGCACTAATGTGGAATATCTGAAGATCCAAGCATCCTGCAGACTCAACGACGCCACCATATCATTAAGTTCACGACGCTAGTCATATCTGGGAGTCTGATGCTCAGGACGTAAGACGCAGGTAAATCTCGCCCCGTCAGAATGTTTCACGGGTCCTGACGAAGTAAATAAATGGCATCTTCCTTACAAAATTGCCAGCGGTCGTATGTACGACCAGAAGGAGATGGAGCATAAAGAAAAATCAAGGCGAGATCATAAAAACGACACGCTATAGCCCGGCCGTCATCCAGCGTTTCACAGTCCATCAACGGGCCAGGGTCCCTGTGAAGCACGCCTGTGTCGTTAGAACTTTTTGGTGCAACATTAAAAAACATGAAATATCCAGGCAGACAAAACAAATGAAGTAAAACTTCTTGCAAACACACAACATCAGCTTGGGGATCATAAACAAACTGTCGTAACGTAGCCATCCACAATGAAGAGCTTACTTACCCTGTTAACATTTAGTTTAAGGAAGTGTGACACCTACAGCGCCTCCCGGTGTTGCAAAAACAAAAATAGCACCCAAATTAGCTCCCATGTCCTTAAAATATAAATTCACAAAATGACCCAAGTCCCTCCACAAGTAGTAATTACGAAAAATAAATAAAAAACCAATAGAGGGAAATATCTAGTATAAAAAGCAAAAGAAAAGAAAAGGAAAATTTAATTATAAATTTTAGAAACATGGGAAGGGGGAAAAACAGTAGAAAATATTAAAATATTAGTTATTCCATTATGTAAGAAAATCAATATTATAGTCATAGAACGTAGGTCTGGGACACCAAAGTTAGTGTTTATTAAACTATAAATAGCCATACGTTGTAATTACGATACTCCAGTCTCTAGTCTGTTCTAGTTCGGAAGTCAATTAGGACGTACAGCTCAAGAGAACAACAATTGGGACTTAATTAAATGGGAATCAAGAATAGATCGTGAGGAGATTGTTTTTGAGGATTGTCAATTCAAGACTTTAATTTGGACATTTATCAGATTAGATAAACGGGAAGGTGAATAGTAATCTCTTTGGCTTTAATGTCAACTCGTGTGAATATTTAAACGCTTTACTGAATTGAGAATTTTAACCGGATTCGGACTTTGAATTGTGATACTGGGAAACTTTAACTTCACGCGACTAGTGATCATAGTTAATGACAGTTTGCGGATATTAAATAGAAATAACTTATTTACCGAAAGTGACAGGATATTATCTAACATCTCTGATGCTAGCAGGAATCCTACTTAGACATCTAATTAAAGAACTTCTTTGACTGGCATCGTGCCGGCCGCGGTGGTCTAGCGGTTCTAGGCGCTCAGTCCGGAACCGCGCGACTGCTACGGTCGCAGGTTCGAATCCTGCCTCGGGCATGGATGTGTGTGAGGTCCTTAGGTTAGTTAGGTTTAAGTAGTTCTAAGTTCTAGGTCCCATAGTGCTCAGAGCCATTTTTTGAATGGCATCGTATGAATGAACCTATTTATTAATAATTCTTGTCAATAAACTGACGTTGTTAATTTGAAACATAATACAAGTCTTGAACATTAATTTAACTTAGATTAATAAACGTTAAGGTTACGTGATCTATGCCAAGAACAAACTAGCTGTTCGTAACTAAAACAATTGAACTAAAGGTTAAAGTATCGTCGTCTGTATACATTGGCAGTAAAGCTACTAAAGATTTTTCCTCTCAGAGTTGTAGTGACCCACGTTTAACAATGGGTTTTAAAACTAATGAAACTTATACTTAGCCGGGACAATATTAAATGAAAGTAAAACCCTTCAATGACAGTCAATGTGTAAAAAAATAAAATCAAACTTTCACCTATTAGACGAAAAAGCGAAAACAGAAAACGGGCTGCTACAAAAGGTATACGCCTGAATTAGTTAATACTTGTGAGGCATGAAATTAGAACTAAAAAAATATACGCGTCACGTTCCGACCTCCACGGCACCGGCAGACGACCAGATTGTGCAGATTCCATGCTTTTTTTTTTTTTTTTCGTGCCTGCGCTGCATGCTCAGGTTAAAACAATGTTACACACCACTCCGTGACAACATAACTTCTTAACGCGGGAGGGTAACGGGCTCAACAAGGTCCACTGCAGGGAGGGAGGCTTCCCCATTCCACTCAACGAGGTGCGGTGCGAAAAACACAACCGGGAGCGATGAACATCACCATCATATAAAGAATAGACAGGCAGAGCAGCGTCTGAAGCTGCTGCATCGACCAGGTTGAGGAAGGGATGGAATTTCACTAAAAAACTTGAAAGGCAGAACAGCAGACGATGTCTTCGACATCAGAACCCACCGGAGCATACATTCCTACGGGTGGAGGAGTGAACGCAGATACAACATTCATTTCAACATCAAAAGAACTAGTCTCGTCATCCCTGCTGACACAAGAACCGTAATTATCGTCAGTCTTCAAAGCATCACCACTGGAAGAAGTATCTTTCACCATCACCTTCTCAGAGAAGCCAGACTGGGGAGGCGTGACTTCAAAATCTTCATCCTCCTGAGTCCTCTGGTGTTTAATTAGTGCTACCGATTACCCGGCCCCGGCGCCTTAACGTCAACAGTGGCCGCTTCTGATCGTGCCGGCAACGGCGGAAAGTCGTGCGGAGTGGGGGCTCTGTCTCGACAACGGTGCTCATAGGACGACTTTAAAACAGTAACATGGTGCGGCCACTTCCTTCTTGCCCTGCATAGATAACCTGAATCCTGTGGTTCCGCGCGCTGTGGAATTTGAACCCATAGAGGTCTCTGCACCATCGCGCCGTAAGCTGTGGCGGCGCGCGCCTCCTGGTCTGCTTTTAGTTTGAGGGCGCCACAGTGGAACACGTGGTCCCAGCGGCCAATAGCGGCGCCCCCGATAGAGTATTTAGGCGCCTGCCTCTCGCTCAGCCAGCCCGCCGTCTCTACCGTGCCTTCCTCCACACGCGTGACCCGGACACCCTACGACGCCACCGGCAACTCCAACGACACATTCGTAATTTGCTCGCGGCTAAGAAACGCCGGGACTGGCGACAGACATGCACCCATTTTACTGCTACTCTCCCAATCAACTCGTCCAAGTTCTGGTCAGCCTTCCGTCGCCTTACCGGAACTAAACCCTCCCCCTACTATCCTCTTCTCCACGATGATCACCCCTTCCCTGACACCCTTAGTAAGGCCAACCACTTTGCCTCCTCCCTCTCCGATGTATTTTCCATCCCCGATGATCCCCAGCTCGATTACTCCCTCTTCCCGGATATCCGCGATCGAACTGACACCTCTGTCCCTCCCCTCGCTCCTGGTTTCCAGTACTTGGACAACATTACACACACGGAACTCAATGCCCCTATCACTACACAGGATCTCATTGATACACTCTGCACGAAACGCACCACCGCTCCTGGTCACGATCGTGTCACCTACCGTCACCTTCGTGAAGCTCCTGTCTCTTTCCTCTCCACCCTGGCTAGGCTCTACAATGTAGTCCTGTCCACCGGTTACTACCCCGACCTGTGGAAAACCTCCCGTATCCTCATGTTCCTTAAACCTGGCAAACCGCCGTTCGCCGTCTCCTCCTACCGTCCCATTAGCCTTACCTCGGTCTTCAGCAAGGTCCTGGAATCTATCCTCACCCGACGCATCCACCAGCATCTCCGCCAGCACCGCCTCCTTCCCGTTACCCAGTGTGGCTTTCGGCCGTCTTTCTCTTCTGACGACCTTCTCCTTCACCTCACTCATCTCCTTTCTGAACAGCTTAATTCTCGTCGCTCCGCAATCTTCCTCTCCCTGGACCTCGAACGTGCATATGACCGCGTATGGCATTCCGGTCTCCTCTTCAAGCTCCAAACCTTCGCCCTTCCCATTAACTACGTCCGTCTGATCGGCTCCTTTCTCTCCCGCCGTCCTTCCTATGTCACCATCCATAACACAGATTCCTACACCTTTTTCCCCCTCTGCCGGTGTGCCCCAAGGCTCCGTCCTCTCCCCCCTTTTGTACCTTTTGTACACGGCGGACATGCCGCCGCCGTCAGCCCCCTTCCACCTTCTCCAGTTTGCCAATGACACCGCCTTCCTTGCCCTTGCCCCCACCCTACAGCGCTCCCAACACCTTCTCCAATCCCATCTTGACCGGTTCACCGCTTGGTGCAACCAGTGGTTGCTCAAGGTCAATCCCTCCAAAACCCAGGCGATCATTGTAGGCAAAACCACCCCTTCCTTCCGCCTCCTTGATTTCTATCTCACCATCTGTGGCCGTCCTATCGCCCTCACTCCCACCCTTAAGTACCTTGGCGTCACCCTCGACCGTCGCCTCTCCTGGACTCCCCACCTCCGGACAATCCAAGCCAAGGTACACACCCGACTCAGTCTCCTCAAGCTCCTCTCCGGCCGCACGTGGGGTCTGGACCCCTCCATCATCCTCTACACCTATAAGTCCCTCATCCGCCCTATCCTTTGTTATGCCCATCCAGCTTGGATCTCTGCCCCCCCTACCTTTTACAAATCCCTCCAAATCCTTGAACGCCATGCTCTCCGCCTTGCCTATCGTATCCGTCTCCCCTCCCCCACGCGGATCCTGTATGATCTCATCCCCTTCCCCCACCTCCTCCTTTTCCTTGAAAGGATACGGATCCTGCACACCTCCCGTAAACTTGATCCTCCTCACCCGCTCGTCTCCCCGATCCTCTCCCACCCCCGCCTGCTGCCGCGCCTGTATTCCCACGTCCCACCCGGTCTCCATCTCTCCACCCTCCTTACTCTCTCCCAAGGTGGCTTCCGCCAGTTCCCCCTCCCTGATGATGTCCTCGTCCCCTCCATCTACCCCTCCTATCAACTTTGACCCTGCCCCACCCCCCACCTCCCATGTCCTTTCCTTTCGGCACCCTCCCTCCCTTCTCTTCCCTTCCCTTCTCTTTCCTTTTCCCCTGTCCCCTCCCTCCACCCCCCTTCCCCCGGGCTTCCCCTCCCCTTCCTCTCACCCCCCTCTCTCTCCTGCCTGTGGCATCTCTGCTCTCCCCTCTCGCTCTCCCACTCCCCCTCCTCCTCCTCCTCTCTTGGCAGGTCTCCGGACTCGCACACGCATAGTGAACATTTGCGCGCCTGAGATCACCGCCATCAGTGTTTCGTGTGTGCCGTCGTGTTTCGTGTTCAGTGCTCACCGTCACACTCCCTCGTTCACCAGTGCCATCGTCATCTTCAGTGTTTGTGCGTCGTCTCATCAGTTAGCAGTGTGGATTATCGACGAGTGTGAACGGCTCCGTGTTTGTCTCTATGTGTCTCCTGTTTTATTGCCCACCGTTCTGTAACTTATGTGTCTTCTCCTGTTTTTGCTGCTTGTATATTCTATGGCTGAAGAGCAGCGTAGTGTGCTGCTGACAGCCTAATAGAGATGGGCGAACTCGTTCATTCCCGTGAACTGCTTCATTCATTTCACTCTTTGCCGTGAAGCGTTCAAATGAAGTAGTTGATTCATGAAGTACGGAAGCCTGGCGAAGTTGCCCAGTTCGCCGCTCAGCCGCGGCTACGCTCGCTTCGCCTCGCTCGTACAATAAAGCTTCGTAATACTTCATAACTTTACCAACAGATGGCCGAACTATGCAGTAACGTGCACGCAACGTTTTACGCTCTTACAACGTCTGAGCTAACTTAAATAGAGTATGGTCGAAGGGGAGAAAGGAAAGATAAACACAGAAGCCTGTCACATATAAAGAAGGTATTACATTTAATCTTGCTCGACATTTTCTCATGAAGTGCCCAAAAAAGTCTTTATCTGCCAAGTGAAACATTATTTGTTGCATTCATGGACTGAAAATTAGGGCTACCAACGAAATGCAGTCCAATTTTATGTTCCTTTTAAAATTTAATCCAAAATAGAATGTGTATGTTTACCACTGTTACAAAGTCTATATATCTACTTTAAGTAATAATTCAGAAGTTTTCCTGTAGATTTATTTTTGTTGAGAATAATAACCCTCCAGATTCAAAACGTGAACTGTCACCTGTAGTCATTGGTACGATTTCAGTGTTATTAACATGTTGGCTGTGCGTGCTCACACAGCCAGCCTCATCGTTTGTATCTGTAATATTCATTTGTCCGCAAGCGCTGCCAACGGTAGGCTACCGGTAGACGCGAAGTATAACTGAACTGCACAAATAGTCACGGGTAATGATGTCAGCACTGCAGGAAGCAGCTGACGCTGCCTTCCTCTCGCCCCTCACCTCCAAAACCCCGCGCAAACCTATCGTTTCCCACAAACGCCGCGCGATTCGTCGACAGGCAGTAGAGGGGGAACTGAAGTGAAGGGAGAATAAGTGACGTAGCGCCGATGTAATGGGATGAGGGAGAGCGGAAGAGAGTGAGTGAACTAGAAAAAAGTGAGGAGTGTGTTATCTGTGAAGAGTTTGAAGTACCAGTTCATTGAAATTGAGTGGTTAGTTCACACTTCACTGGAGTGAAGCGTTCATAAAACGACTCATTCACGAGCTCCCCATCACTACAGTCTAATCTCGCGTACGTCAACGGACACATCGCGTGGCGGTAGACAGCTTACTTACTATCTTGTTCTGTGTACGAGTGGACGTGTTTGTTAGGTTTCCTTGTTACTCCGTTGTTTGATCTTGTTGTTGTTCGTTCTGTCCTCCGTTGGTCGTGTCCGTCCTCTTCCGTTGTGTTGTTGTTCGCGGGCCTCTCCGCGGGTCCCGCCGCGCTTTCCGTCATTTCAACCCCATCGACCGTCCCGGTCGCAGTTACAACAAATCCAGTATCCAACAAACATTCAGGTGTGAAAGAGTATTCTTTGAACGCACATCTAAACGGTTCGGATACCACTGTAAGATTGCAAGCGGTTTGGGCAGACCAGTATTCGCCACATTTGCAAGAAGGACAGGCCTAACGGAACCATCACGATGTGTAAATATCACCCGGGAATCAACCCTAAAAAGAAGCTGGGCATCTTGCAAGCGATACTGAAACTTCACAAAAATGGATACGAATCAGAATCAAAATAAGTGGTATGTGCGTAATCAGATGTAACTCGAATCGTATCAACCAACCAATCGTCAATTTCTGGAGATTGTAATGGTCGCCTAGTCGTAGATATAGCTAATTGCTATAATCGCACTATTTCACTCCCATTTACGGAGCTTGTTAGCACTTGATGTTAGGTTGGCGGCATTAAAATGCATTGTGTTGTGGTAATCGCTGCTACTTGCTGGATCGCTGCTGTGTCTCGATGCTGATGCTGGCTCTAAATCTGGTTGTCTAGGGTTAAAAACATGAGGTTCCGTGTTTTTTGTGTGCTTTTGATAATAAAGAACGAGCGAAACCAACAAATATGTAAACTTCAAATATTTATTACTCTGGTGGCCATCTTAATTCCACTGTCCACCAAAGACCATGACTCAACACAAAGTAGTACTTCCGTTACATGTTCTTTGCAGTGTTTATCCACCTCAAACAATAACACACAAACGCACTTTACCAAAGTGACATTCCGACTGCCTCTCGACCCTTCTTGTTGCTTGTATTTATAACATTGTCAAAGAACTACTAAAAAGAGATATAGTTTATAAGTCACATGTACATCTGTTATCATAATTTGTGCAGCAAAGTTATTAATTTGCATCGAGTAACATAATTTAACATGTTATTAAAATGACAGACAGATTTGTTGACTGGACAGAATAACTCTTTGTTACAAAAAAGCCGTTTTTTAGAAGTTTGTCAATTGACTTCTCTAATTTGCATAAATAAGTAAATAACATGAATTATTAAGAATTACATTGGTTTCGTCTAAAACAGGATTGATTTCGTGAATACTGAGTGAAAACGCTCCTAGTGAACAAATAGGTTTCACTGGGTGATTTTTATTTAAGGAGATCCAAAATACCTAAGTTGGCCACTATTTTTCGTACTTCATATTAATTATTTAAGATGAACTTAGTGTTTTTACATGATGACATCTGCTGTATCAGTGATCAAGTGAGATAAACTTTTGTGTGGGTCAGTTACTCAGTATAATTTAATGGGTTGACTGTTTATGGAGACATGTTATGCAGTCATTGTTAACATACACAATAACTTTTCTATAATCATAAATACTCGTTAAACTGGTTGAATTTGGAGGGTATCGCATACTTCGGTACAGTAAAGCCTTTAATATGTTCCGTTACAAGATCGCGACGTCATATGACGAGTACTCTTGGCAAAACTGAAACGAAGTGTACCTCGACAAGGAACGTTCTTGGGTGACTCAACAGACAACACGGTGCAGGCAGAGAACGCCGCTGCTAGAGAACAAACCATCTATGAACTCCACTAGGCAAGAACGGTGTGACACAGGTCGATACACGCACAAGAATTGAGTACAAAAATGTTCGATACACGCGGCGCTGCTAGACAAGCGGAAGTGGGAACAACCGGATGGGGCAGCTCTGGCACAACACAGAGTTTACGCTACCTGTAGTTGCCAGAACCTCGTTTTATAGACTGAATTTATACTGAAACTGTTAGTGGGACTAGATTTTGCTAAGTACAATTTTTTGTCTAGAATTTTGATCAGGAATTGCATGCCGATCGCCATGTATGACACTTTTTCGTCACCCTGTATATTGAAGTCCGTGGGCGAAATGTTGCATCCCTGTCGAACTCTTTTTAATGCGAGCACTTCATTCTTGGTCTTCCACTGTTATTCGTACCTTCTTGTATGTAACGTATACTACTCGTCTTTCTCTATACTTTTGTTGTGTACATAGTTCCGCGTAGTCAGCGCGTACACAACTTTCCCACTAGAGCGCGCCCCGCTACGCACAACAGCGCAGGCGTAGCGCTCGTCCGTCTCCGCACTACGAGATGGCGCTGCCATAGAGACGGATCAAATTCTGCTTCCGCCGATCTGCGTATTAATATGTAACGCAGCCAATGAGATTGCTGCTAACGTAGAACCTTTTCTCCTCGTGGATCACACTTGCGCAGTGATACCTGAATGCGGGAGGTATTATATCGAGTGTACAGACCTCCGATTAGTCAGTCTGCATTTGTCTGTACCAGTCTATAGTCAAGTTTCAGTCTGCGCCTAATAAGATTACCATATTCCAGTACATAGCCATGAAGAGAAATGTATAGACACTTTGTCAAGTAACAGAGATATGTGAGAATAAGATTAACGTACCAAGACCAAAGGAACTTCAGATTGTCAATTGTAAACAGCATCCAGAATCAAGTTACGTAACGTCTATGATTTGTATTATTTTAATAAATGTGTGTGAAAATTAATCAGTTCTGTTTATAGCTGGTCACCGTCAATCTGCTACTCTAAGCGTGCAAGTGGTATTTCTATCGTGTGACCTAACGGCAGAAGATAAACACGCCACGATAACACCACGAGACATACTGCTGACACTCGCCTACTTCGTTAGAGCGACAAGTCAAATAATCTGATGGTGTGTGTGTACCGTAGGTCTTACAGTGCGCACACCACAACTTTACACTTGTTTTCCCGTGAATTTTAAAAACTTAGACCGTTTTACGCCGTCTAATGCTTTCTCCAAGTCGAAACTCCTGTGTAGGTATCCCGATTTTTCTTAGTCTCTGTATGTCCATCTTTTTAGAGACGGTTGTGGGACTCGGCTGTTCGACACAGGATAAGAAATTAAAACCTTCCAGGCGATCACTGCAACGATCATCTGCCGACCAGATGGCAGATGATGGTTGAAGTGATCGCTGTAGCAGAAACCTACCAATACCGGTATTGCTGGCCCTGTTTTGATCAGAACCGAGGTAGAATCTTCCGACACGTCGATCAGGGTAATGAAAATGGCGTAGTAAAACGCTGAAACTGGTAGCCAAATAAAATAAGTTGAAACGTCCCCTTAGAAAAATTGTACAGGATGTGCTTAAACTGACACACAATATTCTTAGCGCAACGCAATCTGACTTTCAAAAATCCCTACAAAAGAATGGCCCTGACTAACATTAACCTATACGTTTCACAAATCACTTACCTCACAAAAATCTTCATTGCTCGAACTACTGCAATACAGTGAGCGCCACTACTGCCAGCTAAATAAAAGATTCAAACTACGGAAGGCACTAACTACTGATAGGCATAGTTAGCAAATGAAAGATTTTAATAGAGAACGAACAATGTATTTACCTTACTAGTGTTCAAAAGTCATAATGTATATAGCAGTTCGTGACATCCAGTCTTACAAATTTCAAAACTCCGCCATCTCTCTCCCCACATCCACCACTGCTGGCGGCTCACCTCCAACTGCGCAACGCTATGCGCTGTTAACATCCAGCAGCCCAACACTACAGTGGCAGACAACAATGCAAACTAGCCACAGACTGCACACAGCACAGCCAGTGATTTTCATACAGAGTGCTACGTAACGTTGCCAATAAGAAAACATAAACAGCCTACTTACATAGCCCCCATGCTCCCAACAAAAAAATTTTACAATTTGTTTTGGGCAGTGGCCAATACAGATTTGAAAAAAATTATCATAGTTACAGTAACAAAGATATCAAATGCACACACTTATTGACACAACGTTGGTCAAAAGCTAAAATTTTCTCACAGTCCATAAAGACAGTCATGATCATTCATCACAGTAAAATTGCAGTGTTTTTCTCAAAGTCTGAGCAGTAAAAGAAAATGCACACGGAAGTAGTGGATTTCCATGCAGTCTTGAAGAAGTAGTGTTGTCCTTCCAACGGAAAGACTGTGCTGACTCTCGACAAGCAGACAGGTAATGGGCCACAACAGAGGAAACCCACAGCAGAGTCAGTCGAAGTTTTGAAGAATATTGGTAGGTAGGTCATCACAGAGTAGACCTACTGTAGTCCAGGTAGAGATTACGGTATTGGTGGGCCACCAGAGGTGCAGATCCACTGTAGTCCTGGTAGAGATTGTGGTATTGTTCGGCCACCAGAGGTGCAGACCCACTGCAGTCCTCGTAGAAATAATGGTACTGGTGAGCCAGCAAAGGTGTAGACCCACTGTAGTCCTTGTAGAAATAATGGTATTGGTGGGTCATTAAAGATGCAGACCCACTCTAGTCCTTATAGAGATGGCCAGCAGCCATCTGTTGTGACTGTGCAGGTGCACAATAACCCTTGAAGAGTCTTGCGGATAATGTAGGAGGTCCATAATCACCACTTGTGCACTCACAAAGTTTTTGGAATTGTTCTTAGAACCAGCAATGCTGTTATCCAGTCCCTTGCTGAATTATTAACACACGTGCAAACACTAACAGTCCCAACTTCTCACATATTGTGCATTACTATGACCAACAGAAACCCGTGCAGTGAAATGTAACTTAATTTGAAGAACTGGTGTCTATATTATTATAAATTTACAACATAAGAATACAGTTACAAAGGTACAAAAAACATCATTAAAGAACATATAGTACAGACAACATTTGTAGTAATACAGGCTTTACAAAAGAATAGAAATAGACATATACATCAGTGTTACAGGAATTATGACATAAGTAAATAAATAAAATAATGAGAATAGTTCTTGAAACATTAATTTCACACATGATCATTAAAACAAAGCAGAATAAATAATGTCTAAGCATCTTTACAAGGTAAATAACATATTATTAATGGAAATTATATTTGAGGATAACAGTATTCCTCATCATAGTGAATGTAGCTGAGCATTAGAAAAATTCTGCAACATAAATCGTATCAGATAAACACATAAATACAGGATGAACACAAATACACAAGGGTGCACAAACATATAGTGGAATAATACAAAAGGAAAGGACAGGGTTTGTTTTACTGCAGTATTTTGCAAACAAAAGTTTCTTTACTTCTCGGAGATCTCCCTTCGTTCTTCATTATTTCCAAAAAGTCCTATCTATACCTGCTTTCTGTGCTTTTTTCATATAACTTCTCAATGCATTTCTTCCAATTCATCACAACTCATTCTCTTATATAGTCTACCCCCTCTTAAGCTAACTTAAACCTACTGAGCTCAGATGCTAAACTAAGGGATGACGCAATGCAGCAGCACAAAACAATTAGTACAAACAGCAATGACAAAAAAATGGAATTTGGCAAAGCAAGCAGCAGCAAATGCAATAACTTTTATCCAAACATGACAAAGCTCAAGCAGAAAAAATGTTACAGCAAAAATGGCCATTTTTAATACCTATGTCACATCTTAACACCAGGGTGATGCATCACGAGAACTTACGCTAGCAGATAAGTTACCAAATCGTAAAAAAATTATTTATGCAATTCCTGTGAAGGGAAATGTCTATTTATGTGCCCTCGTTTTCTTGGAAGTAGATCATAAATTTATTATTGACTGGATCTGTAGGCATAAAATAACTATATTAGTACATCTATTAAATTTTGTTTTAACCAATGCTGCAGTGCAGCTAGAAACTAGATATTAAAGAAAATGAGTAAATAAATACATAAAGCAAGCCATATGGCATTTCTCTCAACTAGCAAGACAATAGCCGTGAAATGTTTCTCATCATTTCATTAGACATTTTAGTAAATATCATAAATTAAGAGCTCCACAGTATAATCATATGTTTTCAAGTTTGGGTATGTCGTATTTGCGATGCTTTCTACAAAGGAATGTCAATAGCGAGGATAATGGCATCTTTTTTTTTTTTCTCCACCTGTGCCTCTGAAAGGCACACACTAATGCTTTTTTCCAGGCGACTGTCGTGCAGCTGGTTGCCCACAATGCATTACGTGCAGGTGACACTTAACTTTCTTACTGAAATATATACGACACCAGTTTCCACTACAGTGACAGTCTCATATAAAAATTTCACAGGTCGAGAATTTGCGTTTCAAATCTGTAGAAAGAAAATCCTGTAAATATAACAGACATAAAAACACAATTTGAAGAACAAAAATAAGAGAACACATTAACATAGCACTGAAAATAATATCTAGTTAATTGCAACCCCAGCTGTGAAATACTTGGTGCAAATTTACAAGCGTGCCACACCTGTTTTACTGTACAGCAATGGAAGACTGCAACTACAAAGGAGATTCTCTCTACAATTATGTGCTAGCAATAAACAAAATCTACACTAATTACACAAACTACAAGAAAAAATCAGAAGATTCCAGTGAGGTATCCTCGGTTAAGGGTCGACATATGAAACGTCCCTTTAAAAAAAATTATACATGACTGTGCTTAAACTGACACACAATATTTTTAGCGCAACGCAATCTGACTTTCAAAAATCCCTACAAAAGAATGGCCCTGACTAACATTAACCTATACGTTTCACAAATCACTTACCTCACAAAAATCTTTGTTACTCAAACTACTGCAATACAGCGAGCGCCACTACTGCCAGCTAAATAAAAGATTCAAACTATGGAAGGCACTAACTACTGATAGGCATAGTTAGCAAATGAAAGATTTTAATAGAGAACAAACAATGTATTTACCTTACTAGTGTTCAAAAGTCATAATATATATATATAGCAGTTCGTGACATCCAGTCTTACAAATTTCAAAACTCCGCCATCTCTCTCCACACATCCACCACTGCTGGTGGCTCACCTCCAACTGCGCAACGCTATGCGCTGTTAACATCCAGCTGCCCAACACTACAATGGCAGACAACAATGCAAACTAGCCACAGACTGCACACAGCACAGCCAGTGATTTTCATACAGAGCGCTACGTAATGTTGCCAATAAGAAAAAATAACAGCCTACTTACAAAGTTTGGAAACTAGAAGGCTAAAAGATGTGTAATTTGACACCCTGATTTTTCTTAAGCCTTGCTCCCATTTTCAACAAAAAGGTCAGGACTGTCTCTTTAACGGTTCTATCTTCCTTAATGCCAAGGTTATCATCTGACAGATCCTCATATTTCTATTCAGCTCATTGATACACACTACTGGCCAATACAATTGCTACACCACGAAGATGTGCTACAGATGCGAAATTTAAACGACCGGAAGAACATGCTGTGATATGAAAATGATTAGCTTTTCAGAGCATTCACACAAGGTTGGCGCTGGTGGCGACACCTACAACGTGCTGACATGAGGAAAGTTTCCAACTGATTTCTCATACACAAACAGCAGTTGACCGGCGTTGCCTGGTGAAACGTTGTTGTGATACCTCGTGTAAGGAGGAGAAATGCTTACCATCACGTTTCCGACTTTGATAAAGGTCGGATTGTAGCCTATCGCGATTGCGGTTTATCGTATCGCGACATTGCTGCTCGCGTTGGTCGAGATCCAATGACTGTTAGCAGAATATGGAATCGGTGGGTTCAGGAGGGTAATACGGAACGCCGTGCTGGATCCCAACGGCCTCGTATCACTAGCAGTCGAGTTGACAGGCATCTTATCCGCATGGCTGTAACGGTTCGTGCAGCCACGTCTCGATCCCTGAGTCAACAGGTGGGGACGTTTGCAAGACAAAAACCATCTGCACGAACAGCTCGACGACGTTTCCAGCAGTATGGACTATCAGCTAGGAGACAGTGGGTGCAGTTATCCTTCACGCTGCATCACAGACAGGAGCGCCTGCGATGGTGTACTCAATGACGAACCTGGGTGCACGAATGGCGAAACGTCATTTTTTCGGACGAACCCAGATTCTGTTTACAGCATCATGATGGTCGTATCCGTGTTTGGCGATATCGCGGTGAACACACATTGGAAGCGTGTATTCGTCATCGCCATACTGGCGTATCACCTGGCGTGATGGTATGCAGTTCCATTGTTTTCATGTCTCGGTCACCTCTTGCTCGCATTGACGGAACTTTGAACAGTGGACGTTACATTTCAGATATGTTACGACCCGTGGCTCTACCCTTCATTCGATCCCTGCGAAACCCTACTTTTCAGCAGGATAATGCTCGACCGCCTGTTGCAGGTCCTGTAGTGGCCTTTCTGGATACAGAAAATGTTCCACTGCTGCCTTGCCCAGCACATTCTCCAGATTTCTCACTAATTGAAAACGTCTGGTCAAAGATGGCGGAGCAACTGGCTCATACCAACACGCCAGTCGCTACTCTTGATGAACTGTGGTATCGTGTTGAAGCTGCACTGGCAGCTGTACCTGTACACGCCATCCAAGCTCTGTTTGACACGAATAGGGTAAAGAAATACAGTAGAGGAAGAATGGGTAGCTCTGAGGGATGAAGTAGTGAAGGCAGCAGAGGATCAAGTAGCTAAAAAGACGAGGGCTAGTAGAAATCCCTGGGTAACAGAAGAAATATTGAATTTAATTAATGAAAGGAGAAAATATAAAAATACAGTAAATGAATCACGCAAAGGGGATTACAAACGTCTCAAAAATGAGATCGACATGAAGTACAAAATGGCTAAGCAGGGATGACTAGAGGACAAATTTAAGGATTTAGAGGCTTGTCTCACTAGGGGTGAGATAGATACTGCCTACAGGAAAATTAAAGAGACCTTTGGAGAAAATAGAACCACTTATATGAATATTAAGAGCTCAGATGGAAACCCAGTTCTAAGCAAAGAAGGGAAAGCAGAAAAGTGGAAGGAGTATATGGAGGGCGATGTACTTGAGGACAATATTACGGAAACAGAACAGGATGTAGATGAAGAAGAAATGTGAGATAGGATACTGCGTCGAGAGTTTGACAGAGCACTGAAAGACCTGAGTCGAAACAAGTCCCTGGTAGTAGACAACATTCCATTAGAACTAGTGACCTCCTTGGGAGAGCCAGTCCTGACGAAACTCTACCATCTGGTGAGCAAGATGTATGAGACAGGCGAAATACCCTCAGACTTCAAGAAGAATATAATAATTCCAATCCCAGAGAAAGCAGGTGTTGACAGATGTGAAAATTACCGAACTATCAGTTTAATAAGTCACAGCTGCAAAATACTAACGCGAATTCTTTACAGACGAATCAAAAAACTGGTAGAAGCCGACCTCAGGGAAGATCAGTTTGGATCCATAGAAATATTGGAACACGTGAGGCAATACTGACCTTACGACTTATCATAGAAAAAAGATTAAGGAAAGGGAAACCTACGTTTCTAGCATTTGTAGACTTAAAGAAAGCTTTTGAAAATGTTGACTGGAATACTCTCCTTCAAATTCTGAAGGTGGCAGGAGTGAAATAAAGGGAGCGAAAGGCTATTTACAATTTGTACAGAAACCAGATGGCAGTTATAAGAGTCGAGGGGCATGAAAGGGAAGCAGTGGTTGGAAAGGGAGTGAGACCCGGTTGCAGCCTCTCCCCGATGTTATTCAATCTGTATATTGAGTAAGCAGTAAAGGAAACAAAAGAAAAATTCGGAGTAGGTTTTAAAATCCATGGAGAGGAAATAAAAACTTTGAGGTTCGTCGATGACATTGTAATTCTGTGAGAGACAGCAAAGGACTTGGAAGAGCAGTTGAACGGAATGGATGGTGTCTTGAAAGGAGGATATAAGATGAACATCAACAAAAGCAAAACGAGGATAGTGGAATGTAGTCAAATTAAATCGGGTGATGCTGAGGGGTTTAGATTAGGAAATGAGACACTTAAAGTAGTAAAGGAGTTTTGCTATTTAGGGAGCAAAATAACTGATGATGGCCGAAGTAGAGAGGATAAAAAATGTAGACTGGAAATGGGAAGGAAAGCGTTTCTGAAGAAGAGAAATTTGTTAATGTAGAGTATAGATTTAAGTGTCAGGAAGTCGTTTCTGAAAGTGTTTGTATGGAGTGTAGCCATGTATGGAAGTGAAACATGGACGATAAATAGTTTGGACAAGAAGAGAATAGAAGCTTTCGAAATGAGGTGTTACAGAAGAATGGTGAAGATTAGATGGGTAGATCACATAACTAATGAGGAGGTATTGAATAGAATTGGGGAGAAGAGGAGTTTGTGGCACAACTTGACAAGAAGAGGGGACCGGTTGGTAGGACATGTTCTGAGGCATCAAGGGATCACCAATTTAGCATTGGAGGGTAGCATGGAGGGTAAAAATCGTAGAGGGAGACCAAGAGATGAAAACACTAAGCAGATTCAGAAGGATGTAGGTTGCAGTAAGTACTGGGAGATGAAGAAGCTTACACAGGACGGAGTAGCATGGAGCCGGCCGCTGTGGCCGAGCGGTTCTAGGCGCTCGAGTCTGGAACCGCACCAGCGCTACGGTCGCTGGTTCGAATCCTGCCTCGGGCATGGATGTGTGTGATCTCCTTAGGTTAGTTAGGTTTAAGTTGTTCTAAGTTCTAGGGGACTGATAACCTTAGAAGTTAAGTCCGATAGCGCTCAGAGCAATTTGAACCATTTGAGTAGCATGGAGAGCTGCATCAAACCAGTCTGAGGACTGAAGACCACAACAACAACAACAACAACAATACACTTCTCGCTGTGGTTGGTTGGTTGGTTTGGGGAGGGAGACCAGACAGCGTGGTCATTGGTCTCATCGGATTAGGGAATGATTGGGAAGGAAGTCGGCCGTGCCCTTTCAGAGGAACCATCCCGGCATTTGCCTGGAGTGATTGAGGGAATTCACGGAAAACCTAAATCAGGATGGCCGGACGCGGAATTGAACCGTCGTCCTGCCGAATGCGAGTCCAGTGTCTAACCACTGCGCCACCCCGCTCGGTTTCTCGCTGTGTTTTCATCATTTTCTTCAACCCATGTGTCTGCCCTCTCTGTCTTCTGGACTGTGAGCACGATATTTTTCCCAAAGGCGGATGGTATGCCTCGAGTCTAGTACACGGACTGTAATAAATACTGAGCGGGTGTGGAGCAGGTTACGTAGAAGCTTGCTAAGCGCACCTGGTCCCCGCTTGCAAGCGAGGAGTCTCTCTGCGGCCACAGGTAACAGTCAAATGCGGTGCGTTTGCCTGGGTAGGGAAGCGGTTGCGTTTCGTGTGCACCTGCTTGCGCCTAGAGTCGGCTAATTACACTCGCCCAATTCCGGCGCACGCGACGCAGCGTGCTGTGCAAAGACAAACAGGTCGGCAGTAGAGATGGGTCGAACTCGTTCATTCCCGTGAACTACTTCATTCATTTCGCTCTTTGCCGTGGAGCGTTCAAATGAAGTAGTTCATTCATGAAGAACGGAAGCCTGGCGAAGTTGCCCAGTTCGCCGCTCAGCCGCGGCTACGCTCGCTCTTACAATAAAGCTTCGTAATACTTCATAATTTTACCAACAGATGGCCGAACTATGCAGTAACGTGCTCGAAACGTTTTACGCTCTAACAGCGTCAGAGTTAACTTAAATAGAGCATGGTCGAAGGGGACAATGGAAAGATAAACAGAGAATCCTGTCACATATAAAGAAGGCATTACATTTAATCTTGCTCGACATTTCCTCCTCGTGAAGCGCTCAAAAAAGTGTTTATCTGCCAAATGAAACATTATTTGTTGTATACATGGACTGAAAACTAGGGCTACCAACGAAATACAGTCCAATTTTATGTTCCTTTTAAAATTTAATCCAAACCAGAATGAGTATGTTTACCACTGGCACAAAGTCTATACACCTACGTTAAGTAAGTATTCAGAAGTTTTCCTGTAGATTTTATTTTTGTTGAGAATAATAACCCTCCAAATTCAAAACGTTAACTGTCACCTGTAGTCATTGGTACGATTTCAGGTAAAATCCCTCTTTCAGTGTTATTAACAAAGCTTTTATTTTCATGTTGGCTGTGCGTGCTCACACAGCCAGCCTCTTCGTTTGTGTCTTTAATATTCATTTATCTGCAACCGCTGCCAACGGTAGGCTACCCGTAGACACGAAGTTTAACTGCACAAATAGTCACGGGTAATGTCAGGACTGCAGGAAGCAGCTGACGCTGCTTTCCCCTCTCCCCTCACCTCCCCGATCCCTCGTAAACCTATCCTTCCCCACAAACACCGCGCGATTCGTCGACAGGCAATAGAGGGAGGACTGAAGTGAAGGGAGAATGAGTGACGTAGCGGCGATGTAGTGGGAGAGGGAGAGGGGAAGAGAGTGAGTGAACTAGAAAAAAGTGTGGAGTGTGCTATCTGTGAAGAGTTGGAAGTACCAGTTCATTGAAATTGAGTGGCGGCGATGTAGTGGGAGAGGGAGAGGGGAAGAGATTGAGTGAACTAGAAAAAAGTGTGGAGTGTGCTATCTGTGAAGAGTTGGAAGTACCAGTTCATTGAAATTGAGGGGCGGCGATGTAGTGGGAGAGGGAGAGGGGAAGAGAGTAAGAGAACTAGAAAAAAGTTTGGAGTGTGCTATCTGTGAAGAGTTGGAAGTACCAGTTCATTGAAATTGAGGGGCAGCGATGTAGTGGGAGAGGGAGAGGGGAAGAGAGTGAGTGAACTAGAAAAAAGTGTGGAGTGTGCTATCTGTGAAGAGTTGGAAGTACCAGTTCATTGAAATTGAGTGGCGGCGATGTAGTGGGAGAGGGAGAGGGGAAGAGAGTAAGAGAACTAGAAAAAAGTTTGGAGTGTGCTATCTGTGAAGAGTTGGAAGTACCAGTTCATTGAAATTGAGGGGCGGCGATGTAGTGGGAGAGGGAGAGGGGAAGAGAGTGAGTGAACTAGAAAAAAGTGTGGAGTGTGCTATCTGTGAAGAGTTGGAAGTACCAGTTCATTGAAATTGAGTGGCGGCGATGTAGTGGGTGAGGGAGAGGGGAAGAGAGTAAGAGAACTAGAAAAAAGTTTGGAGTGTGCTATCTGTGAAGAGTTGGAAGTACCAGTTCATTGAAATTGAGGGGCGGCGATGTAGTGGGAGAGGGAGAGGGGAAGAGAGTGAGTGAACTAGAAAAAAGTTTGGAGTGTGCTATCTGTGAAGAGTTGGAATTACCAGTTCATTGAAATTGAGGGGCGGCGATGTAGTGGGAGAGGGAGAGGGGAAGAGAGTGAGTGAACTAGAAAAAAGTGTGGAGTGTGCTATCTGTGAAGAGTTGGAAGTACCAGTTCATTGAAATTGAGTGGCGGCGATGTAGTGGGAGAGGGAGAGGGGAAGAGAGTAAGAGAACTAGAAAAAAGTTTGGAGTGTGCTATCTGTGAAGAGTTGGAAGTACCAGTTCATTGAAATTGAGGGGCGGCGATGTAGTGGGAGAGGGAGAGGGGAAGAGAGTGAGTGAACTAGAAAAAAGTTTGGAGTGTGCTATCTGTGAAGAGTTGGAAGTACCAGTTCATTGAAATTGAGTGGCGGCGATGTAGTGGGAGAGGGAGAGGGGAAGAGAGTGAGTGAACTAGAAAAAAGTGTGGAGTGTGCTATCTGTGAAGAGTTGGAAGTACCAGTTCATTGAAATTGAGTGGCGGCGATGTAGTGGGAGAGGGAGAGGGGAAGAGAGTAAGAGAACTAGAAAAAAGTTTGGAGTGTGCTATCTGTGAAGAGTTGGAAGTACCAGTTCATTGAAATTGAGGGGCGGCGATGTAGTGGGAGAGGGAGAGGGGAAGAGAGTGAGTGAACTAGAAAAAAGTTTGGAGTGTGCTATCTGTGAAGAGTTGGAAGTACCAGTTCATTGAAATTGAGTGGCGGCGATGTAGTGGGAGAGGGAGAGGGGAAGAGAGTGAGTGAACTAGAAAAAAGTGTGGAGTGTGCTATCTGTGAAGAGTTGGAAGTACCAGTTCATTGAAATTGAGTGGTTAGTTCACACTTCACTGGAGTGAAGTGTTCATTTGAACGACTCATTCACGAGCTCCCCATCACTATATAGTCGCCAGTGGCGTAGCAGCCCGTGATGCATTGCGCGCATAGTCAGGTTGAGGGGGCGCACACAGCTACCTAAGCCGCCGCAGGTGAAACCGCGGAAATTAATCCGCCTCAAAAATGATTAGCGTACTCATTTTCAAATAAGTTAATTAATACAGTTTTTTCAACACCCGCAATGCAGCACAAAAGCGCCGCGTTCATATTATTGCTGTTGGCAGATTAATTTGTTTCAGAAGGATCTGGGTTTCCGATGCCGCTGCGTATAATGTTCAGTGCATTTTGTTAGTGACTGATGTTTCATACAAGAAGTAAGCATGCCTCACAAAATAATTCTTCATGTGTGAGATAGCCAGCTGAAGCCGCAGTCATTACGATTAGGCCAAGTAGAACTACCAAATTTGAGGGGATGTTGATGACTACGCTTTACCCTCTGCTAGGATAATTTAGCGGGCCAACGATGTACGACAAGATGCCTGTGTATTCGTGAAACCAGCAACGTATGCGTGCAGCCCTCTAAACACAATGGTTATCATCTTACAAGACAAGAGTGTCCACAGCTCATTCAGCGTGAAGACGTAGAAGAAACACTTGTTTACCGAGAATGTGAAGGTGAATATACTGGTTCACGTTCACGACGACGTGAATGAGTGGCGCAGTGACGGCACGGAATTAACCCTAAAAAAGCCACAGAACTGCCTTCAGCTTGAGCTACAGCGTCAACACACGACGGGTTAAAAGCCTCCCAGTCTGTGGTCGGTGTACTCGGCGCCTGATGTCGTTTGAAAAGAAAATGCCGACTCGTCGGACCACATTCCTGTAGTCAGCTAGTGTGTGTGTGTGTGTGTGTGTGTGTGTGTGTGTGTGTGCGCGTGTGTGTGTGACAGTTCGTGATTTAAAATAGGCACACGGCACACTCAACGGCGAATTTAATCCGGACCATACGAAAGTTAGTAGAAACGGGTGTGGTTAAAATATAGAAATTATGATAGAAGAAATAAAAAGCAGTCTGAGGCAAAATGGTACTCACTCTGTAGCAGTCTCACACAAGATGAGCCACACACTCGCATTAGCTCACATCTTGTGATATAGCATTAAGGTAGGAGAAACGTTCTAAAATTGTCAAATAAGACAAAACGAAAACTAAAATAGATTGACAAGAATATGCTGCTGGTTAATCACTTACAAAAACTCTGATGAGGCAGCCCCTAGGAAAATACATTGAAACTGTCGCCCTAAAATTTTAGCAAACCAGCTGAACGTTGCACAAAACTTAAAAAGACGAGTAGTCGATGTGGGCGGGTTCTGCGATAATGGCCCCAATGTTCTTCTCGCGTAAACAAATCAGCCGCTTGCGCTCGGTTAATTTGATGGCCCTTATTTAAAGAAGCTGTTCACTTGGGAACATGTTTGGTTTATTTAGGTCTTAATTAATGAGCAATTACTGTCCTGATAATTACCATAATTTATGTGCAAGATTGTGGCATGTTTACTCAGGTGTTCAATGCTTTTTAGCTTAAAGCTTCTTAGCTTAAAGCTTTTTAGCTTAAACCCGGAACTTAGTAACTAAATTATCCTTTATAAAAGATACGTTGACGACACGTTAATATTGTACAATGGTGGAAAACAACTCACCTTAAGTGACATGCATCCTAAATTACAGTTCACATCGAACATGTATATGATAAGTAAATTAATGCCCTGACTTGACTATTATTAATTCTAAACGAAGGCATTGTTTCGTGTTTTCAAAAAGCCTACAGCAACTGATGTTATAATTAATGCGAAATCTGTACAACCACACACACACACACACACACACACACACATATATATATATATATATATATATATATATATACTGGAATGTTTTAGAACACACACACACACATATATATATATATATATATATATATATATATATATATATATATATATAACCTGGAATGTTTTAGAACACACACACACACACACACACACACACACATATATATATATATATATATATATATATATATATATATATATATATACAGGGTGTTTCAAAAATGACCAGTATATATGAAATGGCAATAAAAACTAAACGAGCAGCGATAGAAATACACCATTTGTTGCAATATGCTTGGGACAACAGTACATTTTCAGGCGGACAAACTTTCGAAATTACAGTAGTTACAATTTTCAACAACAGATGGCGCTGCAAGTGATGTGAAAGATATAGAAGACAACACAGTCTGTGGGTGCGCCATTCTGTACGTCGTCTTTCTGCTGTAAGCGTGTGCTGTTCACAACGTGCAAGTGTGCTGTGGACAACATGGTTTATTCCTTAGAACAGAGGATTTTTCTGGTGTTGGAATTCCACCGCCTAGAACACAGTGTTGTTGCAACAAGATGAAGTTTTCAACGTAGGTTTAATGTAACCAAAGGATCGAAAAGCGATACAATATAGGATCTGTTTGAAAAATTTCAACGGACTGGGAACGTGACGGATGAACGTGCTGGAAAGGTAGGGCGACTGCGTACGGCAACCACAGAGGGCAACGCACAGCTAGTGCAGCAGGTGATCCGACAGCGGCCTCGGGTTTCCGTTCGCCGTGTTACAGCTGCGGTCCAAATGACGCCAACGTCCACGTATCGTCTCATGCACCAGAGTTTACATCTCTATCCATACCAAATTCAAACGCATCAACCCCTCAGCGCCGCTACCATTGCTGCATGAGAGACATTCGCTAAAGATGTAGTGCACAGGATTGATGACGGCGATATGCATGTGGGCAGCATTTGGTTCACTGACGAAGCTTATTTTTACCTGGACGGCTTCGTCAATAAACAGAACTGGCGCATATGGGGAACCGAAGAGCCCCATGTTGCAGTCCCATCGTCCCTGCATCCTCAAAAAGTACTGGTCTGGGCCGCCATTTCTTCCAAAGGAATCATTGGCCCATTTTTCAGATCCGAAACTATTACTGCATCACGCTATCTGGACATTCTTCGTGAATTTGTGGCGGTACAAACTGCCTTAGATGACACTGCGAACACCTCGTGGTTTATGCAAGATGGTGCCCGGCCACATGGCACGGCCGACGTCTTTAATTTCCTGAATGAATATTTCGATGATCGTGTGATTGCTTTGGGCTATCCGAAACATACAGGAGGCGGCGTGGATTGGCCTCCCTATTCGCCAGACATGAACCCCTGTGACTTCTTTCTGTGGGGACACGTGAAAGACCAGGTGTACCGCCAGAATCCAGAAACAATTGAACAGCTGAAGCAGTACATCTCATCTGCATGTGAAGCCATTCCGCCAGACACGTTGTCAAAGGTTTCGGGTAATTTCATTCAGAGACTACGCCATATTATTGCTACGCATGGTGGATATGTGGAAAATATCGTACTATAGAGTTTCCCAGACCGCAGCGCCATCTGTTGTTGACAATTGTAACTACCGTAATTTCGAAAGTTTGTCTGCCTGAAAATGTACTGTTGTCCCAAGCATATTGCAACAAACGGTGTATTTCCATCGCTGCTCGTTTAGTTTGTATTGCCGTTTCAAATATACCGGTCATTTTTGAAACACCCTGTATATATATACACTCCTGGAAATGGAAAAAAGAACACATTGACACCGGTGTGTCAGACCCACCATACTTGCTCCGGACACTGCGAGAGGGCTGTACAAGCAATGATCACACGCACGGCACAGCGGACACACCAGGAACCGAGGTGTTGGCCGTCGAATGGCGCTAGCTGCGCAGCATTTGTGCACCGCCGCCGTCAGTGTCAGCCAGTTTGCCGTGGCATACGGAGCTCCATCGCAGTCTTTAACACTGGTAGCATGCCGCGACAGCGTGGACGTGAACCGTATGTGCAGTTGACGGACTTTGAGCGAGGGCGTATAGTGGGCATGCGGGAGGCCGGGTGGACGTACCGCTGAATTGCTCAACACGTGGGGCGTGAGGTCTCCACAGTACATCGATGTTGTCGCCAGTGGTCGGCGGAAGGTGCACGTGCCCGTCGACCTGGGACCGAACCGCAGCGACGCACGGATGCACGCCAAGACCGTAGGATCCTACGCAGTGCCGTAGGGTACCGCACCGCCACTTCCCAGCAAATTAGGGACACTGTTGCTCCTGGGGTATCGGCGAGGACCATTCGCAACCGTCTCCATGAAGCTGGGCTACGGTCCCGCACACCGTTAGGCCGTCTTCCGCTCACGCCCCAACATCGTGCAGCCCGCCTCCAGTGGTGTCGCGACAGGCGTGAATGGAGGGACGAATGGAGACGTGCCGTCTTCAGCGATGAGAGTCGCTTCTGCCTTGGTGCCAATGATGGTCGTATGCGTGTTTGGCGCCGTGCAGGTGAGCGCCACAATCAGGACTGCATACGACCGAGGCACACAGGGCCAACACCCGGCATCATGGTGTGGGGAGCGATCTCCTACACTGGCCGTACACCACTGGTGATCGTCGAGGGGACACTGAATAGTGCACGGTACATCCAAACCGTCATCGAACCCGTCGTTCTACCATTCCTAGACCGGCAAGGGAACTTGCTGTTCCAACAGGACAATGCACGTCCGCATGTATCCCGTGCCACCCAACGTGCTCTAGAAGGTGTAAGTCAACTACCCTGGCCAGCAAGATCTCCGGATCTGTCCCCCATTGAGCATGTTTGGGACTGGATGAAGCGTCGTCTCACGCGGTCTGCACGTCCAGCACGAACGCTGGTCCAACTGAGGCGCCAGGTGGAAATGGCATGGCAAGCCGTTCCACAGGACTACATCCTGCATCTCTACGATCGTCTCCATGGGAGAATAGCAGCCTGCATTGCTGCGAAAGGTGGATATACACTGTACTAGTGCCGACATTGTGCATGCTCTGTTGCCTGTGTCTATGTGCCTGTGGTTCTGTCAGTGTGATCATGTGATGTATCTGACCCCAGGAATGTGTCAATAAATTTTCGCCTTCCTGGGACAATGAATTCACGGTGTTCTTATTTCAATTTCCAGGAGTGTATATATATATATATATATATATATATATATATATATATATATATATATATATATATATATATATATATATATGTGTGTGTGTGTGTGGGGGGGGGGGGGTTCTAAAACATTCTAGCCTTACCAGTGATAAGATAAGGTGGGTATCGTATTACACATCCGGTGTCAGATTGCATACGTGGGCTCCTTGATAGGGAGCATTCTCTCTCCACTGGGCACTGAGAACTGATCAAGGTCACTTAAGCGAATCATCCAGGCTACTGTGTGACGTGGCACAAAACTGGCGGTAACCCCTCCTCCCCATTATCATCTTTTAAAATAGCTCAACTGTGCGTAGGCTGCTTCATTCGAGGTCTGAGCATCGTAAGGGAGAGGTGGAGGTTTATTATAAACAATAGCAAATTATCAACAATAAATTTCTTTGTATAGTTGAGTTACTGCATGATTCTAGTCAAATATGCTCTGTAGTGAAAGCCTTTGTAAATAACAATATATTAAAGATAACATATGATTTATTATTAACAACATAGTTTTTTCATGTACATTTTACTACAACCGTTTGTTTATTAAAACCTTTTTTTACAGGGCTATTTGTTTCTGTAAGATACACACAGCGTATTTTTTATTTAGAATCATGTTTTGTTCAAGTTTATTAATAATTTTTTCTTTACAAAACTATTTATTAAGGATGTAGTGTTTTTTACGAGGCAATTTTTTTCTTTTATACAATAATTTTCAAGTGGTTTGTGTATTTACGTACCCCTTTTTTTTGCATCTATACGTGGGTCATATTTCCATAGTTACTTTTTTGTGATGACAGCGAGATACATTCACTTACACTACTGGTAAAATAATTTAAACACTACATTTCCATTTTTTGTTTCTATATTCACTTTTATATAATATAGCTTTCTGACTGACTACATTTAATATTTACATTTTTTCTTACTAATGATTCGATTTCGATTTCTTAAGGAGTTTTTTCCATTTACAATTCAACATATCCACTATCTGATCAATGATTCTTGTGCTGTTTACAACGGTTTCTAGCAGGAGCATGAAAGAAAAACCATATACACATATACAGGACTATTACAAATGATTGAAACGATTTCATAAATTCACTGTAGCTCCATTTATTGACATATGGTCACGACACACTACAGATACGTAGTTTTGTTCGGCTGAAGCCGCACTTCAGGTTTCTGCTGTCAGAGCGCTCGAGAGCGCAGTGAGACAAAATGGCGACAGGAGCCGAGAAAGCGTATGTCGTGCTTGAAATGCACTCACATCAGTCAGTCATAACAGTGCAACGACACTTCAGGACGAAGTTCAACAAATATCCACCAACTGCTAACTCCATTCGGCGATGGTATGCGCAGTTTAAAGCTTCTGGATGCCTCTGTAAGGGGAGATCAACGGGTCGGCCTGCAGTGTGCGAAGAAACGGTTGAACGCGTGCGGGAAAGTTTCACGCGTAGCCTGCGGAAAATTGGCTCATGCCACAACTGGAGACCGACAGCGCCGACTTCATCTTTCAACAGGATTATGCTCCACTGCACTTCCACCATGATGTTCGGCATTTCATAAACAGGAGATTGGAAAACCGATGGATCGGTCGTGGTGAAGATCATGATCAGCAATTCATGTCATGGCCTCCACGCTCTCCCGACTTAACCCCAGGCGATTTCTCTCTGTGGGTTTATGTGAAAGATTCAGTGTTTAAACCTCCTCTACCAAGAAACGTGCCAGAACTGCGAGCTCGCATCAACGATGCTTTCGAACTCATCGATGGGGACATGCTGCGCCGAGTGTGGGAGGAACTTGATTATCGGCTTGATGTCTGCCGAATCACTAAAGGGGCACATATCGAACATTTGTGAATGCCTAAAAAAACTTTTTGAGTTTTTGTATGTGTGTGCAAAGCATTTTGAAAATATCTCAAATAATAAAGTTATTGTAGAGCTGTGAAATCGCTTCAATCATTTGTAATAACCCGGTACAAATACATACATTTCTTTTAGGAAAACACATAGCACGCAGACAATATACGCGCACACATTGTGTACAGTGAAGCATTCATTCTCCCTCACACACAGAGATTATGACAAATGGCTCACCCTCATCTACATCTGTTCCGCAGTTACACACCAACTACACTCCTGGAAATGGAAAAAAGAACACATTGACACCGGTGTATCAGACCCACCATACTTGTTCCGGACACTGCGAGAGGGCTGTACAAGCAATGATCACACGCACAGCACAGCGGACACACCAGGAACCGCGGTGTTGGCCGTCGAATGGCGCTAGCTGCGCAGCATTTGTGCACCGCCGCCGTCAGTGTCAGCCAGTTTGCCGTGGCATACGGAGCTCCATCGCAGTCTTTAACACTGGTAGCATGCCGCGACAGCGTGGACGTGAACCGTATGTGCAGTTGACGGACTTTGAGCGAGGGCGTATAGTGGGCATGCGGGAGGCCGGGTGGACGTACCGCCGAATTGCTCAACACGTGGGGCGTGAGGTCTCCACAGTACATCGATGTTGTCGCCAGTGGTCGGCGGAAGGTGCACGTGCCCGTCGACCTGGGACCGGACCGCAGCGACGCACGGATGCACGCCAAGACCGTAGGATCCTACGCAGTGCCGTAGGGGACCGCACCGCCACTTCCCAGCAAATTAGGGACACTGTTGCTCCTGGGGTATCGGCGAGGACCATTCGCAACCGTCTCCATGAAGCTGGGCTACGGTCCCGCACACCGTTAGGCCGTCTTCCGCTCACGCCCCAACATCGTGCAGCCCGCCTCCAGTGGTGTCGCGACAGGCGTGAATGGAGGGACGAATGGAGACGTGTCGTCTTCAGCGATGAGAGTCGCTTCTGCCTTGGTGCCAATGATGGTCGTATGCGTGTTTGGCGCCGTGCAGGTGAGCGCCACAATCAGGACTGCATACGACCGAGGCACACAGGGCCAACACCCGGCATCATGGTGTGGGGAGCGATCTCCTACACTGGCCGTACACCACTGGTGATCGTCGAGGGGACACTGAATAGTGCACGGTACATCCAAACCGTCATCGAACCCATCGTTCTACCATTCCTAGACCGGCGAGGGAACTTGCTGTTCCAACAGGACAATGCACGTCCGCATGTATCCCGTGCCACCCAACGTGCTCTAGAAGGTGTAAGTCAACTACCCTGGCCAGCAAGATCTCCGGATCTGTCCCCCATGGAGCATGTTTGGGACTGGATGAAGCGTCGTCTCACGCGGTCTGCACGTCCAGCACGAACGCTGGTCCAACTGAGGCGCCAGGTGGAAATGGCATGGCAAGCCGTTCCACAGGACTACATCCAGCATCTCTACGATCGTCTCCATGGGAGAATAGCAGCCTGCATTGCTGCGAATGGTGGATATACACTGTACTAGTGCCGACATTGTGCATGCTCTGTTGCCTGTGTCTATGCGCCTGTGGTTCTGTCAGTGTGATCATGTGATGTATCTGACCCCAGGAATGTGTCAATAATGTTTCCCCTTCCTGGGAAAATGAATTCACGGTGTTCGTATTTCAATTTCCAGGAGTGTACAATGAAGCGGGAAAGAAACTGGTATAGGCATGCATATTCAAATGCAACGTTATGTAAACAGGCAGAAGACGGCACTGGCGCCGGCAACGCCTATATAAGACAAAAAGTGTCCGGAGCAGTCGTTAGATCGGCTACTGCTGCTACAATGGCAGGTTATCGAAAGTCAAGTGAGTTGAAAGTGGTGAGAGGCCCGTTGCACGATAGGACACCGGTGACGATCACCAGCGACGGTCGCCGACCGAGATACATTCGTTGCAACTGGAGTATTCACAGCGGGACACTACACTGCCACACCGAGCCACTGTAACGCATAGGGACTCACCCTCGCCACATGTGACGGACAAGGTCACTGTGTTCACAACAGTCAGTGCCGGACATGCATTTGTTTGAACTGGAGTGTTCGCACTGGGACACAGATCACTGACACAGCGCTGCAGATTTGCCAACAGACAAGCAGTCATTTCTGAGACAGTGCAGCGAAACATTCATTTTATATTATACTGCACACATTGTAGCCATGAGTTTAGATTTCATTAACACGGAAGATTTTATAAGTGATGTAGAAAGTTGTCCTTGGGATGTCAAAATCTGTAGCTATAGCAACAAAGTGGTGATAACGAATGCATGGCAAGAAATTATAAAGAAGTTTGTGCCTGATTTTAGTGAGAAGAATATGGATGAAAAAAAATGTAAGTTCTATGTTCCTTTTTCACATTTAATGCGTTATTTTTCGGACCAAAAAGCGAAATTTAGTTGCTATGAGGCTAGGACGGCAGTAACCTTCAAGCATATTTTCATCCCTCACCCCTTTACTTCTACGTTTAGCAGTATCAAGTGTGCCGCTATGCAGTCTTAAGGTGATAATAAGGGACAAAATGGATGAGAGCATGGCAATCACGAACTCACCCCTACAGGGCGAATGAAGAGAAAATCTAAAAGAAATACTTATATTTCAAAATTTTTATAACAAAATTTAAGGTGCGTCTTATGGTCATCTTAAGGCGGTCTTATGGTCCTAAAAACAGTTAAAATATTATTCTTAATCACAATTATTTATGCATATGTGGCTACTACAATAATGAATTTTATTTATTTATCGTAATATTATTGAGGTTCAAGTTCGTAGTTCCTGACACTCGATAATTTTAATTGTAAGTTCCATTCAGTTCAGTGAATGCAATAATATGACTTGTTACAGTTAACTTAATAATAATTGTACAATTCACATTAAAAATACAATGCAGGATGAACAATGAGGCCTAACCACAGTAACGTACGCATAATATTTCTAGCAATTACATTTTTTGCAGCTGCCACGGCACTTCGCCTTCAGGGCTAACGAAGTAGTTCGCAATATTTCCTCCACGGACTAGGCAAGGTGACATGTCCGGCAAAAAAATAAATAAATAAATAAATAAATAAAATAAAATAAAAAGGTTCAAATGGCTATGAGCACTATGGGACTTGACTTCTGAGTTCATCAGTCCCCTAGAACTTAGAACTACTTAAATCTAACTAACCTAAGGACATCACAAACATCCATGCCCGAGGCAGGATTCGAACCTGCGATCGTAGCGGTCGCGCGGTTCCAGACTGTAGCGCCTAGAACCGCTCGGCCACCCCGGCCGGCACATGTCCTGCAATTCCGGATAGTTAACGTATCCTCAATCCCTATTCCATCGCGATCACGCACAAAGTTATGGAGGAGGCAACATGTCTTCACAATAACCACTTATAAATCTAATTTAACGTCCAGTGGTCTATGGAAAATGAGCCACTTATTTGCAAGAATTCCAAAACTACACTCGATGTACCGTCTTGTTCTGGACAGTCTGTAGTTGAACACAAGTTATTTAACGTCTAAATACATTTCTCCAAAAGGGCGTAGAATAAAATAAAATCAAATTTGACAACCCGAAACCGTCATAACCAAGTAACATGAATGGCGTAGGTCTTTCAGAAGTTAATGACAGTATTATAACATTGAGTTACGAAACACAGTTGAGTCGGACGATTTCCCATACGCTCCAACGTCTATAAACAAGAGTTTGAACGTCGAATCACAAACAGTCAACAACAGAATGCAAAAGTAGTAGAGTGAACCACTGGAAGTGGGTTTCATAATTCTGACGTGCTTTCCGTCCACTGCACCCACACAATGAGGAAAGTTTGCCCTCTTATGGAATCCTTCAGCTGAGGTAAGCCGTAGCTCTTTAGAGAGGTGGGGAAAACTTTTGACTTCATTTTACGCCATATGGCAAAGCAAACGTCTCGTATAATATACTAGATAGTTGATACACCAATTCCGTACTGAAAGTGTAAGTCCATGATGGATGATCCGGCCCCCAGGTATTTGTAACAAAAAGATAAAGCGTATGGAGCAAAACTGCAAAAGTACACAAAATTAGAATTATATGAATACCTTCAAATGCTGACGGGCGTTGATATATATCATCGGGGACAGGTGAAAATGTCTGCCCCAACCGGGACTCGAACCCAGGATCTCCTGCTGCTTACGTAGCAGACGTCATCCATCTTTTTTTTTTTCGTTGTTGATCGTTGAGTTTGGTCGTTGCGGGCGTCACATAACATCCGAACAAGTTCGTATGTTGATCATTATACTCAGTTTTTTTTTATTACAGAGGCTAACCAGCTCTCTGACCGAACACGCTGAGCTACCGTGCCGGCATCCATCTGAGCCACCGTGGTCACTCAGGATAGGGCGACTGCAGAGGCTATCTCGCGCACGCCTCCCGCGAGACTCACATTCTCACCTTATATGTCCACACACTACGAGGCTACAACACACTCATTACTCGTGAAAGACATTGTTACCAAGTCCCGTAAGATTTCGGGGAATATATGTGCATCCGCACAGAAGAAGAAGGTCATGGCCGGTTTTGCCAGAACTATATACTTACATGGATATGGTGTCTGTTCTTTGCTACATGTCCGAAAGAACCGACACCGTGTCCATGTAAGTACAAAAGTACACGGTTTACAGACACGCATACACACGCACGCACACGTACACACTAAGGATACTATGGTGGTTTTTATTTGTTGCAGGGACAATCCTTCAAAGGAAATGGAAAAGCATAAGGGCCAGTTATACCAGAGAGTTCTTAAGGCAAAAGACCAAAAAGAGTGGTTTTGCAGCAGCTGGTAGGACATCTACTTCGATCAGTTACGATTCTTAACAACTGGCTGTAAGAGTACTGCCTCTAGTATTGAGAAAGATAATGATAGTGACAAACATGAGTTTGGCGGAGGAGAAAATTTAGACCAGGAGACACGCGAAAAAACTGCTGTGCGACCGCAAGAAAGGCCACGTGAAAAGTAGAGTCTTGAAGAAGAAGAAGATGATTTGCTGTATAAAACTTTGAAGGAAAAGTACGCCATAAAACACAATCCAACACAACAAGCATTCGAAGATAGCTTTCTCATGCAGTCTTTAATGCCAGAATTTAAAAAATGGTTCAGATGGCTCTGAGCACTATGGGACTTAACATCTGTGGTCATCAGTCCCCTAGAACTTAGAACTACTTAAACGTAACTAACCTAAGGACATCACACACATCCATGCCCGAGGCAGGATTCGAACCTGCGACCGTAGCGGTCACGCGGTTCCAGACTGAAGCGCTTAGAACCGCACGGCCACACAGGCCGGCCAGAATTAAAAGAAAATGGTCACGCAAGACTGAAAGTGACATCTGATTTGATGAATGTCATTATTAATGCCCAACAATATTACAGCGCTTCCGCCTCGCCCGAAATAGGATTTGTACCGGTACTAAATTATGCTACTTGAGATCCATATGACGACCGTACACATCGTGGAACAGTTCATGGCTACAGTGGATGACAGTCCAGGTTTCCGATCAGTTACTATCTGTGTGTTCGCAACTTTTCAGCAGCACAGGCAGAGCAATAATAAAAGTAGACTATCCGTGAAAGTTTTACAATAATTTATAATGTACGTGTAGTGAATGTTTTGTCTTCATTCTCCTGCTCCTCCTCCTGCTGCTTAGAAGTACTAACCAAAGTTCCTCCCCACTTCAGTCCATTTCACTAACTAATCAGCTGGCAATACCTGCGGTATCCGACACCGGTGATCCAGGACTGTTCACCACAACTACCGGTGACCCTCACTGGTGACTGTCACCAGTGTTCCAGTGTGAAACGGATCTATAGTTGAGCCGTGTATCGACTCGTGCTTCACCTTGTGTTTAGATTGCGTTGGTTTTCCTTTTCTTCCCCTGACGTGTTTGTTTGATATGTTGCCTGTCATTAAGCGGCTGCTTGGTTGTCTTTCCCCTCTGCTATCGATATCTGCGTTTTTGCATACGAGAAACTGCTATGGAGGAAGTGAGATATTTGACCGGTTGTAATCTCGTGTGGTGGCGCGGAAGTAGGGGCGTTGCGCGCAGAGAGAGTGCGGTGGACACGGGAGGGCAGTGTGGCTCTCCAGCGCGGACCAGGCGTGGTAGGTTGTACTGAGTCGCCACGTGATGTACGTCGGTTGTGTGTGACGAGCGAGTCGAGTCGAGTTGACGGAAGAGCTCCCCGCGTGTTGGTTGTATACAGAATCGCCCCACGACTAGTTGCTGTTCATTTCGCCTTGGTGGGACGTTAACAAGCTTCTTCAAATCCTCCGTTTCAACACTGGAGTTTAAAAGGAGACACCTAACATGAAGGAACGGTCACTACCCGTCAACGTTGCAGAGAAGACGTGAACTCCGGTGACAGAGCGTGTTGTCGCCTCACCGTGGCGTGTTGGGTACGCTGGCGACGCGTGCGCGGTCGGATGTGTGGATCCTTGCCATCGGAGCTCGTGTACTGCCTGTCCGAGCATAATTGCAAGTTAAGTTCGTGGAAGGTTTAATCATTAAGTAATAATTTTGTGTAACCAGCGTCTCTTCTGCTTTGTGGCCTCCGGCGACCGGGTTTCTTGTCTCTGGCACCGGTGTAATTGAAGACAGTGATCTTTCCTCCTCCTCTCGTTACTGTCCGATGGGAGGTGTAGTTTTGGCAGTTTAATTGTTTCGCTATTCTGTCGTGTGTTATGAGTAAATTCATGCTTCTTGTTGGTTGATCATGTGGTCGCTCATTCAGGACTGTGTGGTGTAATGTTTCCTTGCACGAGGTTAGCTCTAATTCTGTCAGCAAGTTAAACCATCTTATAACAAGTTTTCGGTGGCTAAAAGTCTGTGCAGTGACCAACCTGAGAGTGGCAATTGTGTTTACGGGCGTATTTAAATTGGCCAGTATTCTGTCTAGCCTGAGCATCCCTGAGTGGGTGATTTGTGGCCGCCTTACACGGGTCCGTCATATCTGTTATGTTCTAATGATATTCCAGGACACTTTTGTTTAAAAACTTTTTAAATTCCTCCAAGTTTGTAAATTCCTTTTATTGCCCTTAATCGTGTGTTTGCTGAGACCTGTTTAATTTTGTTAATGGCGGTGTTGGTAGCTTCACTACCTCACCGTACTTTATTAACAAAGTTCTGTATTTACTTTAGTAGCCTGCTTACTAATGTTCTTTTAATTTTTTAAAATTGTTGTATTGCTATAAATTACTTTGATTGGTGTTAGAGGCGTGTTTTAAAAGGTAGTTTATTGCCGTACTGCTAGCTTCTGTGTTTTTTTAAAAAAATTTAAATTGTTGTATTGCTATAAATTACTTCATAGCCGTTAGCGGCGTGTTTAAAAGGCTATTTATTGCCGTACTGCTAGTTTCTGTAAGATACGAATAAAACATTTGTGTAAATCTCAAATCGACAGCAAACTACTAGAAATTCGGCCCCGTTTCGCAACTTGTGGTGTGGCTTGTAGTAACCGTAATCACTGTGTGTGTCAATAGTCTGTGCAGGAGCGATGGAACACAGCACCTCCGAGGTAGCGATAAAGTAGAGAGTTTCACAAGTGTATCGTGAATAGCAGGAATGCGCTAAAACATCAAATCTCCGACCTGGCTGCCGCTGGAAAAAGATCCTGTAAGAACGGGACCATCGACGATTGAAGAGAACCGTTCAACGTGACAGAAGTGCAACCCTTCCTCAAATTGCTCCAGATTTAAATGCTGGGCCATCAAGTGTCAGCGTGCCAACCATGCAACGAAACATCGTCGATATGGGCTTTCGGAGCTGAAGGACCTCTCTTGTACCCCTTGATGACTGAACGACACGAAACTTTATGCGTCGCCTGGGCCCGTCAACATCAACATTGGACTGTTGGTATCTAGAAACATGTTGCCTGGTCGGACGAATCTCGTTTCAAATTGTATCGAGTGGGTGGAGGTGTATGGGTATGGAGACAACCTCATGACTCCGTGGACCTCCATGTCAGAACTGTTCAAGCTGGTGGAGACTCTGTAATGTGTCGGGCATGTGCAGTTGGAGTGATATGTGACCCCTGATACGTCTAGATACGACTCTGACAGGTGACACGTTAAGTAAACATCCTGTCCGATCACCTGCATCCATTCATGTCCATTGTGCATTTCGACGGGCTTGTGCAATTCCAGCAGGACACTGCGACACGTCCAGAGTTGCTAAGAGTGGCTTCAGGATCACTCTTCCGATTTTAAAAATTTCCGCTGGCCACCAAACTCACCAGACATGAACATTATTGAGCATATCTGGGATGCCTTGCAACGTGCTGTCCAGAAGGGATCTCCACCCCATTGTACTCTTACGGGTTTATGGACAGCCCTGCAAGATTCATGGTGTTAGTTCCCTCCAGCACTATTTCAGGCAATAGTCGTGTCCATGCCGAATCGTGTTGCGGCACATGTGCGTGCTCGCGGGAGCTCTACACGATATTAGGCAGGTGTATCAGTTTTTTTTTTTTTTTGGTTCTTCAGTGTATTTACAAAAACGAATACACTCAAGCACTCTAGTGGATAGTGCGAGTACGGGAGGGCCCTGATCCTTCCACACAGATGAACCGTTTTTTGTCATGGTGGAACAGCCCCACTTTCTATTGCAGTGCAGTATGTACATCGTGGTCTCTCGATATTACTTGGTGCATTATGTGTGGAGCTGCATGGACGCCATCGAGAAGGCACCTCCTGTAATCTACGATCGTGACAGCCCTTAAGGCCACATCCTCGCCCCGCTCTGGGTGACACCTGCATCTGCACGGTAGGCGTATGTCTTGTATCTGAGCGGCACGAAATCCACAATATGTGAACCATTTGCCTCTTCTTTCATCAGACGGATAACATTTTTGTTCTGAGATGTTATCCCAAAAGGATTGTCGGTCGTATAACCAGACGCGCTGAATTCTTTGTAATTGTACCTAATTACTTCATATACAGGGTGGAGAAAATTACGGAATTTTAACCCTGGATAGCTGATGCCAGTAGGAACCAAAGTTGCTAATGTTGTGTAGGTCGACAACACACCACCTTCAAATCCGAGTGGCAGGTGGATTGCCATGTTGCCGTTCATCAATTGGCGGGCAGCGCTAAGGTTGTCGGTTCACACATACAAACGTCCGACGCCCCGTCACTGCCCCAACGTGATACGCACACGTGTCGAACAGGTCTGGCTATCTTCACCTCACGTCAGAGGCATTCACACGTAAACTTCGCTTCGGAGCACACGCACGTCACCTGCGATTTAGTCATACAGTAAGTATGGCGGCACAGTATTCGTTTGAAGAACAACGAGCTATGGTTTTTGCTTATGGAGTAGCCGACGCTAATCCGCATTGAAGCTCGACGGTTATGTGAGGAACAGTACCCAGCAAGACGCCACCCACACCTGCAAACGTTTACAGCAATTCACCGGCGACTTTGTGAAACAGGCTTGTTAGCGGCATATCATGATGATGCTGAAAGACCTCGAACACGACGGGTTGCTGCATTTGAAGAGACTGTTCTCGATCGCTTCGAGGAAGCACCTACGACAAGTACTGGAGCGGCTGGACACGACGTGGGGGTCACTCATCACAGTCGGGGAGGTTTTTAGGGGTGACGGCCAGCATCCATTTAGTTTCCACCCTGTCCAAGACTAAATCCTGTGGCGGACTATGAACAGGTTAGGGCTTTCTGCGACCTGTAGCACGCATCCCGATTTCCCCGCCATTGTGTTGTTTACCGACGAGTGCATCTTCCACCGAGATGACCTTTGCAACACTTGAAACGTTCATTACTGGGCAACGAGAAATTCTCACGTCACTTACGTCCACGGACATGAGGAACGATTTTCGCTCAACATTTGGGCGGGCATTGTGGGTGACCATCTGGCCGGGCCGGTCCGTCTACCTCCTCGACTTACCGGGGGAAATTACCTTCACTTTTTGCAAGAAACTATACCGGGCCTGCTGCAAGATGTTCTGGTATGATTTTTTTTTAGTAATTTAATTGAAAGCTTTGTTGCTTTGGTAAAAATAAAATTGGTTCTTTTTGTCGTGAAAGAATAAATTACTATTAATTGTCGGAGAACAGCAGCAACATGTGTAATTGATCCAGCTTTAAGAAATTCTATTACCTTTTAGCGGAAAATTCGTGCGGTACTCTCCGACGTTAGAAAAGTCGTGGTGTTTCGTTCGGAGCAGGAGGCGGCTGTCTTTTCTCATTCGCGATATCGAAAATTACTAAAAAATGAACAGAAATTTTTTTCGGAGGAAGATCGCGCGGAGAAAACAGACAGAAGTTACATGAAAGAAACCTAAGGGACCAACTAATTGGATTTGTACGAACATATAAACGGAACTGAAAGAACTTGGAATAAATACTATAGCGATGTCGTCACGACAGCCTCCTGTTCCGACAGAACACACGCTGGATCATAAGCTGCATAAATCTTTTAAACAGAAAAGATTATCACAAGTATAATTAATGAAAATAAGGTTGAGAGATTTTCTTTGAAATGAAATAAACTTCAAGGCTTCAAGTATTATATTATGAAACGGAAACTTACATTAACATGGCCACCCACTGTGGCGGTGGAGCGAATTTTCATGATACACATTCTCGCTTGTTTGTGGCTACATATATTTTTAATCACTTAAACTCTTAAAGTTACAATAAAATGATTATATCAGTATGGAGCACAATACTTTTGCGTCCGACTCGCAACACATTCACAGAAGAACAACTAGAGAGCGGCGCGGCTCCCTGCAGAAGTAAAAATTGGCAATTGTTATTTTGAAACATAGGTGCATCGTTTTTTTACTGATCGATAGCAGCGTATAACAGTTTATAGCTATCGTGATATTCTGCGCTTTTCAGGAGCGCGGCAAAGATATCTGGTTACAACATTCATTGGTATATGTTAAAAGTTCGCACATACGGACACGAATACAGAAAAAAAAAACTTTTACATGTTAAAAATCGCAGTGATAAAGGCTGTAATGTCACAATGTTCCCTTGACATATAGCTCGCATGCGGTTGCAGCATAAAGGGGCGCCCGGACATAAAGTCGTGCTGTACGGAGGTATTTAAATGAACTCTTCGACGGCCAGGTAAGAGGCAGAGGTGCTCGTAGGACATGACGCCCGCGATCAACAGGCCTCACGCCACCGGACTTCAAGGTTCAAGGTTCTACTTCACCCACGCGGACGCGAACCACCTATAAACGAAGAGGAATTAATGGATCGCATCAGCATGCCGCCAATCGCATAAGGGCAATGTCAGGAATATTTGAAAGAGCTCGGAAAAACACCGTTCGACGTTATCAAGCTTGTGTCGCGTCAGAGGGTCGCCAGTTGGAGCACCTGCTCTAAGTAAGCAATGTCCTAGCTACAAAAAAGGCATTTGCGAAAGACTTTCTGTGCGCGAACAAATGTTGATGGGGTTTCTTCCCGGTATGTCTTATCATGAAACTACAATGGATGCCTCGGGACCCCGGTGGATTCGCCCCCAGGCCCCCAGAGTGGGAGGCTGGCGCGCTACCACCGAGCGTGATGGCCGCCTTGGATACATCGCGATCTCCGTCAGCCAAAGTATTCGCGTTCATGCGTTGTTCTGAGCATCTACATCTACATCTACATCTACATTTATACTCCGCAAGCCACCCAACGGTGTGAGGCGGAGGGCACTTTACGTGCCACTGTCATTACCTCCCTTTCCTGTTCCAGTCGCGTATGGTTCGCGGGAAGAACGACTGTCTGAAAGCCTCCGTGCGCGCTCTAATCTCTCTAATTTTACATTCGTGATCTCCTCGGGAGGTATAAGTAGGGGGAAGCAATATATTCGATACCTCACCCAGAAACGCACCCTCAAGAAACCTGGCGAGCAAGCTACACCGCGATGCAGAGCGCCTCTCTTGCAGAGTCTGCCACTTGAGTTTGTTAAACATCTCCGTAACGCTATCACGGTTACCAAATAACCCTGTGGCGATACGCGCCGCTCTTCTTTGGATCTTCTCTATCTCCTCCGTCAACCCGATCTGGTACGGATCCCACACTGATGAGCAATACTCAAGTATAGGTCGAACGAGTGTTTTGTAAGCCACCTCCTTTGTTGATGGACCACATTTTCTAAGGACTCTCCCAATGAATCTCAACCTGGTACCCGCCTTACCAACAATTAATTTTATATGATCGTTCCACTTCAAATCGTTCCGCACGCATACTCCCAGATATTTTACAGAAGTAACTGCTAGCAGTGTTTGTTCCGCTATCATATAATCATACAATAAAGGATCCTTCTTTCTATGTATTCGCAATACATTACATTTGTCTATGTTAAGGGTCAGTTGCCACTCCCTGCACCAAGTGCCTATCCGCTGCAGATCTTCCTGCATTTCGCTGCAATTTTCTAATGCTGCAACTTCTCTGTATACTACAGCATCATCCGCGGAAAGCCGCATGGAACTTCCGACACTATCTACTAGGTCATTTATATATATTGTGAAAAGCAATGGTCCCATAACACTCCCCTGTGACACGCCAGAGGTTACTTTAACGTCTGTAGACGTCTCTCCATTGATAACAACATGCTGTGCTCTGATTGCTAAAAATTCTTCAATCCAGCCACACAGCTGGTCTGATATTCCGTAGGCTCTTACTTTCTTTATCAGGCGACAGTGCGGAACTGTATCGAACGCCTTCCGGAAGTCAAGAAAAATAGCATCTACCTGGGAGCCTGTATCTAATATTTTCTGGGTCTCATGAACAAATAAAGCGAGTTGGGTCTCACACGATCGCTGTTTCCGGGATCCATGTTGATTCCTACGTAGTAGATTCTGGGTTTCCAAAAACGACATGATACTGGAGCAAAAAACATGTTCTAAAATTCTACAACAGATCGACTTCAGAGATATAGGTCTATAGTTTTGCGCATCTGAGCATCTGAGCATCCGGAGACAGGGCAATCCCACGTCCAATCGGACCGCGTGGCGCCAAGTTTCTGTAGTTTCAAATTAGTATGTTGTCGATCTTCACAACGTTAGTAATTTTGGTTCCTACTTGCATCAGCTATCCAGCGTTAAAATTTCGTGACACAATTTTTCTCCACCCTGTAGATTGCAGCCTTCCAGCCAGTAGATGGAACTGTCTGTTTCCGTATGGAGTAAACTGCGATCAGAGAACTTTACCTTAGCAAAGCCATAGTGAAAGCGGTACGCGTGGAGTTTGGACAGGTCGACAACACACATACCGAAATAGACTGGTTTCGTGAGCTGTACTGAAATCTTACTGATCTACACGGTGACTAGTCCTTCAGTGAAGATGGTGACCCATTTGAAGTTTGGCCTGCCAACATAATCTCTTGCGCCATAACGCCCATCCCAACGATTAAGTAAAATTAACATCGCGGTATTCTCTGACATTCTCCATGGTTTTCCCGAAATTTAAATTATTCATTTATCTGTAAAAGTCTTTTACGAAATCGTACGTCGCAAGAGCCCTGTGGTATTCATATCAATGTCCTGCTTCAACCAGGGACGCTGTCTGAATGACGTTACATAGGCGAAACTAACAAGAAATATAACGTTGTGCCTGAGCATTGTCAACTACTTGGGGATGGAACCATTTCGCGGGACTAGACACCACAGAAATACAGGCCAGTTGCGGCGCTCTTTGTGCAGTTGGGTGGTATATTGCACGGCTAGTTGCTGTGCTCTTCATGCAGATGGGTGGGCTATTCCAGCTCTACCTCCACAACATATTTCTTACAAATATCCCCTCCCCCTTTGAACCGTGGACCTTGCCGTTGGTGGGGAGGCTTGCGTGCCTCAGCGATACAGATGGCCGTACCGTAGGTGCAACCACAACGGATGGGTATCTGTTGAGATGCCAGACAAACGTGTGGTTCCTGAAGAGGGGCAGCAGCCTTTTCAGTAGTTGCAGGGGCAACAGTCTGGATGATTGACTGATCTGGCCTTGTAACACTAACCAAAACGGCCTTGCTGTGCTGGTACTGCGAACGGCTGAAAGCAAGGGGAAACTACAGACGTAATTTTTCCCGAGGGCATGCAGTTTTACTGTATAGTTAAATGATGATGGCGTCCTCTTGGGTAAAATATTCTGGAGGTAAAATAGTCCCCCATTCGGATCTCCGGGCGGGGACTACTCAGGAGAAAGAAAACTGGCGTTCTACGGATCGGAGTGTGGAATGTCCCTTAATCGGGCAGGTAGGTTAGAAAATTTAAAAACGGAAATGGATAGGTTAAAGTTAGATATAGTGGGAATTAGTGAAGTTAGGTAGCAGGAGGAACAAGACTTTTGGTCAGGTGAATACAGGGTTATAAATACAAAATCAAATAGGGGTAATGCAGGAGTAGGATAATAATGAATAAAAAAATAGGAGTGCGTGTAAGCTACTGCAAACAGCATAGTGAACGCATTATTGTGGCCAAGATAGACACGAAGCTCACGCCTACTACAGTAGTACAAGTTTATATGCCAACTAGCTCTGCAGATGATGAAGAAATTGATGAAGTGTATGATGAGATAAGAGAAATTATTCAGGTAGTGAAGGGAGACGAAAATTTAATAGTCATGGGTGACTGGAATTCGAGAGTAGGAAAAGGGAGAGAAGGAAACATAGTAGGTGAATATGGATTGGGGGTGAGAAATGAAAGAGGAAGCCATCTGGTAGAATTTTGCACAGAGCATAAATTAATCATAGCTAACACTTTGTTTAAGAATTATGAAAGAAGGTTGTATACATGGAAGAACCCTGGAGATACTAGAAGGTATCATATAGATTATATAATGGTAAGACAGAGATTTAGGAACCAGGTTTTAAATTGTAAGACATTTGCAGGGGCAGATGTGGACTCTGACCACAATCTATTGGTTATGAACTGTAGATTAAAACTGAAGAAACTGGAAAAAGTTGGGAAATTAAGGAGATGGGACCTTGATAAACTGCCTAAACCAGAGGTTGTTCCGTTGTTTGAGGGAAAGGGAACAATTGACAGGAATGGGGGAAAGAAATACAGTAGTAGAAGAATGGGTAGCTCTGAGGGATGAAGTAGTGAAGGCAGCAGACAATCAAGTAGGTAAAAAGACGAGAGATAGTAGAAATCCTTGGGTAACAGAAGAAATATTGAATTTAATTGATGAAAGGAGAAAATATAAAAATACAGTAAATGAAGCACGCAAAGGGGAATACAAACGTCTCAAAAATGAGATCGACAGGAAGTGCAAAATGGCTAAGCAGGGATGGCTAGGGGACATATGTAAGGATGTAGAGGCTTATCTCACTAGGGTAAGATAGATACTGCCTACAGGAAAATTAATGAGACCTTTGGAGAAAAGAGAACGACTTGTATGAATATTAAGAGCTCAGATGGAAACCCAGTTCTAAGCAAAGAAGGGAAAGCAGAAAGGTGGAAGGAGTATATAGAGGGTCTATACAAGGGGAATGTACTTGAGGACAATATTATGGAAATGGAAGAGGATGTAGATGAAGATCAAATGGGAGATACAATACTGCGTGAAGAGTTTGACAGAGCACTGAAAGACCTGAGTCGAAACAAGGCCCCGGGAGTAGACAATATTCCATTAGAACTACTGACGGTCTTGGGAGAGTCAGTCGTGACAAAACTCTACCATCTGATGAACAATATGTATGAGACAGGTGATATACCCTCAGACTTCAAGAGGAATATAATAATTCCAATCCCAAAGAGGGCAGGTGTTGACAGATGTGAAAATTACCGAACTATCAGTTTAATAAGTCACAGCTGCAAAATACTAACGCGAGTTCTTTACAGACGAATGGAAAAACTGGTAGAAGTCGACATCGGGGAAGATCAGTTTAGATTCCGTAGAAATGTTGGAACACGTGAGGCAATATTGACCTTACGCCTTATCTTATAAGAAAGATTAAGGAAAGGCAAACCTACGTTTCTAGCATTTGTAGACTTAGAGAAAGCTTTTGACAATGTTGACTGGAATACTCTCTTTCAAATTCTAAAGGTGGCAGGGATAAAATACAGGGAGCGAAAGGGTATTTACAATTTGTACAGAAACCAGGTGTAATTCTGTCAGAGACAGCAAAGGACTTGGAAGAGCAGTTGAACGGAATGGACAGTGTCTTGAAAGGAGGATATAAGATGAACATTAACAAAAGCAAAACGAGGATAATGGAGTTTAGTCGAATTAAGTCAGGTGATGCTGAGGGAATTATTACTGCTTAAAGTAGTAAAGGGGTTTTGCTATTTGGGGTGCAAAATAACTGATGATGGTCGAAGTAGAGAGGATATAAAATGTAGACTGGCAATGGCAAGGAAACCGTTCTGAAGAAGAGGAATTTGTTAACATCGAGTATAGATTTAAGTGTCAGGAAGTCGTTTCTGAAAGTATTTGTATGGAGTGTAGCCATGTATGGAAGTGAAACATGGACGTTAAATAGTTTGCACAAGAAGAGAATAGAAGCTTTCGAAATGTGGTACTACAGAAGAATGCTGAAGATTAGATGGGTAGATCACATAACTAATGAGGAGGTATTGAACAGAATAGGGGAGAAGAGGAGTTTTTGGCACAACTTGACAAGAAGAAGGGACCGGTTGGTAGGGCATGTTCTGAGGATCACAAATTTAGCATTGGAGGGCAGCGTGGAGGGTAAAAATGGTAGACGGAGACCAAGAGATGAATACACTAAGCAGATTCAGGAGGATGTAGGTTGCAGTAAGTACTGGGGGATGAAGAAGCTTACACAGGATAGGGTAGCATGGAGAGCTGCATCAAACCAGTCTCTGGACTGAAGACCACAACAACAGCAACATCCCCAGACACATCACAGATCTCTCCTTCTTCCTCATTCGTCCATGGGGTATTAGCCTTGGCACACCTGTGCATGCTTTTGGAAAGTCCTCCACGAACCCCACATTCGAAGACGAGCAGCATGTCAACATCAGTCAGAAGTTCGATGCTGACATATATTTTCCTTAGGACAACATCCCCCAAAAGCCCATTCGCTCTGAAATTGAAGGCAAGATCCAGAAACTGTAATTTCAAGCATACACTCTAGAACTTGAAGATGTCCACGAGGCGATGCACGTCCTTATTCATGTATAATATGGCATTTTGACCTAAATCCGTGATACCGAGCTCCTTTGCAAACTTTCACCGTATGCTCATACTCTGCATGGCAGTGCCTGTTAGTTTACTGGAGAATGCAGTTAAGTCAGGCAATGTGATTTCGTTGAGTCTCTCCGCCGAATCCAGTTATTCGTACGGAAACACCACCGTCTTCGTCACAAGCTGAAACATTACTTCATAGGGATATATGCTTCTAGTGATATGCATATCCTCAGAATGCACCGTCTCAGCAAGTTTCTGAAGAGACACTCGCATGAAGCGACGCGGATACAGGGAGGTGAGCGTTATTCTTGGCGTGACTGTACTTCCCGGGGATAATAGTGATCTTATCATTCTTCAACCCGAAATCAGCCAGGTGTTGAACTAGGACGTGAGCAGCATACCACTCAAATTGTGGGAAAAGGTGGGTATAGTGATGGGGATTCTTAAACTTTAAGAACTTTTTACTCTCGGAAGATATTTCCATACATACCAGTTCCAGTTTACAGCAGTCATTGTTATGCCTGTGGTGAACGAATTGAGACATCTATGGCAAAAATATAGTTTTGGTATTTTTTACTCATTTGGGATGAAACTAAGTAGGACATATTTTTGATCCACACCTAGTGTTGCTCATTGTCCTCTGATATTAGCAACAGGTCTATGCGTCTAGAGCGTTTAGAGGCATTTGGAAAAGAAAATAGGCCAAATACTTCATGTTTTACTATTCTGACACATAGGATGATGATTGTTGTTTTCAACTTTTGGCTCATCTACTCCCAGGGTGATACGTGAATCGAATAATCGGGGTTCTGCCCCTCGAATTTTGGAATTTCCTGGAGCTTTATGGAGAATTCGATGCCTTGGAAATCAATACGCCTGCAGACCTCAGCTGCATTTTATCTTTTTGTATGGTACGCATTTATTTCTGTCGGTAGCCAGAAGCGACCACAGAAAGCAATATTTATTAAATTTCTGGACATTAAAACGCGTGTTTAGCAGCAGCATCTTCATGAAGTAGGTGGACGAAAAAGTGTTAGGAAACACCGATATGGAGTTCATGGCTGAGTGTCTTACTGACCCCTCTTGTCTGAGCTCATAGCAGAGAACTGTCTTACAGTTAATGGCGGGTACTGGGGTACATCCTTTCCAAAACAGCTGCACAAACACTGATAAAAGTGGCAGGTTATCGGTAGGCAGCATTCGAATTATCGATTTGGGAAAGTGTAATCCTGTCTGCAAATGTGCCATCGATCACTGAATAGTCCAGTGTGGCTGCCGAACTCGCCTGATGATCCTCAGCAGTGAGGATGGGGGTATTGCCGCTGCTATACCTTACATTGCACCCGTGGTCTAGGGGTAGCGTCTGTGATTCATAATCAAAACGTCTTCGGTCCCGGGTTCGATCCCCGCCACTGCCTCAATTTTGATAAATAATCAGCATATGCGAAGACTTCCGGCATAAGAAGTCAGCCTCATTCTGCCAACGGCCTTGTCAAAGAGGGCGGAGGAGCGGATAGAGGTTCACGGCACTCTCTTGTCCTAGGGGTGGGAAATTGCCCCTAAAGGCGGAAGAATCAGCGATGATCGACGACATGAGGATGCAGAAGGCAATGGAAACCACTGCATTAAATACACGTAACGTATATCCACAGGACATGTGGCCTGTAATTGAAGAAGTGTCATGATGATCTCTCCATTGGCAAAATATTCCGGAATAGTCCCCCATTCGGATCTCCGGGAGGGGACTGCCAAAGGGGAGGTTACCATGAGAAAAAGATTGAATAATCAATGAAAGGATAACGTTCTACGAGTCGGGGCGTGGAATGTCAGAAGCTTGAACGTGGTAGGGAAACTAGAAAATCTGAAAAGGGAAATGCAAAGGCTCAATCTAGATATAGTAGGGGTCAGTGAAGTGAAGTGGAAGGAAGACAAGGATTTCTGGTCAGATGAGTATCGGGTAATATCAACAGCAGCAGAAAATGGTATAACAGGTGTAGGATTCGTTATGAATAGGAAGGTAGGGCAGAGGGTGTGTTACTGTGAACAGTTCAGTGACCGGGTTGTTCTAATCAGAATCGACAGCAGACCAACACCGACAACGGTAGTTCAGGTATACATGCCGACGTCGCAAGCTGAAGGTGAACAGATAGAGAAAGTGTATGAGGATATTGAAAGGGTAATGCAGTATGTAAAGGGGGACGAAAATCTAATAGTCGTGGGCGACTGGAATGCAGTTGTAGGGGAAGGAGTAAAAGAAAAGGTTACAGGGGAATATGGGCTTGGGACAAGGAATGAAAGAGGAGAAAGACTAATTGAGTTCTGTAACAAGTTTCAGCTAGTAATAGCGAATACCCTGTTCAAGAATCACAAGAGGAGGAGGTATACTTGGAAAAGGCCGGGAGATACGGGAAGATTTCAATTAGATTACATCATGGTCAGACAGAGATTCCGAAATCAGATACTGGATTGTAAGGCGTACCCAGGAGCAGATATAGACTCAGATCACAATATAGTAGTGATGAAGAGTAGGCTGAAGTTCAAGACATTAGTCAGGAAGAATCAATACGCAAAGAAGTGGGATACGGAAGTACTAAGGAATGACGAGATACGTTTGAAGTTCTCTAACGCTATAGATACAGCAATAAGGAATAGCGCAGTAGGCAGTACAGTTGAACAGGAATGGACATCTCTAAAAAGGGCCATCACAGAAGTTGGGAGGGAAAACATAGGTACAAAGAAGGTAGCTGCGAAGAAACCATGGGTAACAGAAGAAATACTTCAGTTGATTGATGAAAGGAGGTAGTACAAACATGTTCCGGGAAAATCAGGAATACAGAAATACAAGTCGCTGAGGAATGAAATAAATAGGAAGTGCAGGGAAGCTAAGACGAAATGGCTGCAGGAAAAATGTGAAGACATCGAAAATGATATGATTGTCGGAAGGACAGACTCATAATACAGGAAAGTCAAAACAACCTTTGGTGACATTAAAAGCAACGGTGGTAACATTAAGAGTGCAACGGAAATTCCACTGTTAAATGCAGAGGAGAGAGCAGATAGGTGGAAAGAATACACTGAAAGCCTCTATGAGGGTGAAGATTTGTCTGATGTGATAGAAGAAGAAACAGGAGTCGATTTAGAAGAGATAGGGGATCCAGTATTAGAATCGGAATTTAAAAGAGCTTTGGAGGACTTACGGTCAAATAAGGCAGAAGGGATAGATAACATTCCATCAGAATTTCTAAAATCATTGGGGGAAGTGGCAACAAAACGACTGTTCACGTTGGTGTGTAGAATATATGAGTCTGGCGATATACCATCTGACTTTCGGAAAAGCATCATCCACACAATTCCGAAGACGGCAAGAGCTGACAAGTGCGAGAATTATCGCACAATCAGCTTAACAGCTCATGCATCGAAGCATAATATACAGAAGAATGGAAAAGAAAATTGAGAATGCGCTAGGTGACGATCAGTTTGGCTTTAGGAAAAGTAAAGGGACGAGAGAGGCAATTCTGACGTTACGGCTAATAATGGAAGCAAGGCTAAAGAAAAATCAAGACACTTTCATAGGATTTGTCGACCTGGAAAAAGCGTTCGACAATATAAAATGGTGCAAGCTGTTCGAGATTCTGAAAAAAGGAGGGGTAAGCCATAGGGAGAGACGGGTCATATACAATATGTACAACAACCAATAGGGAATAATAAGAGTGGACGATCAAGAACGAAGTGCTCGTATTAAGAAGGGTGTAAGACAAGGCTGTAGCCTTTCGCCCCTACTCTTCAATCTGTACATCGAGGAAGCAATGATGGAAATAAAAGAAAGGTTTACGAGTGGAATTAAAATACAAGGTGAAAGGATATCAATGATACGATTCGCTGATGACATTGCTATCCTGAGTGAAAGTGAAGAAGAATTAAATGTTCTGCTGAACGGAATGAACAGTCTAATGAGTACACAGTATGGTTTGAGAGTGAATCGGAGAAAGACGAAGGTAATGAGAAGTAGTAGAAATGAGAACAGCGAGAAACTTAACATCAGGATTGATGGTCACGAAGTCAGTGAAGTTAAGGAATTCTGCTACCTAGGCAGTAAAATAACCAATGACGGACGGAGCAAGGACATCAAAAGCAGACTCGCTATGGCAAAAAAGGCATTTCTGGCCAAGAGAAGTCTACTAATATCAAATACCGGCCTTAATTTGAGGAAGAAATTTCTGAGGATGTACGTCTGGAGTACAGCATTGTATGGTAGTGAAACATGGACTGTGGGAAAACCGGATCAGAAGAGAATCGAAGCGTTTGAGATGTGGTGCTATAGACGAATGTTGAAAATTAGGTGGACTGATAAGGTAAGGAATGAGGTGGTTCTACGCAGAATCAGAGAGGAAAGGAATATGTGGAAAACACTGATAAGGAGAAGGGACAGGATGATAGGACATCTGCTAAGACAGGAGGGAATGACTTCCATGGTACTAGAGGGAGCTGTAGAGGGCAAAAACTGTAGAGGGAGACAGAGATTGGAAAACGCACGTGAGATGGGTCAGGGCGTGGAGAATCAGTCCATGAGAAATGGGCTGGTGTTGTGATACCACGCCACTGGATGGGCTGGGACGTCAATGGGTGAGCTGCATTGCATGTGTCGACGGCGTCAGCTGCTGCTTCACGGTCGAAGACTTCTATGTCGTCACATATGTGGATGGAGCCGGCTTTTGCTGCTCCTACTGCTGCAGGTACATCGTCTCACGTCGACAGGGCTCGCTGTTCATGAGGATACACCATGGGAGACTGTGATGCATTGTGGGCGGCCCAGCTGATGCTGGAGGTGCAAGTCTGCCACCCAGTGTCCCCTCATCTGCATAGACAGGAGGATGAACAATATTAAGCATCATTCAAATTTTTTTAAAAATAAAGGTGTATGTAGGAATCTATAGCTGTTCTACTTGCTTTTAATGTCAGCACGTGATGTTGCATGGCCATGTATGGCGGAATGGGCTGCTGGTACACAGATGGCACAAAGGGCTACAACATGGCCAGCAGAGCTGACATCCAGTTGTGGCTGCGCCATCTCGACGAGGCCGCTACAGCTGAAAGTCCATTTCCCTGCATCTCCTCAGTATCACCTCCATAGGCAGAAGATGGCACAATATCAAGTATCATGCATAATTAAAAGCAAATGAATATACAGCCATCTACAGCATTTCTACTGGGCTCTGAGCACTATGGGACTTAACATCTGAGGTCATCAGTCCCCTAGAACTTAGAATTACTTAAACCTAACTAACCTAAGGACATCACACACATCCATGCCCGAGGCAGGATTCGAACCTGCGACCGTAGCGGTCACGCGGTTCCAGACTGAAGCGCCTAGAACCGCACGGCCACACCGGCCGGCAGCATTTCTACTAACATGCAAAATTAGCTTCCTCTGTATGTGACGTTGGGATCTTATTGGCCACTATCTCCAGCAAAAGCTGGTCAAGCTCAACCTTTGAGCACATCTAGAAACAAACGTCGCATGCTGTTATGACAGAAGAAGGACAACTATTACTTATTTGTTCCTTGCTGGCCAGTGTCAAGCCCCATTAGCTAGCGCTGAAGAAAGGGTCAACACATACACATGTGACTGATTATCGAGTGCACCTATGACCAGACAAGAACACATAACCTTAGTAATGCAATTGAGTGTGTGTGTGTGTGTGTGTGTGTGTGTGTGTGTATGTGTGTGTTGAGTGCTAGAAGAAGGATAGAACTACTACTATTCACATATGCATTCCTCAACAACAGGTGTCGTCCCCCATGAGCTCACCACAGAGAATGGACTCAGCTCAACAGGAATCTCCTGCACATCATCTTCATTATCATCACCATCGATAAAGACAATGGTGGAAGAGGTGGAGCTGATGGTTATAGGACAGTTCCATATCCATCACCTCGACGTCATTCAAGAAGTCTACAAACGAAGTGTATGTTAGATAACTGCATACACAAACACATGTGAAGAGGAAGAAAGAGGAGAGAAACTGGTATTTGTTTTCATAAGAGTCAGGATCTATGTGAAAGCATCCTTTGGAGGGCCAAGCTATCTCACCGGACCCTCACGTGTGCTAGCGCTGAACAGATGGGATGTTCATGTTTGCAACAGGCAAAGAAGGAATCAGCCATCTGGTTGCAAGCAATAAAAAAAGGAAAAACACACACACAACTGTATTGTTGGAGGTTTAGAGGTCAATCTGGGCGACTGTTTAGAGACACCATCATCATGTCAGCCGTGGTAACACAGTGCATCACGGTGCAAAGAGGGATCTAGGGAAGAAGAAGACCAGAGGCAACACCAATAATGAATGAATAGATACAGGGAAGCATGCTGCTCAGTAGCTAGGACGGCTAGGAATGTAGGGACAGACAGTGAGAAGCAGAAAAGGGTAGCATTGACCATTCTGACACACTAGTGCAAGGATGTGAAACTCGTCACGGACAAGATTCGAATGAGCTCCTGCACTGAAGGACCATTTCATATAGGTGAGAGCCGCCTTTTCCCGGAATGAGTATCGTTGCATAGTCAAGTCGATTCCTGCGCATGTATGCCTGGGCAAGTAAGGAACTGTCCACGACTTCCTGTGATCGAAAGGACAGCTTATTCGTGCGCCACTTTGTGGCAGCATTATCACACAAGTGCCGCGCACACGGCCTACATTCAAAGGAAATGCATTTTCACCACTACTCTGTCGCATAGCATCGGTTCTACTAAATTTTAGATTTTAGTGCATATGTTCAGTATATAGTATTCGAGGTCGTGTGTAGGCTGCCGCGCATCTGGCTGTGAATATTATACCTCCAACAGTTGCACAACTATCGATAGAAAAATACTCATGTGCAGGCAGTAGTCGCCTGTAAGCAACGGCCAACAGCCACGAGTTGACTATTTGGAGTGTCCAACTCACATGAATAGATGACTTCATCGAGCATCGACTTGCTCAGGCCAGGTGAAGTGCCATCTGACACTCACATTCGCTACTGACTACAGCAATAGCGCCAGCGGCCATACGGGCTGATGCTCGCTGCTGCAGCCATCTAGCTCTGCCCTGCCAGCCATCTGGCTCCACTCACAGCTCTGGTTGCTTGTACACAACATAGCAGCCATGTGTGGGAAGAACACACATTTTCTGCTAGAGGTATGAACCTGAGTAAGATATTAGATGTGTGGTGTCACCGCCAGACACCACACTTGCTAGGTGGTAGCTTTAAATCGGCCGCGGTCCATTAGTACATGTCGGACCCGCGTGTCGCCACTGTCAGTAATTGCAGACCGAGCGCCACTACACGGCAGGTCTAGAGAGACGTACGAGCACTCGCCCCAGTTGTACGACGACTTTGCTAGCGACTACACTGACGAAGCCTTTCTCTCATTTGCCGAGAGACAGTTAGAATAGCCTTCAGCTAAGTCTATGGCTACGACCCAGCAAGGCGCCATTAACCATTTCTAGAGAGAGTCTCACTCGTATCATCAAGAATGCTGTATACAAATGATGGATTAAAGTTAAGTATTCCAGCAGCTACGTACTTTTCTTTATAGCATTCATTACGTATCCTGTTCCAGACCTCACGCCAGTCTGCGTTAGATTATAGCGTGCATTTCGGCCTCCTCTAACTACAAGGTGTTGGTACATCTGCCAACACATCAAGATGATTGCCCCTTTATGGTATACAGAGAGGCTCATGTGGGTCCATGAATGCAGGCGGCTGTTAACTGGTGGCACTTCCAGGAAACTGTCGAGGACGTTTCAAGAATTATGAGTCCAGTACTCAGTGAACTGGACAGACAGCGTGTAATGTGTACTTATCTGAACCCTGTAAGAGGAGAAGAAGGAGGAGAAGGGGTATGCGAATAAACAAAGCAACGTTTAAAAAAAACAATATCATTTATTTAGTACTAAACGTAAAAGTACTTGTACATTTGCTGAAGCACAAATGTAATCACTTATGTGTCCATATTATTTCATCAGTCGTCGAAAAGCTGGGCATTCAAGGTCTTCAAGGTTCCTCATCGAATCAGTTTTGAAAATGACGCGAAACCACACAAGTTTTCACAACTTTTGACCTAAACAGTTGTGCAACAGTAATGCATACACCACTGTGTTTGGTGGGAAATCACCTGATGATTCAAATTCCGTGTAGATGTCTACAGGGTCTACCTTGATACTTTCGTTTTGGTTCGAGCAGTCAGCCACAACAACATGTGTTCTTCAAACATTTGTGGGTTGAGCATGAATGCCAGATTATGACCTTCTCAGTAACAAGGTCGGCATCTTGAGTGCATATCATACACTAGATCCAAAGTCCAGTCAAGTTGTAGATCATCGTATAGGTAACATACAGAATTCAGGCACAAGTCTGAGTTGGTTAGACTATAGTTGTGCAATACACTAGAATCCTTAATCATACTTCCTCTCCTGTCTGTTTGGAGTGCCAGAATAATGAAGCAAAGTGTTTCTATTTGTATAGTAGTCTTATTAGACCAGCTATATTTTGGTGTAATAATTAGAGCTGGATACTTGTAGAGGTCCAACGAATGGATATTGGGAGATATGAATACAGTGATAGTCAGTAAGAAGCAGGAAAGAGTAGCTTTGTCCAGACCAGCACAATAGCGCAAGGATGTCAGACCCGCCATGGAAAAGCTCCAGATTTCAGTACGTGTAAACGTTTCAGGTGGATTATGAGATGGGAACTTGTGGTACTTTCCACACTAATATATTCAAAGCAGTTTTATTTTCCGCTGCTTGCTCTTCTCTTGAATATACGCATTACTGTCTGCTACACTTCGAACCAAAGTCAGTTCTTGTTTAGCATATAAAATGGCTCTCATATTATCCTCAAAGAACACCATAAATATTTTGAGAGGAATGTACATATTAAGGCGATTACTTATAGATCCGTCAGTGAAACATTCAGAAGGGAATCTGATGTGAAGACATAAGTTTTGAGTGTTGATGTGATTCCAACGTTTCTTGTTCTGTTGCCATTAAATTTGTATCGTGCCTCTTGAAAGAGGAAGGTGAACGCGTTACGGTAGAGTTTCCAGGTTTTTGCTGGAGTGCTTCTATAGTTCTTCATAAACTTGTCTTCCAAATACAAGAAACTCGTTGTTATGTCGTCAAAGGAAACGCTTTTTGAGGTACATATACAGAGATGATGAAAGTGATGCGATAACGAAATGCACGTGCAGGGTTTTCGGAAGTTGAGGAGAGCGAGTTGACAATGTTTAGAATAGGAATCCAGTCAGGAAACGTACCGCTTCCGTGCTGCAGCCGCCTGGAAACATGTCTGCAGGTATGCAACAGGGTACTCACTGGGGCGGACGGATGTTTACGTTGATGTCATTTGACGTCTGTCCCACCTCTCTGACCCAGTTTGAGCCTGGTTCGTGTTCCTGTGAGTGTTACAGCAACACGGTTGAGTACACATTTGCAGAATACGCCTACATGATCCTTTGGTATGGCAAAGGAAGAGCTGTTCGTCGGCTTTATCAAAACCATAATCCACAACGTAAGACTCCATCCCACATCATTTTCTCCACAATTACGCAACGATTTCGAGAAACGTGTACCGTTACCGTCATCAGTCGCGACTGTGGTATTCCAAGGAGACACCGAACACCCGAAGTGGAAGAGGCCGTTCTGCATCACTTTGAAGAGAACCGGTAAACGAGTACAAGAGCAATTTCTTCGTTTATTAATGGGTAGAACTTTTAAACAATTGATGTACTAGATCATGCCTACGAAGTTACTTGTAAAACTGGTCGCATTACCAACATGTTTTCAAATGGTGTAGCACATAAACGATACTTTTCCAGACGTGAGCTCCTGTTCCAAAAGTTGCGTACTCACTCCCCTCTACAAGTTGGTTGGTTGGTTGTTTCGGGGAAGGAGACCAGACAGCGAGGTCATCGGTCTCATCGGATTAGGGAAGGACGGGGAAGGAAGTCGGCCGTGCCCTTTGAAAGGTACCATCCCGGCATATGCCTGGAGCAATTTAGGGAAAGCACGGAAAACCTAAATCAGGAAGGCCGGACGCGGGATTGAACCGTCGTCCTCCCGAATGCGAGTCCAGTGTCTAACCACTCCCTCTACAAGTCCGAGAAGACTGTAACGGGAATTTCCGAAAATCCTGTGTGCAGATGACGGTTGTTTCGCTTACGCAAGATATGAAAGTGCAGTGCATTGGCGGAGCTGTCATTTGTACATACAGAGTGTTTCAAAAATGACCGGTATATTTGAAACGGCAATAAAAACTAAACGAGCAGCGATAGAAATACACCGTTTGTTGCAATATGCTTGGAACAACAGTACATTTTCAGGCAGACAAACTTTCGAAATTACAGTAGTTACAATTTTCAACAACAGATTGCGCTGCGGCCTGGGAAACACTATAGTACGATATTTTCCACATATCCACCATGCGTAGCAATAATATGGCGTAGTCTCGGAATGAAATTACCCGAAACCTTTGACAACGTGTCTGGCGGAATGGCTTCACATGCAGATGAGATGTACTGCTTCAGCTGTTCAATTGTTTCTGGATTCTGGCGGTACACCTGGTCTTTCAAGTGTCCCCACAGAAAGAAGTCACAGGGGTTCATGTCTGGCGAATAGGGAGGTCAATCCACGCCGCCTCCTGTACGTTTCGGATAGCCCAAAGCAATCACACGATCATCGAAATATTCATTCAGGAAATTAAAGACGTCGGCCGTGCGATGTGGCCGGGCACCATCTTGCATAAACCACGAGGTGTTCGCAGTGTCGTCTAAGGCAGTTTGTACCGCCACAAATTCACGAAGAATGTCCAGATAGCGTGATCCAGTAATCGTTTCGGATCTGAAAAATGGGCCAATGATTCCTTTGGAAGAAATGGCGGCCCAGACCAGTACTTTTTGAGGATGCAGGGACGATGGGACTGCAACATGGGGCTTTTCGGTTCCCCATATGCGCCAGTTCTGTTTACTGACGAAGCCGTCCAGGTAAAAATAAGCTTCGTCAGTAAACTAAATGCTGCCCACATGCATATCGCCGTCATCAATCCTGTGCACTATATTGTTAGCGAATGTCTCTCGTGCAGCAATGGTAGCGGCGCTGAGGGGTTGCCGCGTTTGAATTTTGTACGGATAGAGGTGTAAACTCTGGCGCATGAGACGATATGTGGACGTTGGCGTCATTTGGACCGCAGCTGCAACACGGCGAACGGAAACCCGAGGCCGCTGTCGGATCACCTGCTGCACTAGCTGCGCGTTGCCCTCTGTGGTTGCCATACGCGGTCGCCCTACCTTTCCGGCATGTTCATCCGTCACGTACCCAGTCCGTTGAAATTTTTCAAACAGATCCTTTATTGTATCGCTTTTCGGTCCTTTGGTTACATTAAACCTCCGTTGAAAACTTCGTCTTGTTGCAACAACACTGTGTTCTAGGCGGTGGAATTCCAACACCAGAAAAATCCTCTGTTCTAAGGAATAAACCATGTTGTCTACAGCACACTTGCACGTTGTGAACAGCACACGCTTACAGCAGAAAGACGACGTACAGAATGGCGCACCCACAGACGGCGTTGTCTTCTATGTCTTTCACATCACTTGCAGCGCCATCTGTTGTTGAAAATTGTAACTACTGTAATTTCGAAAGTTTGTCCGCCTGAAAATGTACTGTTGTCCCAAGCATATTGCAACAAACGGTGTATTTCTATCGCTGCTCGTTTAGTTTTTATTGCCGTTTCAAATATACCGGTCTTTTTGAAACACCCTGTATGAAAAGGTTGCAAGAGTGATTATGGCCGCACGGCGGGAATTAAAGACTTTGAACGCAGATTGGCAGTTGGAGCTGGACGCAAGGAGCATTCCATTGCGGAAATCTTTAGGGAGATCCACAGTGTCAAGCGTGTCCCGACAATACCAAATTTCACGCATTACCTCTCACCATGGACAACACAGTGTCGACGGCCTTCACTTAGCGATCGAGAGCAGCTACATTTGCGTAGATTTTAGTGCTAACAGACAAGCAACACTGCGTGAAATAACCAGAAAAATCAATAGCAGCCGTACGACGAACATATCCGATAGGGCAGTGCGGCGAAATTTGGTGTTAATGGGCTATGGCAGCACATGATGGACGCGAGTGGCCTTGCTAAACGCTCAACATGGCCTGCAGCGCCTCTCCTGAGCTCGTGACCATATTGCTTCGACCCTAGACGGCGTGGCCGAGCGGCTCTAGGCGCTTCAGTCCGGAACAGCGCGACGGCTACATTCGCAGGTTCGAATCCTGCCTCGGGCATGGATGTGTGTCATGTCCTTAGGTTAGATAGGTTTAAGTAGTTCTAAGTTCTAGGGGACTGATGACCTGAGAAGTTAAGTCCCATAGTGCGGCAGAGTCATTTGAACCATTTGAACCGTAGACGGCTGGAAAACCGTGGCCTCGTCAGATGAGTCCAAATTTCACTAGGTAAGCGCCGATGGTAGGGTTAGAGTGTGGCGCAGACCTCACGAAGCAATGGACCCCAGTTGTCAATAAGATGATGGTGGCCCCACAATGGTGTGGGCTGCGTTTACATGTAATGTACTGCGTCCTTCGGATCAACTGAACCAATCGTTGACTGGAAATGGTTATGTTTGGCTACTTGGAGACCATTTGCAGCCATTCATGTTCTTCATGTTCCCAAACAACGATGGGGGTTTAATGGATAACAATGCGCCATGTCACCAAGCCACAGTTGTTTGCGATTGTTTGAGGAACATTCTGGGCAGTTTGAGCGAACGTTTCGGTTATCAGGATCAATCGACATGAATTCCATCGAACATTTATGGGACATAATCGGGAGGTCAGTTCGTGCATAAAATCTGCACCAGCAACACGTTCGCAGTTTATGCTCGGCTATAGAGGCAGCATGGGTCAAAAATTCTGCATGAGACTTCCAACGACTTGTTGAGTCCATGGCACATAGAGAAACTGCACTACGACAGCCAAAAGGATATTAGGAGGTATCACGTGGCTTTTGTCACCTCAGTGTATTCCTGACGCGTGATTCGTTCGTCATATTGTACTGGTGTTGTTTTTTGAAGCGACGCGATTGTGACGTTTCAGTCCAATCGACTTAAGAACCTTGTCATTTGACATGTTATCGCCTTGTCCTTCTGCAGCAGAGTCGCCTGCCGACTGGTATGTAGTGTGTCTTTATATTCGTACGTTAATTCCATAGTGGTGCTGTTTCAAATCAAAAATATATCGATTTCCTCTTCTCTAAAATCAACCAGTTTTCCGTCCTGGTCAATGATGTTCAACTCAAGATGGTCTAATCTCTGAATAGTTACTGGGAGATGTACTGGATGACTGGATACCTGCACGAGCTTGTATGCTGATCCCACTGTATGAAAGAACGCGTAGATCGTGCGTATTAATCGGTTGTTGATGTACGATTTCATAGCGATGTTATTGTCAACACAGATCATATTAACAGGAAGAATACCCACAGCCTGATTCAGCTCGTAAATTCTCTCACTACTACAATCAAAACTTGGAACCTCAAGATACGGATTATTGATCCTACTGAACCATGCTGACTAAAGTATATTGTATGTTTTGTGATTTTTGTCTCGGTTTTAAACGACTTAACATTTGCACATAAGTTAAAGCGTTTTACAGGTCGTTTTATAATTGCATTTAGATCGTTAGTGTCGTTCGAGTCAGGAGGAATCTCCACAATATTGCCGCCTGCAAGAAGAAGTTTATTGTTCGCGTCAGTGGTGTTTGGACTGCCGTTAGAGGTTTCCAGACCCATCAGTGCAATAATCCACTCGCCCTTGTTTAGATCTATTAGTTGAAGTGATTTGCACTTAGTACATGCGGACAGACTGTTAGAATCAGAGAGTATGACACGGCATCTCAAGCCCCACTGACGAGGTGATATGCGTGCTGCTTGTTTTAATGCATTCGTCAGGGTAAACTTTAGACAGAAATGTCCACACAGGAATAAATCAAAGTCTTGGTAGCAAAATTGTGGAACACACGTCTGTTTAAGTATCGGCACAGATCTTCCCGCTGGCGTAAAGTCAAAGTACAGCACGTTGTTATGTTTTCTCTTAAAATATGGAGTCCAGTGCATTCCAGATCCTCCGGCGTCTTTTGAATCTGCGGTCCCAAAGTCTTTGTATTTTCAGATCTTTTTTTTCTTTTTTGGCAAAGTATCCCACGTAAACATACCACGAAATCTTGGTATTTTGAGTTTTTTGACGAATTTAAGCAGATCAGTGTTGGTAAGAGGTCTGTTATGCCATACAGTGAGGGGACTTTTTTTTCTGTTTTGAATAAACAGTCCAAGCCATTTCTTGTACGGTTTTAAATATAGACCTTTACTGATAACGACGGCCTCCGTCATACTATTATTCATTTCAGATTTCTGTAGCTTCTGATGTGCATTATGTGAATTCATCACTGCCTCGTGATGACTGGGTGTTGCGTGATGTCCTTAGGCTAGTTAGGTTTCAGTAGTTGTAAGTTCTAGGGGACTGATGACCATAGATGTTAAGTCCCATAGTGCTCAGAGCCATTTGAACCAATTCATCACTGTTCGAGCTATGGTGGCAGCGCCACCTGCCAGTGACCCAACTGATGAGAGCTCTGCTAATGCTGGAATTAGAAATGTGATAACTCTACCAGGCATCGTAAATATTGGCAGGAGTCTGCGTATTTTAACACGACTTCTTCTCCTAAATCCTTTCTGCTTATTCTGCATGATGCTATAGTGAAAGACGTACCAGTTTAAATGCTACGGAGCATGATTGTTTCCTACATACCTTATACGCCACCTATGTGACATTTCACACAGATTTAAGTCACTATCTCAAGTGTTTAAAAATGATGAACTTATTTGTCTGTAGCAACCAAACTATACACATTATGAGAGACCTGAGTTTCTCCTGGCGTATACAACTTTCAAATAACTTCCGGGAATTCAGCCAGGTAACACTTTCAGCGACCGCCGATATTTCGGCGGGAGAACACCCCGCCATTTTCAAGGCAAACTGCAACGGACAGGCGGCGTACATGCAAATTTAATACCTCGGTTCTCGGACCGAAGCAGGAAAGATAACACACACACACACACACACACTCACACACACACACACACACTGAACACTAGTGCCACCAAAGATGACCAAAGTCAGAGCTATCGATAGTGAGACTATGAATTCGCAGGTGAGGCAGCATTGACTCTGTTCCTCTGTTTTTTGACAAGGGAGAGAGCCGGATTCCAAACAGAGTTTAAACAGAAACTTCCATCCCTGTTAACGAGGTTGCTCGCTAATTTAATCTCAACTGCCTCCCTAATGCCACTGTCCCAATAGCTGGACGTGCATGCCAATATCTCGGTGTTATTATATAACATGGGGTGACCAGTATCCAAGCAATGTTCGGCAAAGCAGATCTATTTGGCTGCTGTAATCGTGTGTGCCGTTTATGCTCAGTACATTATGATGTGAATGGTCAATGTCAGATCAGTGAGCCTCTGTCCATTAAACCGCACTGTATTGGCTGTAAAATGCAAAACAATAAATGACTTTCCCTTCTAATCGCAAGTATTTATTCTGTCGACGCTTACCAAACCATGACCCGTCGCTGGGGGGCGACGGCGGAGTCGGCCTGGAGTCGTCCTGGAGTCGGCCCTCTGACTCCTGGTGTGAGGAAGTTATTAGGTTGTCGGACAGGGGACGGTGGGTTGAAAAAACAACAACTCTTTACAAAAAATGGTTCAAATGGCTCTGAGCACTATCGGACTTAACGTCTGAGGTCATCAGTCCCCTAGAACTACTTAAACCTAACTAACCTAAGGACATCACACGCATCCATGCCCGAGGCAGGATTCGAACCTGCTTCCCTAGCGGTCGCGCGGTTTCAGACTGTAGAGCCTAGTGAGGCGTAGCGCCGTATACCGATCCTGCCTTGGAGGCGGTTAAGTGGGAGATGTGCCTCAGAGCTGGATAGAGACAGATGGTGACGCGAGACTGGACGCGCACGTAGTTTATGTATCAGCCGATAGAGGACAGTATTGGATAGGGGGGACTGTGATTTTAGTTTCGATTGTGCCCACTAGAGTCCAGTAAAGTAATAGAACGTTCTTCATAAATTGTTCTAGTATTTTCATGTTGTGAATTGGCAGGAGCCAATTCACGGAGTTTGGAGGAAGCCGAAAGGTACGCGTTTAAAGCTCACGCAGGCTGGCGTGAGGTCTGGAACTGTTAAGGGAATTATAATAGCAAATAAAGTACGTAGTTGATGTAATACTTAACTTTAATCCATAATTGGTGTACATTGCTCTTGACGGTACATTAATAACAATCTCAATATAAACTGGTAATGGCGCCTTGCTAGGTCGTAGCAAATGACGTAGCTGAAGGCTATGCTAACTATCGTCTCGGCAAATGAGAGCGTATTTGTCAGTGAACCATTGCTCGCTAAGTCGGCTGTACAACTGGGGCGAGTGCTAGGACGTGTCTCTAGACCTGCCGTGTGGCGACGCTCGGTCTGCAATCACTGACAGTGGCGACACGCGGGTCCGACGTATACTAGCGGACCGCGGCCGATTTAAAGGCTACCACCTAGCAAGTGTGGTGTCTGGCGGTGACACCACATTTCATAAAGTGTTATTATGTCTTTTTGTGTATGTAAAATGTTATAAATGTGTTTTAGCAGTATGAATGATCCGTGAGTGTGGTTCAAGGCTAATATGAATTGTTTAACGAGTTATGTAGTAGGATTTAGTGTGGGAACATTTCGAAGAAGTTTGGATATGGACAAATGGGATTTTTGTAGAATAGTTTTGTAAAGTAAGTTTATGGTAAAGGGAAAGTTAATTCAGGTATAAATAACAATAGTAAATAACTTTATGAATAAGCAAAACTTCAACATATTAGATAATTACGTCGGTAAACAGTGCAGTCGTTAGGTTTACTATTTTGCGATTGGTTATTGATGAAAAGCGCGGATTGATGCGGGAGAATGTTGTTTTGCCATTGGTTCTTGAGTGAACTGACCAACGGTAAAGCAATATTCTTCGCGTGCCTCTCTCTACTGGTAGAGAAGACTTGGAGTGTTCTAGAGAAAGAGTCGAAAGCTAGCCATCAAACAGTTCGGGCGTGTGTAGTAGTAGTTCCGATGGAAACGATAAGTTGCCCGATCTAGCAGTGTTTCATACATCAAAAGTGTGGTAAAGTGACGGCATAATTATTCCGATGGGCGTGTAGAAATTTCGGAATTTTAAGTGAACCTTGTGACGAGAAAAGACATATATTCCGCGTGGCGTATTGAGCAGGTCGGTGGCTAAAAACTATGACAGAATTAATATTTGGCGAGCATTCTCAATCAAAAACAATCAGTATTTTTGTAGCTATTACGTTTTTGGGAAATGCAACACCATAAACTTGCTAACGTGAGTGAAACGGATTGTGAGTGACTGTGTTAAGACTAGCACGGGCTTGGCAGTGATACCTGTTCACCTAAGTTTCAGAATATATTAATTGAGGACAAAATTTCCAACTTCCATATGTGTGAAAACTTTCTCCCGAAAGTGACTTAAATTGCAGCCTGGTTCACGTCGAAGTACAGTAGATTTCACTCGGCTTCCAGATTTATAAGATCTGATGTCTTTTAACTATACCCTATTGCCGTCTTCATTCAGCTATACTGTCCTGCAGGAGCAGCAATGGCAGTCGTCAGCTTTTTCGCTCTGTAGCGTCGTTGTATAATGTTTCCGGACATGCGTTCCTATGGTAAAACTTGATCTGTGAAGTCTCCTCTACAAGCTGTAAAAGTGTGTAACATGAACTGCGAAACACTCTGTATAGAGTTTTATTTTGTTAATGCACAAAGTTTTGTGACAAGGCAATTTGACCTTCGATTTTCATTGCGTTACACGTTTAGTATCAAGCTGAATGTTTTCTGCTCAGACCTTTGTAATGGTACCATACTCGATTATCTGATGTTTTGCCAACATAAACTACGTCAGTTCTATGTCCTCACAATATAGAGGATCACATGGAGCATAGGATTAAGCCATAGTGATCATTAAATAATTACGTAAAGCAACAGCTGCTTGTACTACTTTATCAGTATGGCCTGTTTCAAAATATATATAGCAATGTCAAAATTGCTTAAGAGTGCTGTCAAAAATCCCAAAACGGGATTAAATTCCCAACTTTCTGCAGTTTATTTAGTTTTAATCTACAGTTCATAACCAACAGATTGTGGTTAGAGTCCACATGTGCCCCTGGAAATGTCTTACAATTTAAAACCTGGTTCCTATATCTCTGTCTTACCATTACATAATTTGTCTGAAACCTTCTAGTGTGTCCAGGCCTCTTCCACGTATATAACCTTCTTTCATGATTCTTAAAACAAGTGTTAGCTTTGATTAAGTTATGCTCTGTGCAAAATTCTACCAGGAGGCTTCCTCTTTCATTCCTTGCCCTCTTCCATGTTCACCTACTACTTTTCCTTCTCTTCCTTTCACTGCTATCGAATTCCAGTCACCCACGGCTATTAAATTTTCGGCTCCCTTCACTATCTGAATAATTTCTTTTATCTCATCATACATTTCTTCAGTGTCTTCGTCATCTTCGGAGCTAGTTGACACATAAACTTTTACTACTGGGGTAGGCTACAGTAATGCGTTCATTATGCTGTTCGTAATAGCTTACCAGCGTTCCTATTTTTTTATTCATTATTAAACCTTCTCCTGCATTACCCCTATTTGATTTTGTATTTATAACCCTGTATTCGCCCGACCAGAAGTCTAGTTCCTCCTGCCACCGAACTTCACAAATTCCCACTATACCTAATTTTAACCTACCCATTTCCATTTTTAAATTTTCTAACCTACCTGCCCGATTACGGGATCTGACATTCCACGGCCCGACCCGTAGAACGCCAGTTTTGTTTCTTCTGGTAACTTCGTCCTCCTGAGTAGTCCCCGCCCGGAGATACGAATCTGGGACTATTTTACCTCCGGAATATTTTAGCCAAGAGGACGCTATCATCATTTAACCATACAGTAAAGCTGCATGCTGTCGGGAAAAATTACGGATGTAGTTTCCCCTTGCTTTCAGCCGTTAACAATACCAGCACAGCAAGGCCGTTTTGGTTAATGTTACAAGGTCAGATAAATCGATTATCCAGACTGTTGTGCTATAACTACTGGAAAGGCGGCTGCACCTCTTCAGAAACCACACGTTTGTCTGGCCTCTCAACAAATACCCCTCCGTTGTGGTTGCTTCTAATATACGGCTATCTGTATCGCTGAGGCACGCAAGTCTCCCCACCAACGGCAAGGTCCATGGTTCATGGGGGACGAGCAGACATAAGAAATTGTTTGAACAATTTTTGATGACAGTGTGTAGTCGTTTAACATGCGCACACTTATGTAAGAATACTAGCTTATTTTTGTATGAAGCAACTGTTATTTGTACCTACTGTTAATGATCTGAGTGGGACCGAATGTTTGTAACATTCTATTATTTAAATAGTTGTATATATTAGTTTAGTGCGGAAATGGTCAGGTTGAGGCAAATCGTGTCTGTAAAACTTAAGAACGATGTGAAGTTTGGTCGAGGATAGCCTTCAGCAAGTGAGAGTTGGTCAGTTCCAGAACACGGCTGAAGTGACGTGGAGACAGCGACTTATGGGGTGGTGCTCTTAAGGAAGACAATTTATGGTGAGTTCTGGAAGAAGGAACTCTATCAGTGGTAACATGGGTTATTGGATCGAGTGGGTGATTGATTCTATGTCGTGAAGAGCCGATACTCCAACTTTTGAAGGGACTCCTGTAAGGTGAATGTGCCCCAGTACAGAACATTAACATTTTTCGATTGCATTACGGAATTAAGAGTAACGAGAATATGTGTTTAACTCGTTATCTCGAGTTCGTTTATTTGAACTCTGAACTATTTTGAGCTGGTGAATCTCGGGTACATTGTGATCACGAAATGGACTTGTTTTCACGAGTCTCGCATGACTAATTAGTGTGGAAATACTGCTAATATTCTCGTAAGACTCTCAACCCAGTTTTACTGTTTTTTATAAGATTTTTTTTTATCTGTGTTATACGTAGTTATCGTAGGACCTCTTATCGTTTATTTGAGTTTTAAGTTCTTGAATAAACATTATTCAACATAATTCTCTATCGTCTACGTCAATTACAGACGTTACAGTAGAGCCCGTTTTGTTAGTTATTTATTTAGCTTTATTTATTACGTTTTTTTATTTCAATAATTATCAATTCTAGCCAACGCGCAGATTATTTGACTGCATGATCACAGCTACAAATTATTAATTGCAGTGAGTTAGCTGCTGGTTGTGAAACCCGACTTGTGCGGCTCGGGCCTACGACATTATGGACCTATTGTTTTTGAACAGAAGCGTACATAGCCCAGTTACCTCGGGTACGAGCAACGTCAGGTAAAGGCGCAATTGGTTTGCTCATATGAAATTCTGAGCAACTACTGAGCAGAATACCCCATTAGGTAACGTCGCATCCAGTGCGGCTCTTCTTGGAGAGGCGGTTGTGGATGAGTCCTGAAACACTCGCTGAGACACTCTCCTGACACTATCTCATTACTGTCCGACGATTGTCTCGAGCTACTAGATACAGAACAGAGCCGTGCGTCAACTTACATTCACTTTTTGCTGGTGGATGTACACTTGGGGACTATTAGTGTGGCATAAAGCAGATATAACGTAGTCATGTCATGTACTACCTCTCTGAAGTGTAAACGTAACTGTGTTACGCTTGCGTCGTAGGCAGCTCAATGTTATATAATGTAGAATGCGTCCTGTGTCTTGTGGAGGACACAGGAGAATGGAAAGAATCTTCCGTCTAGGAATGCACACTGCACAGTACAGTCAAAGCAAGGAAGCAGCAAGAAGTAGATTGACACAGGGAAACAAAATTTTCTTGAGCAAGCTATACTGATATAAATCACTGATATTGAACTGTCACAGAAGTTCCTGAGATTTCGAACCTGCTGGTGACACAGAACGGCATACATCCTGTTAGCTCTGCGGGACGTCATCATAAATGAGTAACTTCAGCTGAACGTGGGAAATACACTACTGGCCATTAAAATTGCTACACCAAGAACAAATGCAGATGATAAACGGGTATTCATTGGACAAATATATTATACTAGAACTGACATGTGATTACATTTTCACGCAAATTGGGTGCATAGATCCTGAGAAATCAGTACCCAGAACAACCACCTCTGGCCGTAATAACGGCCTTGATACGCCTGGGCATTGAGTCAAACAGAGCTTGGATGGCGTGTACGGGTACAGCTGCCCATGCAGCTTCAACACGATACCACAGTTCATCAACAGTAGTGACTGGCGTATTGTGACGAGCCAGTTCCTCGGCCACGATTTTCAATTGGTGAGAGATCTGGAGAATGTGTTGGCCAGGGCAGCAGTCGAACATTTTCTGTATCAAGAAAGGCCCGTATAGGATCTGCAACATGCAGTCGTGCATTATCCTGCTGAAATGTAGGTTTCGCAGGGATCGAATGAAGGGTAGAGCAACGGGTCGTAACACATCTGAAATGTAACGTCCACTGTTCAAAGTGCCGTTAATCCGAACAAGAGGTGACCGAGACGTGTAACCAATGCCACCCCATACCATCACACCTGGTGATACGCCACTATGGCGATGACGAATACACGCTTCCAATGCGTGTTCACCGCGATGTCGCCAAACACGGATGAGACCATCATGATGCTGTAAACAGAACCTGGGTTCATCCGAAAAAATGACGTTTTGCCATTCGTGCACCCAGGTTCGTCTTTGAGTACACCATCGCAGGCGCTCCTGTCTGTGATGCAGCGCCAAGGGTGACCGCAGCCATGGTCTCCGAGCTGATAGTCCATGCTGCTGCAAACGTCGTCGAACTGTTCGAGCAGATTCTTGTTGTCTTGCAAACGTCTCGATCTGTTGACTCAGTGATCGAGACGTGGCTGCACAACCCGCTACAGCCATGCGGATAAGATGCCTGTCATCTCGACTGCTAGTGATACGAGGCCGTTGGGATCCAGCACCGCGTTCCGTATTACCCTCCTGAACCCACCGACTCCATATTCTGCTAACAGTCATTGGATCTCGACGAACGCGAGCAGCAATGTCGCCATGCGATAAACCGCAATCGCGATAGACTACAATCCGACCTTATCAAAGTCGGAAACGTGATGGTACGCATTGCTCCTCTGTACACGAGACATCACAACAACGTTTCACCATGCAACGCCCGTCATCTGCTGTTTGTGTATGAGAAATTTGTTGGAACCTTTTCTCATGTCAGCACGTTTTCGGCGTCGCCACCGGCGCCAACCTTGTGTGAATGCTCTGAAAAGCTAATCATTTGTATATCACAGCATTTTCTTCCTGTCGCTTAAATTTCGCGTTTGTAGCACGTCATCTTCGTGGTGTAGCAATTGTAATGGCCAGTTGTGTAAGAAGAATCTTCTGGACTGGAATTTGAGGCCAAAACCATGGCTACAGGCGGCCTATGTCGCTATGTCTCTTCGTTAAAATTTCCCAATGTTTCCTATGTTTTGTAGGAGTCTAGGAGTCGTATCAGTTACTAAAGTACAAAAGTATCCATGTACGTTCATCGCAGTAACAGCAGGATTAAAGCCCCCATTTGTCATTGCGATATGAAAATATGGAGCTTTGGTCTCGACTGTACAGAAACAAGGATTTATGTTTACAGTAAGCGGAATAATTAGAAATTTCGCGATGGCCGCCGTTCCTTAGCTAACCGAGTTTGCTGGCCTTACTCCGTTGTAAAGGAAGACGATAAATTGTTATTTAAGTCTCGCAGGGGGAGAACCGCGGTGAAATTACGCGAGTGCTCTGAAGTTAGAGAGGAGCGCGCTTGATTTAATCATCTCTTTTGACAGCGGAGTGAGAGGCAGAGAGGATAAGCCCACCCCCAAAAGCCTGCCCCTCCCCTCCCCTCCCCCCCCTTCACACTCCCTCCCCCTCTTGCACGCACCTCTTAACACTGTCAGCTAAGAGCCGCCCGGTTTGGATGGAAGATCCTCTCAGCCGCTCCACTGTGTTTGTAATAACTGAAATGACGACAGAAGCGTGCGTTAACGACATTATCACTCTGCCGCTCGAAGCGACTCTTGTTGCGTTACCGTTCACACTTGCATTTAGCCGAGATGAGCGTTCTTCACTGTCAGTTTTATTCTAAAGACGCAGAAAAGCATAACTTTGTGCCTGTCCCCGGTTGTTGATACGCGCACGATAATCTCAACGTACAGTTATTTCCACGGCCCAAGGTAGCCGCAAACTAGCGACAGTTCAGATACTTCCGATGAACTGGATTGGTATCGAAGACGTTATTTTTATCTGTGTTTGAGCAATTAGTTTGAGATTTTCAACTACGGAGGTCTTAAGACAGACCCGGTCGTTTTGGGACTGTGTTGTGAAGGAGGCAATTGAAATTTCAGTGGCGACGGGTTGATCAACAGAGACAGTGGTTACGCCCTAAGAAAAGTTTGGAATCCAGCGCTCAGCCAACTAAAATCACAGCGTCGGCCCGACAGTGTCTATAGAGGCACTGATTGGCGCCCAGCCTTCGATGTCCCGTATGCCCACCGCTCCACCGGACTAGGCATGCGCCTGGGTGATGGCGGATGGGTTGGGGAGTGATCACACTAGATACGATCTAGCAATGACGTTGGTTCTACCGGTATTGCCTGAAGACGATGTCAGTGTACATTGCCTAAATAAACATCGTGTTACGAAGACAGCTCCACATGGCTGGACATTCGAGAACGGTAAAAACATAGCATCAGCATGTATTGTGTTAATGGGCCTTTGAGGCCTACAGCAGAAAACTACAGAAGGAAAATAAAAACTATACCCTCTGATTTTTTTTAAAAGAACGCCTTACAAAAATCACAATACAAAAGGGAATTCAAGAACAACAGAGGAGATATCTACTGCAATTGACGGTACCGGTCTCTAGCTTCATCTACCACCGCTGTCTGTGGGATTGTAGAGGATTATTGTAAGGAAACACATGTTATGTGTATAACTATACACGTTGTTTCACCATTCCAGTTATTGGCTTCTGGGGGTTGTAGGAGGGGATTTAGTAGATGAAATTATGATAAGGAACTCATGTCCGGCAACATAGAGTTTGGGTGTAAATTAAGACTGATGATCGGATCAAATTGAAGCTGCGAGATTGTTTGGGCAAGTCTCGGTATCAGCGGTGGGCATGAAATGATAAGTGGATCCTTCTATCGCCCACCAGACATCCCTTGACGTAACCGAAAACGTAAGAGAAAACCTCAGTTTGCTTTTACCTAATTTCATCAGTCACACTGTAATCAATGTTGGAGATTTTAAGGCCGGCCGGAGTGGCCGTGCGGTTCTGGGCGCTACAGTCTGGAGCCGAGCGACCGCTACGGTTGCAGGTTCGAATCCTGCCTCGGCCATGGATGTGTGTGATGTCCTTAGGTTAGTTAGGTTTAATTAGTTGTAAGTTCTAGGCGACTGATGACCTCAGAAGTTAAGTCGCATAGTGCTCAGAGCCATTTGAACCATTTTTTTTGGAGATTTTAATCATCCAACAATCAGTTGAGAAAACTTGTGTTTTGTAAGTGGTGTGCGTGACAAGACACCTTGTGAAATACTATTAAATGCCTGTCTCAAAACTACATAGAACAGATAGTTCGAAACCTCATTCGTAATGGAAATGTATTGGGTCTAATAGGAAGTCCACATCGAAACTGATATAAGTGACCATGACGCGGTTGGGACAACATCGATTGTCAAAGTACAAAAGCCAACCGAAACAAGTTCAAATGGTTCAAAAGGCTCTGAGCACTATGCGACTTAACTTCTGAGGTCATCGGTCGCCTAGAACTTAGAACTAATTAAACATAACCAAACTAAGGACATCACACACATCCATGCCCAAGGCAGGATTCGAACCTGCGAAACAAGTAGAGAGAGATCTATGTTCAATAAAATAGATAAAAATGCAGTAGCGTCATATCCGAATGAGGAGCTTGAAACTTTCAACACATGGCATGAGCATGCAGAGCAGATATGCCTCAAGTTTGAAGGAATAATTTACAATGCGCTGGATACATATGTAGTTAGTAGAACAGTTCATAATCAGAGGGAAGCTCCGTGGTATATACGAGTACTCATTATGAAGAAACATCTAAAGAACAGGGACTGCACACAAGGTGTAGAACAATGCATAAGAATATACACTACTGCCCATTAAAATTGCGACACCACGAAGATGACGTGTTACAGACGCGAAATTTAACCGACAGGAAGAAGATGCTGTGATATGCAAATGATTAGCTTTTCAGAGCATTCACACAAGGTTGGCGCCGGTGGCGACACCTACAACGAGCTGACACGAGGAAACTTTCCAACCTATTTCTCATACACAAACAGCAGTTGACCGGCGTTGCCTGGTGAAACGTTATTGTGATGCCTCGTGTAAGGAGGAGCAATGCGTACCAGCACGTTTCCGACTTTGATAAAGGTCGGATCGTAGCCTATCGCGATTGCGGTTTATCGTGTCGCGACATTGCTGCTCGCGTTGGTCGAGATCCAATGACTGTTAGCAGAATATGAAATCGGTGGGTTCAGGAGGGTAATACGGAACGCCATGCTGGATCCCAACGACCTCGTATCACTAGCAGTCGAGATGACAGGCATCTTATCCGCATGGCTGTAACGAATCGTGCAGCCACGTCTCGATCCCTGAGTCAACACATGGGGACGTTTGCAAGACAAGAACCATCTGCACGAACAGTTCGACGACGTTTGCAGCAGCATGGACTATCAGCTCGGAGACCATGGCTGCGGTTACCCTTGGCGCTGCATCACAGACAGGAGAGCCTGCGATGGTGAACGACGAACCTGGGTGCACGAATGGCAAAACGTCATTTTTTCGGAAGAATCCAGGTTCTGTTTACAGCATCACGATGGTCGCATCCGTGTTTGGCGACATCGCGGTGAATGCACATTGGAAGCGTGTATTAGTCATCGCCATAGTGGCGTATCACCTGGTGTGATGGTGTGGGGTGCCATTGGTTACACGTTTCGGTTACCTCTTGTTCGCATTGACGGCACTTTGAACAGTGGACGTTACATTTCAGATGCGTTACGACCCGTTGCTCTACCCTTTACTTGATCCTTGCGAAACCCTACATTTCAGCAGGATAATGCAAGACCGCATGTTGCAGATCCTGTACGGGCCTTTCTGGGTACAGATAATGTTCGAGTGTTGACCTGGCCAGCACATTCTCCAGATCTCTCACCAATTGAAAACGTCTGGTCAATGGTGGGCGAGCAACTGGCTCGTCACAATACGCCAGTCACTACACTTGACGAACTGTGGTATCGTGTTGAAGCTGCATGGGCAGCTGCACCTGTACACGCCATTCAAGCTCTGTTTGACTCAATGCCCAGGCGTATCAAGGCCGTTATTACGGCCAGAGGTGGTTGTTCTGGGTACTGATTTCTCAGGATCTATGCACCCAAATGCGTGAAAATATAATCACATGTCAGTTCTAGTATAATATAGTTGTCCAATGACTACCCGTTTATCATCTGCATTTCTTCATGGTGCAGCAATTTTAATGGCCAGTAGTGTACAACGATAGATGCTGAATGAGATGCGTTTGGCTGTCAAGAAAGCAATTCGTGAAACCCTCAATGACTACCATAGCGGAATATTGTCTAACGATCTTTTACAAAACCCAAAGAAATTTTAGTTGTATGTAAAGGGACCAAAGTGAGCATCCAGTCACCGTCGAATGAGACAGGAACTGAGATTGAGCCTAGCAAAGCAAAAGGTGAAATGTAGGAATACAGCGGTAACAGGGAATAAAAAGTTGTCGGGTTCCCATCAGCGTCAAGTGATTAAAATTACACCAACTTGGCGAAGCACTCATTGGTCATTGCCTGGTGGTATGACTGCCAGAGGGCTGCTGGTACACCCCTTATATACTCTAGCTGCCGGCTGTGACGTCACTGGTACTCGCTGCATGAAACACATGGGCTTCTTTAATTGCGTAGTAAGTGCGAGCAACGACGTATGATTCGTCAAATTTTACCTGATGGACGTTTTGTAAAGCATGCCCAGCTATAGCAGATTATTCGGAGTAGGCTATAAAACCTCCCATGTTCCTCCCTGCGTAGGTCCACAGTGCGTACCGTTTGTCCGACGTAAGACTGATAACACTCACAAGGTACCATCTAGACTCCAGTTGTTCTGAGACCTGCTGCGTCTTTAAGTGGTCTCAGTAACTGACAGATTTTTGGCGGGGGCCTGAAGATCTATTTGATCTCAAGTCTTTTCAGCAGGTGGCTTCTCTTGCCCGACACAGTCACAGAACTGCAAGAAAGGAAGATTCCTGCTCTTCGTCGATTATATTATTGTGATTCTTGCTAAACACTACTCATTTGATGAACGTTGTAGCTGTTGTTCCCTGACCTTGCGTGGCTCAGTCAGCTCATGGTGCAGGCTATCAGCGTTTGATATTGTTCTTGCACGATGCATAAATGTTTGTAATACAGTGCTGTGTCGGTGGATGATGGCTGATGGCGTGCAGGTACAGATTGGTGTGGCCAAGGCATTCATTTCGTTTGTGGCGGACGTGGACGTCGGGGAAGGGCAATGCACTGTGTTTTTGTAACGTCGGGGAACGGCAATGCATTGTGTTTTTTTTTTACCTCAATGGAGAACTGGATGTTACTGTCAATGCCATTGAGATGTTCCAAGATCTAATCAAGTTCTCACGTCCGCGAGGCCAAATGAGGAACGTGTCGTCAATGTATCGAAAGAAGTAACTAGGCTTTAATCGCGCTGTGTCTAATGCAATATCCTCAAAGACACCAAAGATGAACAAGGATAGTGTTCTGGCGTAGCCACAAGCTCCGCAACGAAGATGAAGTACGGAAGTCCAGAGAAGACGGTGAAACGACGTCGTCCAATGTTGCGCTGACTAGGACCGCACCAAGGCAGGAGCGCCCCCTAGCCGAAGGGAATAAAAGCGCCGCTCCTGCCAGCCTTGGCCGGACATTAGTGGACAGTATTTGCAGAGTATTAGGACGGCCTAGCGAAGAGTGCTCCTAGTCAGATTTTTTGACTGGGTTGAGGAGTTTTTGGCAGGTAGGACGCAGCAGATTTTCTTGGGTGTAGAAGTAACTTCTGGTGTGGCCTAGGGATGCGTGTTTGGACCCTTTCTTTAATGTTGTATATTAACCCCATACTTTTTGCCGATGATGCAGCAATCTATGACGAAATACTGTCCGGAAGAAGCGGTTGAAATAATCAATCAGACCTTGGTAAGATTTCAAAGTGGTGCAAAGATTGACAATTTGCTTTAAATTGTTAAGAGACGTAAAACTGTGCACTTCACAAAACGAAAAAATGTAGTATCTTACGACTGTTATGTCAATGAGTCACTGTTGGACTCACCTATTCATACAAATGATTCGGTGTAATACTTTGTAGGGATTTGTAACAGAATGATCACATAGGCTAAGTTATGGGTAAAGCAGATGGTAGAAATCAGTTTTGAGCCGTGGAAAAATTGCTGATTTGAAGAGCGTGCAGCAGCGCATAGAGTGAAGAAGTCGCCCTCCGTGTCTGGTGGTGGCGCCGCTGTGGCAATCGCAGCTTTGGTGTCTCCCTCTGGTGGGAAAGGGGAAAGGTTGCCTGTTCACGTGCATTAAAGGGGCGCTATGAGCTCGGCGGTGTTAGTTTGTCAGTCTCGGGCTGTCTGGTCAGTGGGTCAGTTGTCAGTCTGGGAGTCAGTGTGCTCATACGTGTACGCAAAGAGTGAGGAACAAAGTCTCTCCTCAGTACTTCACTGGGAGAGCATCTCTTTTGAGAGTGAATCAGAGTAACACACTATATTGAGTCGCTCGCGCTTAAGCGTTGTTCACCACACTTGATGTGTGGTGTGAACATAGACAGAGTACTAGTTAAGCGCCTGCGAGCGAGTATTGAGTGGCATTGTGGTGGGCTGGTTATCTGACCGGTGTATCACGCCAATAGTTAGACTAGGGGCTGATAGGAGTCATTGACTTCATCAAGGTGTAGGGAGAGTTTGATTGGCGAAGGTCACTCCAGATAAAAAGAGATAGTTGTGTTATTTGTCAGCAGTGAGCGATGCAGGAAGCAGTCGGCGTAGCTCACGGTACTGTCCGCTACAGCGTATGCAAGCTCCATCTATCCTCCATAACAGTGCACTCCATTACATTTCTCATGCGACAGCCTTGACCGTACCTAGAAAAGTTATTCAGAATGTGTAGGCATGGCTTCAGACATTCTTCCAAGTAAATAACATTCTTAAAGAAAAGGGAAAAATAACCTTTCAGTACTTTGTAAAATAATAGCATTCCTATCCATAAGTGGCAGTCTACTGTTCTGTAAAGAACCCGGAAATTTGTTAATTTTTTTTATAAGAAAAAGTTTCACTTGATTTCTCAGAATTTTTTTTTTTTGCAGTAAATAATATTTTTCGTTCATTTAATGTGTTTCTTACACTAACTGGTAATACTCCTGTACCCAAGTATCCCACTAGTTATGTAAGTATATAGAATATTTTTGTGTCTTTTCCTTACACCACACGACTCCAGAAGGTATTTGTTGCTGAATGGTTTTCAAGCAGTTCTTGTTGGTACATTAGGAGCATCTGTCTGACTTCTGTAGTAGTGTGAGGTGGAAATTGTTTCTTGCAGGAGCCAAAGGGAACTTGTTGGATCAATCCATTGCGCAACTTGACAAAATAAAACCCACACACTGGCATCTCTACTACTACTAAGAAAATGGTACTTGAACTAACCTAACACACTTCTTCCTAGGAACTGGAGGGGGGAAAAGGACTCCGACTAAAGCCTTTATTTCATGCAGTAGAGCCATCCAGTGTGTGTGCATCCCACGAGCTCCAGACTCCAACTGACTTAGTACACACTACCACCAGCAGAGGATGCTGTCGTCCGTGACGTCATCTGATGACGCGACTACCGTTATTCAAGATGGCGGCATATGTTGTGTTCACCACGTGGCCTTGTACCCAGTACTGTCACCAGAGGGCGCCGTCGTCTGTGACGTCAGCTGATGATGTGAGTACCGTTATTCAAGGTGGCTGCATACATTTTGTTCACCATGTGGTTTGGTACACAGTGCCATCACCAGGGGGCGCTGTCATCCCTGACGTCAAATGTTCGACCACTTTGTCTCTATCGCCATTCTAATGGGACACGTCTGACGCGTGCTACTGATGTCACAGCTTCAAGCTTGTGTGCTCATACTGACGTTACAGGTAGTCCCGTTCCACCGCTCGTGACGTGCATATCTACGTCTCACATCGTGCTATAGAGAAACTGACGTGCTCTATAACAAATATGCCCGCGATTCAAATGGGGTACGCGTGACTCGCCGCACTCGTAGCTACATACCGATGCAAGCAGATCTAACAAAGTTCTCAATTCACATCGCTATCTAAAAAATAAGAACCAAGTCCAGCTCTCTTAAATTCTATAGTGTCCAAAAATACTTAACGTTCGCTTTCTTGATGTCTCCATAGAAAAATTCATGCCCTAACATAAAATGGTTACCAAAATAGCCCATAATTTCATCATTTCTGCTGTACACCATTCCTAAATACTATAAATACTAAAAATAAATTCAGAATTTTATCATCTCAACACTTTCTAAATGATTTGATTCAGTATTTACGAAACTAAGCTAAATCTAACAAACACTTGTCTTAATACCAGCAGCCTATAATTACATCTATATAGCACTCAAGTTCGAAAAAATTTCTAAGCTCACAGATTTTGAGCGAGATGTAATAAATCCTTGATCAAGAATATAGCTAATTACCTACTCATCAAAACGAGTTCGTAATATACACGCATAATGACTTCAGATTCAAAGGCTGAATTAAATACCATACATTGTGTATTCCAGATAGCATCTTCACTCATAGTATGAATTATTTCGCTGTAATTTGATAAATTGTCATAGGCTCAGGTCTCCTCGAGGTACTGGAAGCATCTGACTAGTTCAGCTTTGAGTCAGTAGGAGTGTTAGTGAGCTCAACCCCCACCCCCCAAAATGTTCAACACCCATTGGTTCACACTGAGATCACATGATACTACGTCATCACATATATATAAGGAACTGCTCCCCAACAGACTTTGTCACTCGTCTGTTGTTCATTCCTGCATTCATTTGTGTGTGTCTTTGTGTGTTCACTATCTCGTTTAGCAGTCCAAAGATGAAGAGGAGTGGAAACGGTCTTTCTTGCGGCTCGGACGAGCTCAAGCGCGTCTGCTCATCCGAGACACGGTGTAAGTTATCTTCTTTTATTTGTGATCAGTCTTCCACACCTAGAACTGAAAATTGCTTCAGTTCTTGTGCGTTCGTTCCACTCAAATTTTATTTCTCTCCTTTAATTCCAGCAGAAATAAATCCGAAAGTTATCAAGGAGATAAGCAAACAACAATATCAGTCTTCATCATCATCATTCTAAAACCGTGAGATTAAATTTATATATCTTGTTATATTCTTATTCTTTCCCTGCATCCTACTTTATATTATATGTATACACATCTGATGCAGACGGCATAACCTCCTCAGTTATTCTTTAAGCAATGTTTTTATTTCCAGAATGAAATTTTCACTCTGCAGCGGAGTGTGCGCTGATATGAAACTTCCTGGCAGGTTAAAACTGTGTGCCCGACCGAGACTCGAACTCAGGACCTTTACCTTTCGCGGGCAAGTGCTCTACCAACTGAGCTACCGAAGCACGACTCACGACCGGTACTCACAGCTTTACTTCTGCCAGTAGAGCACTTGCCCGCGAAAGGCAAAGGTCCGAGTTCGAGTCTCGGTCGGGCACACAGTTTTAATCCGCCACGAAGTTTCAATCTTTTTATTTAATCAAATTCCTTTACTTAATTCATGTGCTTTATGTTGTACAGTCTGTAGATCCACGTGCATCCTCCTCCTCATTCCCTCAGTGAGTGCACGAAATGGCCGAGGAGTGCGAGTATATAACGCCCAGCTGCATCCCAGACATACTTTTGGATTTGGATATTTGGGAGGAGATTCAGTCCTGTCGGCAGGGTGAATTAGGTAATTACCATTATTTTGTTATTATTATTCTTTCCTTTCTCAGCGTTATGTCTGGTTAATAATGGAAAGTGACAAGGACCTTGATCAAACGTGACTTCCTTTTAACTGTACGGTATATGTTACATTGCATTTAGGAACTTTCGTGTAAGTGAACATGTATCAATAATTATAGATTTCTGTAGTTGTGTATATACGTTTGGATGTAGCTGTCCTGCGTTGATGTACTGATGGATGTTGTGTGGTATGACTCCTGTAGTTGATAGTATAATTGGTATAATGTCAACTTTATCCTGATGCCACATGTCCTTGACTTCCTCAGCCAGTTGTATGTATTTTTCAATTTTTTTCTTCTGTATATTTGTTGTATTTGGTATGGATATTTCGATTAGTTGCGTTAATTTCTTCTTTTCATTGGTGAGTATGATGTCAGGTTTGTTACGTGGTGTTGTTTTATCTGTTATAATGGTTCTGTTCCAGTATAATTTGTATTCATCATTCTCCAGTATATTTTGTGGTGCATACTTGTATGTGGGAACGTGTTGTTTTATTAGTTTGCTACATTGTCTTGTCTTCTGGTGTATTCTGTATTTGCTAGTATTGTACATCCGCTTGTGATGTGATCTACTGTTTCTATTTGTTGTTTGCAAATTCTACATTTACCTGTTGTGGTACTGGGATCTTTAATAATATGCGTGCTGTAATATCTGGTGTTTATTGTTTGATCCTGTATTCCAATCATGAATCCTTCCGTCTCACTGTATATATTGCCTTTTCTTAGCCATGTGTTGGATGCATCGTGATCAATGTGTGGCTGTGTTAGATGATACGGGTGCTTGCCATGTAGTGTTTTCTTTTTCCAATTTACTTTCTTTGTATCTGTTGATGTTATGTGATCTAAAGGGTTGTAGAAGTGGTTATGAAATTGCAGTGGTGTAGCCGATGTATTTATATGAGTGATTGCTTTGTGTATTTTGCTAGTTTCTGCTCGTTCTATAAAGAATTTTCTTAAATTGTCTACCTGTCCATAATGTAGGTTTTTTATGTCGATAAATCCTCTTCCTCCTTCCTTTCTGCTTAAAGTGAATCTTTCTGTTGCTGAATGTATGTGATGTATACTATATTTGTGGCATTGTGGTCGTGTAAGTGTATTGAGTACTTCTAAGTCTGTGTTACTCCATTTCACTACTCCAAATGAATAGGTCAATATTGGTATAGCATAAGTATTTATAGCTTTTGTCTTGTTTCTTGCTGTCAATTCTGTTTTCAGTATTTTTTTAAGTCTTTGTCTATATTTTTCTTTTAGTTCTCCTTTAATATTTGTATTATCTATTCCTATTTTTTGGCTGTATCCTAGATATTTATAGGCATCTGTTTTTTCCATCGCTTCTATGCAGTCATTGTGGTTATTCAATATGTAATCTTCTTGTTTAGTGTGTTTTCCCTTGACTATGCTATTTTTCTTACATTTGTCTGTTCCAAAAGCCATATTTATATCATTGCTGAATACTTCTGTTATCTTTAGTAATTGGTTGAGTTGTTGATTTGTTGCTGCCAGTAGTTTTAGATCATCCATGTATAGCGAATGTGTGATTTTGTATTGGTATGTTCGACTAATATTGTATCCATAATTTGTATTATTTAGAAAGGACTTAATGAGTCTCCTTGGTATATTCCACACTTAATCTGTATTGGCTGTGATGTGATATTATTTGAATCTGCTTGGATATTAAGTGTGGTTTTCCAATTTTTCATTACTATGTTTAGGAACTGTATCAATTTAGGATCTACTTTGTATATTTCCAATATTTGTAGTAACCATGAGTGGGGTACACTATCAAAAGCTTTTTGGTAATCAATGCATGCGTAGTATAGCGACCTTTGTTTAGTTTTAGCTTGGTATGTCACCTCTGCATCTACACTCCTGGAAATTGAAATAAGAACACCGTGAATTCTTTGTCCCAGGAAGGGGAAACTTTATTGACACATTCCTGGGGTCAGATACATCACATGATCACACTGACAGAACCACAGGCACATAGACACAGGCAACAGAGCATGCACAATGTCGGCACTAGTACAGTGTATATCCACCTTTCGCAGCAATGCAGGCTGCTATTCTCCCATGGAGACGATCGTAGAGATGCTGGATGTAGTCCTGTGGAACGTCTTGCCATGCCATTTCCACCTGGCGCCTCAGTTGGACCAGCGTTCGTGCTGGACGTGCAGACCGCGTGAGACGACGCTTCATCCAGTCCCAAACATGCTCAATGGGGGACAGATCCGGACATCTTGCTGGCCAGGGTAGTTGACTTACACCTTCTAGAGCACGTTGGGTGGCACGGGATACATGCGGACGTGCATTGTCCTGTTGGAACAGCAAGTTCCCTTGCCGGTCTAGGAATGGTAGAACGATGGGTTCGATGACGGTTTGGATGTACCGTGCACTATTCAGTGTCCCCTCGACGATCACCAGTGGTGTACGGCCAGTGTAGGAGATCGCTCCCCACACCATGATGCCGGGTGTTGGCCCTGTGTGCCTCGGTCGTATGCAGTCCTGATTGTGGCGCTCACCTGCACGGCGCCAAACACACATACGACCATCATTGGCACCAAGGCAGAAGCGACTCTCATCGCTGAAGACGACACGTCTCCATTCGTCCCTCCATTCACGCCTGTCGCGACACCACTGGAGGCGGGCTGCACGATGTTGGGGCGTGAGCGGAAGACGGCCCAACGGTGTGCGGGACCGTAGCCCAGCTTCATGGAGACGGTTGCGAATGGTCCTCGCCGATACCCCAGGTGCAACAGTGTCCCTAATTTGCTGGGAAGTGGCGGTGCGGTCCCCTACGGCACTGCGTAGGATCCTACGTCTTGGCGTGCATCCGTGCGTCGCTGCGGTCCGGTCCCAGGTCGACGGGCACGTGCACCTTCCGCCGACCACTGGCGACAACATCGATGTACTGTGGAGACCTCACGCCCCACGTGTTGAGCAATTCGGCGGTACGTCCACCCGGCCTTCCGCATGCCCACTATACGCCCTCGCTCAAAGTCCGTCAACTGCACATACGGTTCACGTCCACGCTGTCGCGGCATGCTACCAGTGTTAAAGACTGCGATGGAGCTCCGTATGCCACGGCAAACTGGCTGACACTGACGGCGGCGGTGCACAAATGCTGCGCAGCTAGCGCCATTCGACGGCCAACACCGCGGTTCCTGGTGTGTCCGCTGTGCCGTGCGTGTGATCATTGCTTGTACAGCCCTCTCGCAGTGTCCGGAGCAAGTATGGTGGGTCTGACACACCGGTGTCAATGTGTTCTTTTTTCCATTTCCAGGAGTGTATTAACAGTATCTCTTTACGTCCTCATGCTCATTTGCAACAGCCTTTTTGTTCTACATTTATAATTTTGTTCTGTGTTGTATGTGTCATTAATTTCTGTGTAATGACAGAAGTTGATGTTGTGTATATTGTTGGTATGCATGTTATGGGGCGATATTTAGCTGGATTTGCTGTGTCTGCTTGATCTTTAGGTTTCAGATAAGTTATTCCATGTGTAAGTGTATCAGGGACTGTGTATGGGTCTGCAATGTAACTGTTAAGTAATTTAGTTAGATGTGAATGTGTTGAGGTGAACTCCTTTAGCCACAAATTTGCTATTTTATCTTTTCCATGGGCTTTCCAATTGTGAGTAGAATTAATTGCTTGGGTGACTTCATGTTGCAAAATTATCACTTCAGGCATTTCTGGTGTCATCTTGTATGTATCTGTTTCTGCTTGTATCCACCGTGCATACCTGTTATGTTGTACCGCGTTTGACCATAATTTGCTCCAGAAGTGTTCCATGTCTGTTATGTTTGGTGGATTATCTATTTTAATGTGTGTGTTATCTATTGTATGGTAAAATTTCTTTTGGTATGTGTTGAATGTTTGGTTTTGTTTTCTTCTATTTTCACTTTTTTTGTATCTTCTAAGTCGTTTGGCCAATGCTTCTTTGCATCTAATTCCTCTATCGCTTCTTGTTGTGAGATTGTACCTATCCTTTTTCGTTTTTTGTCTGATATTTCATTTCTTATCAATTGTGTTATCTGTCCGATGTCTTTTCTCAATTTTTCTATTCTGATCTGTAGCCTGTGTTGCCATGCTGGTTTCGTGGGTTTCTTCTGTGTGTTGGTTGGTTCTGATCTCTGCCTAGTGTGTATATTTAGTGTAGTGAGTGCTCCTATATAAATCAGTAGTTGTAACTCTTCCATAGTTGTTATTGTTGTTTCGACTTGTGGGTTATTTGGTGGTCTATGCAAGAATGGTCTAATGTCTGTATTTGTGTCTTTGTATTCTATATAAGTCAGCTGAAATTTTTCTTCTATATCTAACGTGTGTATCACTTTGTGTTCTATTTGTGCTTGTTCTGGTGGCTGTCTTAAGATTTCGTTTTCCTCTGATTGTTTAATTGATGCGTGTTGTTCTTTGTTTGTTTGCTCTGGGATGTTTGAGTCCATTACTGTATTTTCTTCTTCTTCTGATTGCACATTATTTTGTTCTAGTATTTGTTGTACTTGTTGTTTGATGTTTTCTAATACTGACTGAGGTATCCTGTTATTTTTGATTATTACACGGATCTGATCAGCTAGTTGTTGTTCTGTTAAAAATTTTAATTCTGGGTATCTGGTAATAAATGTTGTGTATACTTGTGATTTGTATCCAGTTGTGTTGGTTCCTATGTTTGTTGCTTGGTAATAACAGAACATGAGGTGTCGGTTAACTTCATCTGACCATCTCATCCTCTGTCTTTGTTTTCCTTCTAGAGTGGTTGCAGGAAGCATATCCTGCGAAAAACCTCTATTTGGATTTAAATCATTTTCCATGTGGCTAGCAGTGTCGTTGTGGACGGGCATAGGGTTCAAGCGTCGTCCCTGATCATGACAACACTTGTAGAGGCTTCATTAGTTCTGTCCTGAACCAACTAATCACACTGGAAGGGGGGTTAGCCCTATTAGTGGTTTGTTCTTTTCGTCGCCTTTTACGACTGGCAGAACATACCTGAGGCCTACTCTTTTCCAGGGCCTCCACAGGTTTTATTATTATTATTATTATTATTACCATATCAACAAGTGTTGTATTCCTAATATACTGATTACTGCCTCCATCCTATCTTTACAGAACCACCTTCTCTGCACATGGTGTGTGCCCCTGTAGCCCCTCCCCAGATGCACCGGGGGTTGCGAGAGCGACAGGGCCCCATTGTCACACGTCGCCAGCTTGCACCCCGTTGGTCACTGCAGGTCAGAGGCTGCAGGCAGCACCAAGTGATCGCAGGCTAATTGACGGTTAGGCAAGAGCTAGCGTCACATGCTAGGCTCCACTGGCACCTGCATCAAGACCCCGGCTGCTCTGACCGGGAAGCACCTCCCACCCCCCAGCCTGAACCTGTCCCGGGGTGCTCTCACCGGGGACCGGCCTCTGCTGCACTGGCTGCCACCGCCGCCACCCCATCACTCAGGGCTCCCTGGGCCGCCGCTCACTTATCGCCGCTCGACTCGCAGGCATCCTCTCCTGCACCACCATGTGAGGTACAAGCGTGCCAACTGGTTGTAGTTCTAGTTATAGCCGTATTAGTGATGATACTGTGGCTAGTGGCAGTTCTCTACCCCGTCCTTTTAGTGAAAGACATCAGCTCAGTGACACCATACCGCAGTTGCAGTACTCGGTGATTGCCGACGTCTTCGAGGAGTGAATCATGTTCACCAGGATCGAAAACCTGACAGGGGGGTAGTGCGATCCTGTTGGATTTCTAAGCATATGCCTTTCTCTCATGGAAACAGAGCTCCTCAAGGTAGTCAATGATATGCGGTAACCCGCCATTTAATGCGGTGTAGTGCTTTGCATTGAATTACCGCACACCCCCAAAGTCGAGTCTGGCCTTGAAGAGACAAGTATTCATTATCTTTGGGGGGGGGGGGGGAATGGTGTGATAACGCGGACCACATCAATCGCCGAGTGGTTTCGTAAATACACCTTGAGTGCTACATTGGGCCAGTTTTCAGAGCTGGAAGTGAAAGGCTCAGCTAAAGCACTCAGCAGAATTCTACACCTGGACGTCCATATACATGTCTATGATCTGGTAAATGGAGGGTCTAGCTATATCAAGCTCACTAGAGCTAATAAGCGGGCATGCATTAGTGTCGAAAATACAAAGGATCAGGCTTGTCTTGCGTGGTCAATCCTCGCTTGAAAAAGAAAGTACAATTACAGAGATCATTGTGAGCATCCCAGTACATACCATGTAGGTGATAATATTCATTCGTCTTATAACATTGATGTTATAGAGCTCCACATCAAGAGCCAGGACATACCTAAATTTGAGGCCCAGAATACCGGCATATCGGTTCATGTTTATGGCCTTAAGATGAAAAGCAAGTCAGACGAGCAAGACAAGCACATCGTCGTCGGCCCCTCTACTTCTCAAAATTTGCCGGTGAGCGTGAGCTGCACGTAAACATGCTGCTGTTCTCTGAAGGTGACAATTATCACTATGTTTGGATCAAAGACAAGTCCAAACCCCTTTCCTCCCAACTATCAACTGATCATGGTGTAAAACATGTGTCTAAATTATTTCTCCTCACACAAGTTATTAGCTTCACATCTACTAGACTGTGCATCCAAGGATCTGGTACGTGTTAGTATGCCTACTGAAGAAAACAAATTCATAAAGTTGAAGAATGCTCACCACCAGGAACGATGGCCATTTGTAGTATACGCCGACTTTGTATGCCTCCTCGCTCCTGTGACCCACTGTGAAGGCGACTCTACAACCTTACACACCACCTACACAGAGAAACATGTACCATATGCGGCAGTGTGTCAAATTGTATCGTCATATGGCTCCAAAATTAACCGATACAAATCTTAGGTCAGGGATAATCCTGTGGTTTGGTTGCTCTTTGAGCTTGGAAAATTTCCATGGGAGTGTGATAAGCTTTACAGAGGCAATGTTCCCATGACCAAATCGAAGGAGAATGAAGATTTGTATAATAACGCCACTGATTGTCATATTTGTGGGCTACCGTTAGACAGAAAAGTGGAAACTCCTCTTAGGGACCACTCTCATCTTACGGGTAAGTTCCGTGGTGCAGCTCACAATGCGTGCAATTTGAGGTACCAATTACCTAGGCATATACCAGTTTTCTTTCATAATTTAAGTGGGTATGATGCTCATTTTCTAGTCGAACACATGGCAGATTTCGGTTTGGAGAAAGATCAGGTGAGTGTCCTACCTGAGAGCGTCGAGAAGTATATATCATTCTCCAAACGAATGACGCCAAGAATTACGCTGCGCTTCCTCCATACCCTACGTTTTATGCAGGCACCATTACTGAAACTTGTTGAAACTCTACCTCCGGCGGATATGCATATCACTCGAGCAGCATTTTCCGACGAGGAAAAGTTTCCACTTGTGACTAGGAAAGGGGTTTTCCCATACGAGTGTGTGAATAGTATGGCCAAACTCGACGAAACCAAGCTACCCGACATAACTGCATTCTCCAGCAACCTCACAGGCGACACCATAACGAATGCAGAATATGAGCATGCCGTGAATGTCTGGCGGGAATTCAACATTTCCACTTTAGGAAAGTACACACGTATGCTTGCTTGTGGACGTTTTCGAGAAGGGCACCTGGGTTGCCTCGGGAGTCAATGCTCAAGAAAACGAAGTGCACCATCGAATTATTGACTGATACCGACATGCTTGTTTTCTTTGAGTGAGGGACCGTGGGGGACTTCGCCAATGTGTCCGTAGGCACTCGAAAGCAAATAACCCATGGATGGGTGACAGGTTTAGCGCATGCCTTGATTCAAGTTATATAATGTATCTTGACATGAATAACTTATACGGGAACGCCATGCAGCAATCACTGCCCATAAGAACTTTGTTGCTGTGGAGATGGCTAAGACTCCAGTAGAGTTTACGAAACCTATGTATGTGGGGATGTGCATACTGGACCCATCCAAACTCCAGACAGATGAGGTATGAGCGGCGGCAACTTGAAATTAGCGGAGGTTGAGGCTTGGTGGGTAACGGGAAGAGAGGATATATATTGAACGGCAAGTTCCCATCTCCGGAGTTCTGATAGGTTGGTGTTAGTGGTAAGTATCCAGTCTTTGCCTTTATACACGTCTGCTTGTGTCTGTATATGTGCGGATGGATATGTCTGTGTGTGTGTGTGTGTGTGTCTGTGTGTGTGTGTGTGTGCGAGTGTATACCTGTCCTTTTTTCCCCCTAAGATAAGACTTTCCGCTCCCGGGATTGGAATGACTCCTTACCCTCTCCCTTAAAACCCACATCCTTTCGTCTGTCCCTCTCCTTCCCTCTTTGCTGATGAAGCAACCATGGGTTGCGAAAGCTTGAATTTTGTGTGTGTGTTTGCGTGTTTGTGTTTGTCTGTGTGTCTATCAACATACCAACGCTTTCGTTTGGTAAGTTACCCATCACCTTTTTTTGTAGATATATTTTTCCCACGTGGAATGTTTCCCTCTATTATATATATATATATATATATATATATATATATATATATATATATATATATATATATATATAATAGTACGATCCTTTTACTACAGTGTAATTAATTTAATTAATTTTGTGTGTGTGTGTTTGTGTGTGCGTGCATATGTGTGTGTGTGTGTGTGTGTGTGTGTGAGAGAGAGTGTGTGTCATGTAAATATTTTTTGTGTACAATGCACACATGTATATATGTACAGAATGTGTGTAATATTTTTGTGTACTACGTACACATGTATCATAGCGAAAGAGAACATGTGTGGAAGAGAAAGAGTAAAACGAAAAATAAAATAAAATAAAATTTCATCATTATATATACACACCATGCATGTGAAAACAAAAAGAAAATATTTAAAAATAGAAAAAATTATATATTGGTATATTTGTTGACAGACAACGTATTTCTATGATGTAAATATACCATGTGCATATTTTTCTTAAATAGAATAGATTTTAAGTTTTTCACCTGCCACCAGCCATCCAGTCTAAGTAGTTTTATTTCCATCGAAATAATTTTTTTCTTTAGTACAGTTGTTTGGGTTGGACGCTTTAGAGCCACCCAATTAATTTTTATTATTAAAGTAATTCAGCTGTCTGTGGTGGAAAATGTCTAGAGCCACCCACATCAAAAAATATTTAGAGCTGCTTAGTTAAGTTGGAACCATACAATTAAATGTTGATGTTATTAAATTATAGCATTTCGCGTGTAAGTACCTCTGCTTTAGTTTTAAGTAAGGCTCTGTAACCGACATTCCCTTCAAGGAATCTCCAACATGTGCTGGATTTTAGTAATAATAATAAGTTAAGAGTATCACTGCATTGAACTGAACTGTATCTCAAGAACTATATATATTTCACATCACTAACTAAATTGTAAACTCAAGATCTAAACTGAAATCAATTAAGAAAAAAAATCGTTACCCTACATCACTGTGCTTATTCTAAAAACACTAATCATTATGTTTTTTTGCTAAAATATGTGTATGTTCGAACGTTCTGCGCTTACATCTGCATTGCACCGCGCAAGACGTGGCGCATTTAACACACACAATTTAAGAGAATTGACTGCATTCAGATCTGCATTGCACTCGTCTAGAAGACGTGGTGCCTTTACAAGGTTTATACGACTCGGGGCAGCCGGGAGAACCGGGAAAAACTCGGGAACTTTTTCATCCGGGAGAAAACCGGGAAAAACTCGGGAATTTTTTAGAATTCCAGGAATTTTTCATTGTTTTAGTTTTTAGTTAAATTTTTGTAATTTGACTGGAAAGAACCAATACTCTAACAAAGGATAATACTGTATCCTGATATTGCATAATAATACTTCAACAATAAAAGATAAACGACAGTTGTTGTTGTAGTGGTCTTCAGTACAGAGACTGATTTGATGCAGTCTTCAAGTCAAGTTGTGACACTAATTTCTCTTCTCCCCAATTCTATTCAATACCTCCTCATTAGTTATGCGATCTAACCATCTAATCTTCAGCATTCTTCTGTGGTGCCACATTTCGGAAGCTTCTATTCTCTTCTTGTCTAAACTATTTATCGTCCACGTTTCACTTCCATATATGGTTACACTCCATACAAATACTTTCAGAAACTACTTCCTGACACTTAAATCTATACTCGATGTTAACAAATTTCTCTTCTTCACAAACTTTTTCCTTGCCATTGCCAGTCTACATTTAATATCCTCTCTACTTCGACATCATCAGTTATTTTGCTCCGCAAATAGCAAAACTCATATACTACTTTAAGCGTCTCATTTCATAATCTAATTCCCTCAGCATCACCCGACTTAATTCGACTACATTCCATTATCCTCGTTTTGCTTTTGTTGATGTTCATCTTATCTCCTCCTTTCAAGACACTGCCCATTCCTTTCAGCTGCTCCTCCAGGTCCTTTGCTGTCTGTGACAGAACTACAATGTCATCGGCGAACCTGAAAGTTTTTATTTCTACTCCATGGATTTTAATACCTACTCCGATTTTTTTTGGGTCCTTTACTCTTGCTCAATATACAGATTGAATAACATCTGGGATAGGCTACAACCATGTTTCACTCCCTTCCCAACCACTGCTTCCCTTTCATGCCCCTCGACTCTTATAACTGCCATCTCTTTTCTGTAGAAATGGTAAATAGCCTCTCGCTCCCTGTATTTTACCCCTGCCACCTTCATAATTTGAAAGAGAGTATTCCAGTCAGCATTGTCAAAACCTTTCTCTAAGTCTACAATTGCTAATAACGTAGGTTTGCCTTTCCTTAATCTTTCTTCTAAGATAAGCCGTAGGGTCAGTATTGCTTCACGTGTTCCAACATTTCAATGGAATCAAAACTGATCTTCCCCTAGGTCGGCTTCTACCAGTTTGTCCATTCGTCTGTAAAGAATTCGTGTTAGTATTTTGCATCCGTGGCTTATTAAACTGATAGTTCGGTAATTTTCACATCTGTCAACACCTGTTGTCTTTGGGATTGGAATTATTGTATTCTTTCTGAAGTCTGAAGGTATTTCGCCTGTCTCACACATCTTGTTCACCAAATGGTAGAGTTTTGTCAGGGCTGGCTCCTCCAAGGCTGTAGGTAGCTCTAATGGAATGTTGTCTACTCTCGGGGCCTTGTTTCGACTTCGGTCTTTCAGTGCTCTGTCAAACTCGTCACGCAGCATCATATCTCCCATGTCATCTTCATCTACATCGTCTTTCATTTCCATAATATTGTCCTCAAGTACATCGCCCTTGTATAGACCCTCTATATACACCTTCCACTTTTCTGCTTTCCCTTCTTTGCTTAGAACTGGGTTTCCATCTGAGCTCTTGATATTGGGCATGCAAGTGGTTCTCTTTTCTCCAAAGGCCTCTTCAGTTTTCCTGTAGGTAGTATCTATCTTACCCCTAGTGATATACCCCTCTACATCCTTACATTTGTCCTCTAACTATCCCTGTTTAGCCATTATGCACTTCCTGTCGATCTCATTTTTGAGACATTTGTATTCCTTTTTGCCTGCTTCATTTACTGCATTTATTTTATCCTTTCATCAATTAAATTCAATATCTCTTCTGTTACCCCAGGATTTCTATTAGCCTTCGTCTTTTTACCTACGTGATGCTCTGCTGCCTTCACTATTTCACCTCTCAAAGCTACCCATTCTTCTTCTAGTGTATTTCTTTTCGCCATTCTTGTAGATCGTTTCCTAATGCTCTCCCTTAAACTCTCAACAAACTCTGGTTCTGTCAGTTTATCCAGGTCCTGTCTCCTTAAATTCCTACCTTTTTACAGTTTGCTCAGTTTTAATCTACACTTCATGACCAATAGATTGTGGTTAGAGTCCACATATACCCCTGGAAATGTCTTACAATATAATACCTGGTTCCTAAATCTCTTTATACTATTATATACTTAACGGTTATGATGTATTATTGTTGTTATTATTATTATTACTATATTGAATGAATAATTCTTGTATTATCAATATTACTCTAGCATGCGTATCCGCTTGCCCTGCACAGGCAAAATTATGTACAATAATAACTATTGTAATTTTAAAAAAATGTATTGAACACACTGACGATGCCAATTGTATGGAAAACATACTGAAAGGCAAATAAAGATTCTATTCTATTCTGTCTTACCATTATATAATGTATCTGAAACCTTCCAGTATCTCCAGGCTTCTTCCACGTATACAACCTTCTTCCATGATTCTTAAACCAAGGGTTAGCTATGATTAAGTTAAGCTCTGTGTAAAATTCTACCAGGCGGGTTCCTCTTTCATTTCTTAGCCCCAATCCATATTCACCTACTACGCTTCCTTCTCCTCCTTTTCCTACTATTGAATTCCAGTCACCCATGAGTATTAAATTTTCGTCTCCTTTCATTATCTGAATAATTTCTTTTATCTCGTCATACATTTTATCAATCTCTTCATCTGCGGAGCTAGCTGGCATATAAACTTGTACTACTGTGGTAGGCGTGGGCTTCGTGTCTATCTTGGCTACAATAACGCGTTCACTATGCTGTTTGTAATACCTTACCCGCACTCCTGTTTTTTTATTCCTTATCAAACCTACTTCTACATTAGCCCTATTTAATTTTGTACTCACCTGACCGGAAGTCTTGTTCCTCCTGCCACCGAACTTCACTAATTCCTACTATATCTAACATTAACCTATCCACTTCCAAAAAAATGGCTCTGAGCACTATGGGACTCAACATCTTAGGTCATAAGTCCCCTAGAACTTAGAACTACTTAAACCTAACTAACCTAAGGACAGCACACACATCCATGCCCGAGGCAGGATTCGAACCTGCGACCGTAGCAGCCCCGCGGTTCCGGACTGCAGCGCCAGAACCGCACGGCCACCGCGGCCGGCTTATCCACTTCCTTTTTTAAATTTTATAACCTACCTCCCTGATTAAGGGACCTGACATTCCACTCTCCGACCCGTAGAACGCCAGTTTTCTGTCTCCTGATAACAAAGACCTCCTGAGTAGTCCCCGGCCGGAGATCCGAATGGGAGACTATTTTACCTCCGGAATATTTTACCCAAGAGGACGCCATCATCATTTAACCATACAGTAAAGCTGCATGCCCTTGGGAAAAATTATGTCTGTAGTTTCCCCTTGCTTTCAGCCGTTTGCAGTACCAGTACAGCAAAACTGTTTTGGTTGGTGTTACACGGCCAGATCAGTCAATCATCCAGACTGCTGCCCTTGCAACAACTGAAAAGGTTGCTGCGTCTCTTCAGGAACCATACGTTTGTCTCAACAGATACCCCTCCGTTGTGATTGCACCTACGGTACGGCTGTCTGAATCGCTGACGCACGCAAGCCTCCCCACCAACGGCAAGGTCCATGGTTCATGGGGGAGGATAAAAGAGAGAGAAAAAGAAAACAACTTAAATTGCAAATTAAATACAACAACGACACACAGTGCTCATGCAAGCGTCTGCCAACAGCAAAATGTGTCAAAGGCTTTAGGAAGACTATGCAATGCTTCATAACAACAATTTGCCTCTGATGGCCGTGAAGTCACAACTGTTTAAATTAGATTCGTTTTAGCGGTTACGAATGGGCTCATGCGCATGCTTAGTTGAGTCGTGTTTGAGTAGTAGATTCTCCGGCTTCTGGCTACAGGAATGTGGCTATTGACTGTGCAAGCAGTCGCGGCAAGCAGCTACATGCTACCGGGAAAAGATGGCGCCAAATTCATATTCTTGAGGAAAAAAACTTGTTTCAGAAAGCGGCTAGCATCTAGCGCACGTTTGTCTATCGATTATTCATATGATTTTGAAACGCTTCCCTCTTGGTTTTTGACCATTTTTGAACACTTTTTGATTTCCGAATGAATCATAAGTTGATTTTTGAATGCGTGCATAGTGTACATGATGTCTCTGTCAGGAGAATCCGCATCTAGAAATAAACTTTCCGCAGACGAAAGGGGACGGGGCTATACGAGCTGAGCGGAGTAAAGTCGAACGGATGAATGCCAATCGCTGTCTGATTATGTGGTTGACTGGGTTTGCGAATGATCAGCGCTGTTATAATTACTAACGAAATCCATAGATTCTACCAGAATGGAAATAAACGATTGACAGGAATAACAGGTGAGACAGATTACATATTATCTTCTCGGTCTATCCAAGAAAATGAAATGTTTACAGAAAATTTTTGGCCAGATCGCTGCACTAGTAAGGACCAGTTGTGCAGTACCCGGCTAGCAGCCGCTTAGGTTCTATTTTGGAAGTAATACGGAAAACGTATAACGCCTAACCGGAAAATAATCGCGGGGGATAACTAAACCTGTGATTCTGGCGGTGTTAGTGAAGCTAATCGGCGAAGAGATTTTGACAATGGCAGGAATAGCTACAGAATTGTTGATGACCAGATTGTTTGTTAGAACGAGGAAGGAGAAGAAACGGCGACATCCCACAGTTATGGAAGAATAAGACGATTCCAAATTTATATAAAAATCTCGATCCCATGCTTGAGAAACTGATGCGTATGAATGAAATGTGAAACTATTTCCTAACATAAAGCTTTTTGCTTGTAGTAGGCCTAATAGGCATGTGATATTGGTTCTTCTTAAATTACATTCTGTCGTGTTATAAATATGGCCATTTGTGCCAAAACAGTCCCTTATACAGGGTTATTACAAATGATTGAAGCGATTTCACAGCTCTACAATAACTTTATTATTTGAGATATTTTCACAATGCTTTGCACACACATACAAAAACTCAAAAAGTTTTTTTTAGACATTCACAAATGTTCGATATGTGCCCCTTTAGTGATTCGGCAGACATCAAGCCGATAATCAAGTTCCTCCCACACTCGGCGAATGAGTTCGAAAGCATCGTTGATGCCAGCTCGCAGTTCTGGCACGTTTCTTGGTAGAGGAGGTTTAAACACTGAATCTTTCACATAACCCCACAGAAAGAAATCCCATGGGGTTAAGTCGGGAGAGCGTGGAGGCCATGACATGAATTGCTGATCATGATCTCCACCACGACCGATCCATCGGTTTTCCAATCTCCTGTTTAAGAAATGCCGAACATCATGATGGAAGTGCGGTGGAGCACCATCCTGTTGAAAGATGAAGTCGGCGCTGTCGGTCTCCAGTTGTGGCATGAGCCAATTTTCCGCGGCTACGCGTGAATCTTGCCCGCACGCGTTCAACCGTTTCTTCGCTCACTGCAGGCCGACCCGTTGATTTCCCCTTACAGAGGCATCCAGAAGCTTTAAACTGCGCATAACATCGCCGAATGAAGTTAGCAGTTGGTGGATATTTGTTGAACTTCGTCCTGAAGTGACGTTGCACTGTTATGACTGACTGATGTGAGTGTATTTCGAGCACGACATACGCTTTCTCAGTCCTGTCGCCATTTTGTCTCACTGCGCTCTCGAGCGCTCTGACGGCAGAAACCTGAAGTGCGGCTTCAGCCGAACAAAACTTTATGAGTTTTTCTACGTATCTGTAGTGTGTCGTGACCATATGTCAATGAATGGAACTACAGTGAATTTATGAAATCGCTTTAATCATTTGTAATAGCCCTGTATTTGGTGTGTGTTACAAAATTGCTGCAATATTAGAAAGTCCGATTTTGTTTTATCTAGCAGACAGTGTCAAAATAGTCGTAATCAGATCTAGAAGCCACACCAGCCTTGGGTATTATTTGTGTTAACAGCTTTTTCAGTATTAGATAACGAAATTTCGATTGTTCATGTAGGAAAATGTTTGACGAACTTTGATGAGGTAATAGATTCTTTTGCAGGAAGGAAAGCACGCCTGTAAAGCTGTAGCATGATTACAGAGAAAAAATGCTACTAGCTAAGGATTGAAGAAATGTGTGCTTTCTTGCTTATCTCTTGTCTTTATTGGTTTTATGTATCCTATATTTAATTTTATGTCACACAAAACAGCAAGTTATTAGCTAATAGGCAATAAAGAGTGCAAATTTTCTCGAGAGCTCTTGTTCTCTCGATTGCAAATAGTCCCATCCGCTGTTAATTGCAAGATTTTTTTTAAAGAGAGGCAGGCTTTCTAACCGGCCGACTGGGAGCAGGAGAGGCACCACAGGATATTTCAATTTACACTGTCCTGAATATAGTTTGATGGTTTCCATTACAAAATATACACGTTTCAATTCCACAGAGCGAAATACAGTGACGTGCGGCTGAAGACTGCTGTATGAAGAGGCGTAGCACTGCACTTTGGCTTAAGACCAAATAACGTGTCTAACATTTCCTAGAACAGATGTTTTATGTTTCAGACTTTTCAGGAAGATGTGCGCTACAAGATGACTATATTTTTTGAAAATTCGACTTTTTTTAAAAAAATATTGACCCGGTTAGTAAATATCGTAGATCCGGGGCTGAAGTGCGGAGGAGTCTGAGTTATAGTGGGTAGTCTCCAAGTGACCCGTATTTACATTTAGTGATTTTGTTGTTTTCTCTTCGTTTACTGCTCTCTCGTCAAATGAAAACAAAACGGATATCTGTGGCCGGGAACTATCAAGTGAATTAAAATACATTCACATAATTACGGAAGGCTAAAATATGTTATTAGTTTCACATTTTACTTTATCTCCACCTTTCTGACAGTCAAGCATTAATCGCCTTGTAGAACAATGAATTTATTTTTGTCTGTTTGCTAAATAAATTTGACTTTTATTAACATTTTCCGGAGAGGCAGTCAATGTATTTGAAACGAAATGTTTAATTCCACAGTACTGGCTAATTTCAACTGTTCGCTGCATTTCAAGTGCACGTTTTCATCTTCTAGCACGTATGCCATTATGCCATAAGAAAGAACCAAAAATAATATAATACAGTACTGATGCTCCAAGAAAATTTAAATCCCGAAAACGACACTGAAAAGTTTAATATCAGGTCGAGATCTACTTCGTTGAGAATCTGGACATACGAATGTGCACTTTAAGTATGCACTTTAAATGTGCATATTTTAGTATGATTCACGAAACTCTGATGCTCTTGGAGTATCCTCTGATGTCTTATTTCTTATATGACATAATGTATGATGTTGCAGTGTTTCACACGTACGAACATACGGGCTTCCTACGTCATGGTAGCTGCGCAGTGAAGCCTGTTATCTGCGCTCTCTGGCAACTGCTGAAACGAACCTATTTCTAACAGGTCTCGGGAAAATATTGCGAATGGTGGTTTGAAAAGCTTTACTTTCAAAGTAAATATCCTTTTCCCTACGTTGAACTATGTGCGAGAATTTACCATGATTTTCTTAAATCACAGAGCGTTTGGCTCTCGGTTTTAAAGTACTCTTTGATGACGAGCCATTTAGAAGAATTTCGAACCCTGAAGATCAGACATCTATGTCATTATTAAAAATTTTACTGGCACATTTGTGTTATATATCTTAAACTGTCAGACGCGCAAAAAAAAAATCAACATTATATGTGAAAGCTTAGCTTCTCCTGCAACTTATTTACCTTAGAGACCATGATTATATGCGAAATCTGTGCTTTTCTTGTAGCAACACTGTGTATATTATTTTAAACAATTAACTTTCCCTCTTTGTGTGTTCGTGCTACTTAACAGTGATGCTGCTGTTGGCTGACTACGTCACGTGTCCTATGCTTTGAATATCCGCTGTCATCGGCTGACGAGATCACGTGACATGAGGTATGACTGGCTTACAAAAGCGCATCGCAATCTCGATTTCAATGATTCGAGAAACAACATGCGGTGTTTGGTGCAATTCCAATGTGTACTTTCGTAATACGAAAATACGCAGCGTACATGTTACTGTACATCAAAGATATTTCGAAAATGTGTCTTTTTCCCAGAGTTTACTTTTCTAAAGTGCCGGGAAATTCTACGCCCGTGTATAAAACCATAACCATTCAAAAGATTGATACGTTTTGCAGTTCTGAGGGAAAATACACTCCTGGAAATTGAAATAAGAACACCGTGAATTCATTGTCCCAGGAAGGGGAAACTTTATTGACACATTCCTGGGGTCAGATACATCACATGATCACACTGACAGAACCACAGGCACATAGACACAGGCAACAGAGCATGCACAACGTCGGCACTAGTACAGTGTATATCCACCTTTCGCAGCAATGCAAGCTGCTATTCTCCCATGGAGACGATCGTAGAGATGCTGGATGTAGTCCTGTGGAATGGCTTGCCATGCCATTTCCACCTGGCGCCTCAGTTGGACCAGCGTTCATGCTGGACGTGCAGACCGCGTGAGACGACGCTTCATCCAGTCCCAAACATGCTCAATGGGGAACAGATCCGGAGATCTTGCTGGCCACGGTAGTTGACTTACACCTTCTAGAGCACGTTGGGTGGCACGGGATATATGCGGACGTGCATTGTCCTGTTGGAACAGCAAGTTCCCTTGCCGGTCTAGGAATGGTAGAACGATGGGTTCGATGACGGTTTGGATGTACCGTGCACTATTCAGTGTCCCCTCGACGATCACCAGTGGTGTACGGCCAGTGTAGGAGATCGCTCCCCACACCATGATGCCAGGTGTTGGCCCTGTGTGCCTCGGTCGTATGCAGTCCTGATTGTGGCGCTCACCTGCACGGCGCCAAACACACATACGACCATCATTGGCACCAAGGCAGAAGCGACTCTCATCGCTGAAGACGACACGTCTCCATTCGTCCCTCCATTCACGCCTGTCGCGACACCACTGGAGGCGGGCTGCACGATGTTGGGGCGTGAGCGGAAGACGGCCTAACGGTGTGCGGGACCGTAGCCCAGCTTCATGGAGACGGTTGCGAATGGTCCTCGCCGATACCCCAGGAGCAACAGTGTCCCTAATTTGCTGAGAAGTGGCGGTGCGGTCCCCTACGGCACTGCGTAGGATCCTACGGTCTTGGCGTGCATCCGTGCGTCGCTGCGGTCCGGTCCCAGGTCGACGGGCACGTGCACCTTCCGCCGACCACTGGCGACAACATCGATGTACTGTGGAGACCTCACGCCCCACGTGTTGAGCAATTCGGCGGTACGTCCACCCGGCCTCCCGCATGCCCACTATAAGCCCTCGCTCAAAGTCCGTCAACTGCACATACGGTTCACGTCCACGCTGTCGCGGCATGCTACCAGTGTTAAAGACTGCGATGGAGCTCCGTATGCCACGGCAAACTGGCTGACACTGACGGCGGCGGTGCACAAATGCTGCGCAGCTAGCGCCATTCGACGGCCAACACCGCGGTTCCTGGTGTGTCCGCTGTGCCGTGCGTGTGATCATTGCTTGTACAGCCCTCTCGCAGTGTCCGGAGCAAGTATGGTGGGTCTGACACACCGGTGTCAATGTGTTCTTTTTTCCATTTCCAGGAGTGTATACTGTCACTTAACACGGAAAAAGTGTATTTTCACCAGGGAGAAAGTGTACTTTTAACCGGGAAATCCGGGAAAAATTCGGGAATTTTTTTTCCTTGTCCGCATATACACCCTGAATTCGTAAATTACGGATGTGTACCCATTTCTATTCCTCAGATTACGATATAGCGTCATCTGTGGCGAAACGAAGAAAATGCTTCAGACAAAACGTATGTAGATTTTGCGATAAAAAAAAGGGTTTCCATTGACGATTTCGAAGTTGCCACAACCACCCATGCACGTGGTGGGGTGGGGGATCGGTTGTGGTATCGTTGGATGATCCCTGCAAGACAAAGAAATTGGAATTATAACTTTATTGGATCCGATGTGTAGTTTTCGAGACATTTTAATGTCTTCAGTTAAAATGAACACACTGTATATACTACCGAATCAAGTATTTGGATCTACCCATCTCTTTCCATAGCAGCCCGGGTATTTGTGTGAACTTATCCTGATCACCCACAAAACAGTATTTTTTCTTTAAGTAGTCCACAGAACTCCTGCCAGTTATAGACTCTTCCTCATTCGGTACCGCACATTTTGAGGCTTCGTCACCAACATGTCCAAATATAAATTGAACCTTTGAATTGAATCTTTTCCTTACTGCCACACAAGGGCAGAAAAGAAAGCATAAAAACACAATTTGGTGTACCATATTTCCTATTTCAAAGTCTTGAATTTATTTGACGCTCCATTTCTAGGGCATGGGTAAAATTAGAATGCCTATAATTGGTAGTAGTGATAATTAAATTCCACACGGAATTTCCCTGATTGAAGACGTCTTCTTTACTGAATGAATAACGTGTAGAAGGATAATATAGTTTTGCAATCTGACTGCCTATCAGGTATGATCCGATGCAGACATACATACATAATGCAATGGATTTTCTTTGGCATCTGAAATGACACACTGTTATTATTAAAAGTAAGTTATGTTCCACATACTGGACCTAGATGGGCCAATCGGGCATAAGCTACTGCTGTGTCATCCTATGCCAATGGCGTCATTGGATACGGTTTGGAGGGGAATGGGGTCAGCACACCGCTCTCCGGTCGTTGGAGAGTTTCTTGACATTGGGACCACTTCTACTAAGTTGAGTGACTTCTCAGCTTGCCTGACAAGGCTGAGTACACCCTGTGCCAGTCCTCCTGTCAAGGAAAAATCCCTGCCTGTACCAAGAATTGACCCCAGATCCTCCAAATGGCAGTCAGCAGTGCTTAATATACAGCTACAGAGGCGGACATATACTGTTGTTAACTGAGCCATAGTACAATTCTTTTATCTTGGCGGTTCGCGCATGCCCGCCCAGACGCGGGAGATTGCTGCGTTGCCAGTTGCACGCGTCAAGCAAACTCACGTTTAGGGGGGAGCGCGCAGTTCATGAAGTAAAGCCACCACGGCCGCATTAATGCTTTCGCTGCTACAGAGACGTGCTCCCCGCATTGCGCGCTGTGCACGATTTTGTCATCACTGCACTGCTCGCCTGTGCAGACACTGGTGTTCCGACTGCTTTGCACACTTATCATTCGATTTTACAAAAGCTATTTGGCCCAAAAATTTGATTTTTACACATCTTCTTGACTGATACCTTCCCCCTATAAATGACTTAATTTTGTTTCGATGTTCAACGCAGTTATTGTGCAGCATTAAATGTAGTAAACCACTGCACGAAATTTTGAAGAGTTTGCAGAGGTAAAAGTCCATAGCGTATACTTTCCATATGGTTTGTCTCAGTTGCCACTAGAAACTTCAAGAAATTACATTCAAACGAATAAAATTCATGAAGTAAGACACTTCGATATTGTTTTTAAATAAAGAAAATATTAAACATAGAACAAGGTTTGAATTCGGAACCTTTCACTTAACAGCCAAACATTTTGGCCATTGCACTAACGCTGCTTATCATTCAATATAGTTCCTGGAGGACTTTAAACTACGACGCAAAATACTGACAAACACTGTTGGCATGACTATGAATTACTTAAGTTTCGTCGAAGTACAATAGGAAATAAACAATTACTGCTGTTCGTTATTGCGAAAAAGCAGTTAGTGACAATGATACGAACACCTTTCCTTGCTATCGCCTGAATTAATAGGCTTATTTCTTGTTTGGTTTAATTAATGAATAGAATATGAAGCAATTGGTATAAAGAACGCTTTTTCCAAACTTTCTATAAAAGAAATTCTGCTATCAAGACATTGCTTTCGTTCAGTTACTTTATTTATGACTGAACGTTTCTAAAACTGAAGACACTCATCCGTGCTCTCTACTGCAGTCGAGCTCTGACAGTGTTGTTCTCTGTTCATTGGCTGACTGTGTTTTGTGACGTCAGATGCGCAGAACGAACCTAAACTCGGCCGCCGTCGTAAATGACGCGCACTTTAGTTTCTCATCAGTAAATCTAACTTTTGGTTCCATAAACATTACCGAGCTTACTGCTTGTAGGAAATGCATGCATCATTTCGTTGTTTCAATTATGGCTTATAATACTCGACCCCTCGTAATCAGTAATATATCGTTCCCAAGAAACATTGTAACAAACAACCGCTAGTTAGGAGTTCTGGAGAAAACCTAACCTTATGGAATCTGAAAACAAATTATTAAAGTAATAGAAATCTTTTCAGTCCAAACACTTCATACAACATAGGAAGTGATTATCATTGAACTAATGATTAAGGTAAAGGTGTAAGATCATTTCTCTTACTATTCCTGGGCAAGGTATTACTGCAAAGCCTTACGATTACTGGGTACCATCATCTGAAAAGTGTACTTCATTTAATAAATTGATAAACGGAACAAAATAAAGATATAAGATTTTTCTTTTCGCTTGTGACTATTATCACTCAATGAATACAAATGTTTTTACATAGGACAAGAAGATTAACATTACATAAATCATGTGTTACACACTCCATTACCGTAGAAAGACCTACTCTTCTGGATATTTGTGAAATATACAAATAACCACAACACTTTGGTGAAAGAGATATCAACTGATAAACTCAAATACAAGCAAATATAGCACGTAAACAGAATGGAAGCTGCTCACATAAACTGTAACTGTGAATACCACTCAGCTATTCATTCTGCATTAGTAACCATGGAATACTGCTTCTCTAGTACGGCTCACCAAGTCTTAAATAGGGAAAGACATTACCTACATTTCTTGGTATCACTTCATGAATCCAGACTGTAAAATGCTTTCAGATATCTCTATTGATGTTGCTCATACCATATCACACACAAGCAGAAAGACGGCTTCACTCCAAAATACATCAAATGGAATAGAACGAAGAAGCGTGCGTTGTTCTCCTCGTAACTTGCAATCCATGTAGAACATCTCAGCGCCCTCATTTCTCTTTGGTTGGCAAAGCAACGCCTCAGCGATCTTAGACAAGATAAACTTGTATAGCACATGCAGAAGTGAATATGCGGGAAGTCGATCAGTGCACACAGATATGCTAGCAAACTTTGCTCATGAGTAGTAAACATGTAAGAAGATAACGTGTGGAAGCTCGTAAATTATAACAAACAACTTTCATGTTATTTCTTTCATAATGAAACTCCTCCTAAGACGTTCTTGTTGAACTTGTTTTCTTTGTCTTCCCTTACTATTTCTCCTTCTTTTAATTTCTCCTTAATGCTACAAAAACTTACATTAAAAGGACTGCCAAAAATGCTAGTCTTAGAAATCTGTGCAGAAAGTGCATCGGGATTGAATCTACCTACCTCCTCAAACACTCTTTCCTATATCTTCTTACAGAACTCCTGATTTCATACTCCCCTTCCCACTCTCGAGACAGATTTCTAATCTGAGTTTGCACATCCTATAGATCTATTCTGTCACTTTTCAGTTGAGCTTCAATATTTTCTATCTGGGCTCACATTTGTTGTACTGTATTTTCTATTTTTTTAAAGTTATCCTGTAGTACAACATAAAAGATTTCTGAGCATCGTATCACATCATAAGGTAAAAAACTAGACTTGAGAAACCAACTTTTCGACCACACTAAAAGTGTCTTTCTTCTGGGTCTAGTGTAGACCCAGAAGAAGGCCACTGCAACCATGGCCGAAAGATTAGTTTCTCCTATAACATAGTTTTTTTTACATTATGCCACAGCACGATGTTCAGAAAACTTTTGTGTCAACTGACTCTGGCTGTGGAAACTTAACGCAATTACATTATCCTCTCTGTAGTTTGGTATTGTCAGAGCTTACTTTGTCCAAAGAATCTGTTAGCTCTTCCCTTAACATTTTTACTTTATTCTCGACACTGTGGGGCTTCAATAATTCTTTTCTCTGGATATGACCTTGGAATTGCTAAGTTCCTCAAATAATTTATTTGTTTTTTGATTCATTCCTTCTTTCTCTAAGTTAGACTTCTTAATATGACCATCCATTATTTCTGTATTCTCTATCTTTTCCAAGAGCGCTTCCCTTATATTTACCGCTTGTAGTTTTGTCTGTTCCTTTTCTGGCGTCCATTCCTTAATATAGAGGCGAATTGTTCTGTTACATTAGTTATTCTCTCTTGAACTCCTTTTTTCTGCACAACTTCAGTACAAAGATTATTGCTAACCCTCTCCATTTTATCATTCATCTCTTGTATTTCTTTGTCTAATTTACTGTCTTGCCTGTCAGCAAGTTTTCTCATTTCTCTTTTGATCTCCATACTAATAAACGTACCTTCATATTATTATCCTGCCTTGACAATTTTATTCTTAGTTCTGTGCTATTAGCAACTTAACTATCCCTCGTTCTTTTCATTCCATTATCTGTTTTATAATCCTGCCAGTATGTGCTTCCATTTTATCTTTCATTTCCACTGTAATCTTTTCACTACTAATACCTAAACTATCAATCATTTCTTTTTATATTATTACTTGCCTATTTGTCATTTCTTTCATTTCAACTAACATTTCGATTCACGTATCTGCACTGTTAGCCACTAAAGGTTTCTTTATTTTCAACATTAAATTGGAATATTCAGAAAAAGATTCCCTGTCTTCCATTTTGAGCTAATAATATTACAAGACATTTTATAAAGTAATTTACTTCCTCATAGCAAAATTGTTTTGTAATTAAACTAGATAATAGTCCTGATATTCTATGACATCTCCTAGTTCTCTATTGCCAAATGGCTCTTTAAAGTGCTAAATAATCACTTGACAGCCAATGAATGCTGGATAAAATCTCTACCATTCGATCTGAGTGACCATCTATGATATGTTTTATAAAGTACTACTAAATATGAGTATGACTGGCATTAGCTGGAACACACTGGCTAGATGCTGCAGCAGCCTCATAGAAACGTATTGGAGGTGAGTTGATTTAGCACCATGGATTCCCTGGGCACTGATTAGGAGTTTTGCTTACAAATATCTCGACAAAGAAATTTCCTTCAGACAGCTTCTTTTTCTTTTCTTGTGGCCTCATCATCTTGTTTATGCCTTTGTCTTGTGCCTTCACATTCTTGTTTGTATCTGGTCCCTTCATGATGTATCTTCACTGTTCCACATGCATCTCCTTTTACCTCATACTTCGTTATCTTCCAAATTGTGTCCATTGTTTCAGTCCATATATGCCGTCACCACATAATGTGAGAATGACCTGTGCAAGAAGTAGCCCAGCAAACTTGTGTATCTCAGCATTTTGAGTCTAGTTGCTTCAAAATTCAAAATAGTGATGCCATTATAAATCATACATCACTTTGTTGTCTGAAGATTATTTTGTAATTCAGAACTTTCTTTTTGTTCGCTAATACATCGGGATGTAGGGATAAATTCTCTCGTGTTAATGCAAACAAAATTTCAGTTCTGATTCTAGGTTACATCACAATACTTTATTTTCTAAAATACAGAGACCAGAGATGATATAACACCCAGAGATGATATAACACTGCTTCCCTGCAATTAGTGTCCCTATTTGTATGCAGCCTCATATTTCTCAAAGTATTTTGAATTGTAATTTAAGGTTTTATTTTCACTCTAATCGCAAGTGTTATTAATAAATCTTCTACTTTTGAGAGGTATATCAATAACAGATTACTTCTTTCCATAGGATATTAAATAATCGGGATTAAATTTATTTAATTGTATTATAGCATTGCCAAAAATCAAGGAAGCATCACAGCTTTTCATCTGAAATGCTTTTAGTTCAGTTCAATAATATTAATTCGTTTTAATATTTTCCCAGTAGATGAAGTCTGATTAAACTCTGTTTAATACTTTCAGGTAAAATCTTTATAGGGACACATTTATTTTCAATTAATACCTTCAAGTCAGTTTATTCTCGTCACGGATGACAATATGAGCCATGGGAAAAAGACTTTAAGTTTAGTAATAAATGTTATCATAAGCAAGTGTGGACAAACATGCAAGTAGACTCGTACATACTGACCATTTTTCGTTACATACAATATTCGCTTACTTTTACACTGTTAAAATAATTAACAAAGGTAACTGAGCGCAGCTTCTGCCATTCTCTCGCAATTAGTGGATACTGACCCAGTGAGAATTTCATTTGGCGATGAGGAATCTGTTTGTGCAGCCATCAGCTGCCATCAGCTGACACTCGATGGCTGTTTCGTTCATGGAAGAAAAGAAACATACGCAAGACATTTCATAGTGTTTTCATTTTAAAATACTGCTATTATTAATGCAGTAGCCAACACAAATTAAATTGTAAATGTGACTTACCATACAGATACTAAACAATGATGAAAGATGTAACCAAAAATTATGCTATAAAACGTTAAAGATTTACCTATAGATGCCCACATGTTTAACTACTTACTACATTTAAATCGAGGCTGTGACTAGTATTGTAGCGACCTCTTTGAACTCCTTCTACGTCTGCTGTCAGGCATACTTGATAAGGAATGAAAACATTTGAACTTTTATCTAGATAAATGACACTAGCGTTTTGTACACACTTACCTTAACAGACTCACTATACCTTCCGAGAGACGTTGCAATATAATTTTACAATTGCCTTATTTACTGTGTGAGGTGGTCGTGTCATTTGATTTTTGTGTGTCATCGATATGCACGCCAGAGATAGAGAGCAAGTTACGTTACTTTTAAACAACTTTTAGTCTTGTTGTGCCACAGTCGTTGTCTCTGCGCAGTTTGATACACTCTTTGCTGAAGTGTGGTAGATGATGGACGTATTTAGTGCTGCTGTGCGGCATTGTGATTATATCTGTTAGATGAAGAAAGGACAGCAAGGATGAATATAATATATACATTTAAAAGTGAAAGGAATATATATTTTGAACAATGTTATTATTTTTGAAGAGAAGAAGTTTGAGGTAAGACTACAGCATTGCGCAGCTAGGAGCGATTATTATCAGATAGTTAACTTGCTCAGAGCCGAGAGGAAGACTACCCTAATTCCCCGAGTCATGGATTTGCGTATTAATTGATTAAGCTTTTTGATTTTTATAGAAGTTCTCTGTTAACTTTGTACCCGTTTTTAAAAATCATTGTTCACTTTGTTAAACGTAGTATTGTTCAAACCAATGTCACGTGTAAAGATCACGCGATGTAGTACTCAGTCTTTTTGAATACACATTTCATTCTAAAATCGTTGTCTTGGGGCATCATTTCATAGGAATAGTTACTCTCCTCATCCCGCTGTTTTGTCATTACGCACTACCACATGCAACAGTTTGAATATGTATTTAGAAACAGAAACAGCTTAGCCGCGGCCTGCTTGCTGTTTGCTGTTGTGTTTTCGAGATATCTGCAACAATGTTGTCAAGACGTGAGGTAAGTGGAAATTTTAATTAGGGCCAGATAATTGTTTTACTTCCGTTCCCTATTTGACACAAAGTCAAACTGCATTCAGATCTGTTACAATTCAGTTGATATTAGATTCTGTAAAGTTGGGCTAAATCTCAGACAGAAACAAATTTACGGAGCAACATACAACTGTTACTATTATATGTTTGCTCCATTTCTTATCTCTTCTTATTACAACTACTACTTTAACGATGTAGAACGCTCCAGAAGTTTTATTCATTACGCGGTTTATGTAAATCACATTATAAAAATGCTAGGGTGGTTTCTTTAGAATCCTTCACTAACAGTACTTGTGCTGAGTGGCTAATGTCCTTGACGTCGATGTGGTGTTAAATTTAAACCATCCTTGTTTCTTCGCAGGTGTTATTTCGCCTTTTCATGACTTTTCATCACAAAATCCCTTCTTACCCATTGGGGGCATGTAACAGACTGGGCTGATAATGTAGCGGTGCATTCAGTGAAATGGACAGTCGATAACCAGAACGACCCATGCCGTTCATGGCAGACGGAATAAACCATCCCATATGGGCTATAATTGTGTTCATTAAGACGCCAGTGCTATTGGAAACAATACGCAGAAATTTGTTGCACATAGAGTGCTTGCTTAACATAAGGAGTTTCTTATGTGTGGAGAGCAGTCATTAATGCAAACTTAGAGGAGCTGTAAGGCAGCGCTGATGGCCAGGTGAGCAGCCGCTGATCATTCGCAGTCCGCTGATGGCGCTTCGGCTGCCACACACCAGCAAGTGAGGGTTTTGCGCGCTGTAATCGCACCGGGCGGAGCCCCCAATAGAACGGCAATGAGGCGCGCTCGTAAATTTGTACTGCCCTGTGAAATACGGTCCGTAAACAACACGGCTTGTAAATAAGCGCACCTTAATGCCGGCACGAATTTCCGACGTTACATTGCCCCGCTATCAAAAACACGCCACTGGACTTTTCGTTTCATCCGATCGCCGATAAATAATGGATTTTATTTGCATGGTGATGAAGGGAGCCATTGCAGTGGTACACTGACAATAGACGAAGATTAGTGTGATTGAAGAATGACTCTATTCTGACAGCAGATGAATTGAGTAAAGTTGTTTTCCAGAAAATTTGCACGTTACATACACCTAATTCAAGATATACTTTGGAATCATATCACTGAGCGTATGAAGTGAGAGAAAATTCGCTGCATACCGACGTAGGTAATGAGTATTGCATGATTATTGTTTCTATTAAGTTTTTATTGATTTTATTCTTGCACTGAAGGCCAAGTGTAAATTAACTGCACTACTGTTGAATATTTAGTCTCAAATGTAAAAATGTCCCTTTATCTTCTGTTTCCGAAATGTAATTATTATTTAATCTTTTATTGCACAATGGCTTTGTTTCGTTATATTCAGGCTGTGTGAAGTTAATAAAAGGTTTTGCGATGTGCGTTATCTATTTTTTAATACTGAATCCATTTATGTTGATGTTGAAAATGTGTCTCGATCTGTCCCCTGCGGCCGAAATAATGGTTTCCGGACCATGTCAGTAATGTGCTGCTTCTTAAGTGTGTAGTGGCGGCAAGCCCTGGTTGGGTGCGTCATTCCCATCATGATGACGTCACCGAAAATGTTTGGCGTGACATCCGAGGGTGGGTGATTACGTTAAATACAGAGTCCACCATTATATTCAAAACTGTGATTTAGTAATTGTTATTAACTAGTTAAATTCTTAGCACGAACTGTTAATGTGTAGAGATGGTATCAGTCGCACTAAACATTTTATCACTTCTGTGCACACCCTTTCGAGCATGACTACACACCATAACTGTTGCCACTTCTGTTTCTGCGAGGGGATCTAAAATGGATACTTGTACCTACATTAGTTGGTCATGAGTCCATATATATCTGAAAATGTGTCCCTTATTCTTACATCAGATAGCACTGATGTGTGGGCCTTTCTGTCGTATGGTATCCGGCAGCCTGTTGAGACTCAGGAACTGCTAAGTGCGGTTTCTGCTCATTTTTTCCACATCCTTCACCTCTCATCGTAAAGATTCACAAACTCGTGCAAACACACCTGTATGCCCTCGGATTTGGTCACAAGTATGGAACACTCGCCCCTATAACGTTACACATTATCAATACGTGTGGAATACGCCAATGCTCTTAAGTATCCCCACAACCAGAAATACACTGAAGAGCCAAAGAAACTGGTACACCCGCCTAGTACCGTGTAAGGCCCCCGCGAGCACACAGAAGTGCCGCAAGGCGACATAGAATGGATTCAACTAATATTTGAAGTAGTGCTGGAGGAAACTGACACCATGAATCCTGCAAGGCTGCCCATAAATCCTAAGAGTACGATGGGGTTGAGATCTCTTCTGATCACCACGTTGCAAGGCATCCCAGATATGCAGTCTTTTCTAGGGAGACGGGTGGCCAGCGGAAGCGTTTAAACTCATAGGAGTGTTCCTGGAGCCACTCTGCAGCATTCCGGACTTGCGGGATGTTGCATTGTCCTACTGGAATTGCTCAAGTCCGTCGGAATGCACAATGGACATGAATGAATGCAGGTGGTCAGACAGGATGCTGACGTACGTGTCACCTGTCGAAGTCGTGTCTAGACGTATCAGGGATCGCATGTTATTCAAATTGCACACGCGCACACCATTATAGAGCCTCTACCAGCTTGAACAACTCCTACTGACATGCAGGGTCCATGGAGTCATGAGGTTGTCTCCATATCCGTGCATGTTGATCCGCTCGATACAATTTGAAGCGAGACTCGTCCGACCAGGCAACATGTTTCCAGTCGTCAACGGTCCAATGTCGGTGTTGACGGTCCCAGGCGAGGCGTAAAGCTTTGTGTCGTGCAGTCAGTAAGGGTACACGAGAGGGCCTTCGGCTCCGAAAGCACATATCGATGATGTTTCGTTGAATGGTTCGCATGCTGACACTTGTTGATGGCCCAGCATTGAAATCTGCAGCAATTTCCGGAACGATTGCACTACTGTCACGTTGAAAGATTCTTTTTATTGCTCGTTGGTCCCGTTCTTGAAGGATCTTTTTTCTGCCGCAGCGATGTCGGAGATTTGATGTTTCACCGGATTCCTGATATTCACGGTACACTCGTGAAATGGTCGTACAGCTTCAACGCTACCTCGGAAATGCTGTGTCCCATCGCTCGTGCGCCGACTGTAACACCACGTTCAAACTCACTTAAATCTCGATAACCTCCCATTGCAGCAGCAGTAACCGATCTAACAACTGCGTCAGACACTTGTTTTCTTATATACGCTTTGCCGACCGCAGCGCCGAATTCTGCCTGTTTACGTATATCTGTATTTGAGTACACATGTCTATACCAGTTCCTTTGGCGCTCCACTGTATAAGCGATTAAGATCACGTGAATAGGAACGTAATGCAGTGGATCTCCTCGACCAATCTAATGATCATTAAAAGTACGTGATGTGTACAATCGTATGAAGTTTCTTGAATCGCATCCTTTACCTTCTGCAAAGATAATGTTCTGCAATTACGTGTGTACTGTATAGTGCAGAAATGGTGGTGATGAACAGCATCTGTTAAGCTAGTACACGACAGTGAGCTGGATTGTTCACTTAGCTTGATTATGAATATGGAGGAAAGGTCATAGGTACTCGAGATTCATACGATGGCCACAGCTGGCTCCTGCAGAGCACACTGCCGCCGCAGTGCCACGTGACATGGACCCCAAAATAAACGACGGTATCCGTAAATACTGCAGCCCCGCACGTGGCCAACAGTTCTCGGTATTCCCTGAAGCCTTCGATATGTGTCATTTCCAGTAGAGTGACCTAGTCTGAGTTCATGTTTTTGAATTCGGTTTGCTCCCTGGACTGTATTCACGCTTTACAAGAACCTCCATTTCGCTCTGGACTCTGTTTCTGTCCAGCTATGTACTTCGTGAACACCGTCGCGGACAACAGGAGCTGACTACTTGTTCCACTGGTATCTGCTTTACCACTAGTACGAGTGATCGTAAATTGTGCTCTACCTCCGCTGAGTAGGATAGAAAGTTAGCATATCTGATAAAGTACCGGGCGATCAAAAAGTCAGTATAAATTTGAAAACATAATAAACCATGGAAAAATGTAGATTGAGAGGTAAAAATTGACACACATGCTTGCAATGACATGGGGTTTTATTAGAACCGAAAAAACAAAGTTCACAAAATGTCCGACAGATAGCGCTGGACAGCAAAACGTCACTGACTGCGCATGACAATCGTGTATAAAAGGAGCTGTAATGAGAGAGAGAATTCCGCCACCTGCTTACTGCGAATAAACGCCGTGCCTGGCGCCAGACATGTACACAACTCAACACCACGCTCCCCATCAACTCTTCCCAGTATTGGTCTGCTTTCCACCGCCTTACTGGGAACCGCCCCACCCCCCAGTACCCTCTCCTCCTTAATGACCGTCCCTTTCCTGACAACCTCAGTAAGGCCAACCACTTTGCCTCCCACCTCTCTGATGTTTTTTCCATCCCATATGATCCCCACTTTGATTATTCCCTCTTCCCTGATGTCATAGACCGTACGAATACCTCTGTTCCTCCCCTTGCTCCTAGCTTCCAGTACTTGGGCCATACCCCACCATCTGCACTTAACACTCCCATCACAACACAGAACATCAGCCTCACTCTCCGCACTAAACACAACACTGCTCACGGCCACAACTGAGTTACCTACCGCCACCTCAAACACTGCCCTCCCTCCTTCCTTTCCCTCCTTGCCACCCTCTACAATGTCATCCTTGCCACTGGCTTCTATCCTGACCTGTGGCAAACCTCCCGTATCCTGATGTTCTCCAAACCCAACAAGCCTCCATCTGATGCCTCTTCCTATCGTCCTATCTGTCTCACACCGGTGTTCAGCAAGCTCTTGGAATCCATCCTTTCCCGGCGCATCCATCTCCACCTCCACCAAAACCACCTCCTCCCAAACACCCAATGTGGCTTTCGACCTTCCTTCTCTGCTGATGACCAACTCCTCCGCCTCACTCATCTCCTCTCCCTCCAGCTTAACTCCCGTCGCTCCGCCATTTTCGTCTCACTTGACCTCGAAAAGGCCTACGACCGTGTCTGGCATCCCGGTCTCCTGTTCAAACTCCAAACCTACGCCCTTCATATCAACTACATCCGTCTGATGGCCTCCTTCCTCTCCCACCGCCCCTCCTATGTTACCATCCATAATGCCAATTCCCACACCTTCTACCCCTCTGCATGTGTGCCCCAGGGCTCTGTCCTCTCCCCTCTCCTCTACCTCCTGTACACGGCAGATATGCCCCAGTCCCCCCCCCCCTCCAGTACACCTCTTGCAATATGCTGATGACACTGCATTCCTCGCCCTCGCTCCTACCCTCCAACGGTCCCAACGCCTTCTCCAGAATCACCTTGACCTTTTTGCTGCATGGTGTAACCAGTGGCTCCTGAAACTCAATCCTTCCAAGACCCAGGCAATCATCGTAGGTCGTACCACTCGCTCCTTCCGGCTCCTGGATTTCTCCCTTATTGTCTGCGCACGTCCTGTCCGCCTCACCCCCACCCTCACCTACCTTGGCCTCACCATTGACCGTCACCTCACCTGGATCCCTCATCTCCGCTCCATCCAATCCAAAGCCCACAACCGCCTCTGACTCCTCAAACTCCTCTCTGGCCGGACGTGGGGGTTGCACCCCTCTACCATCCTCCACACCTACAAATCCTTAATCCATCCCATCCTCTGTTATGCCAGTCCTGCCTGGATATCTGCCCCCCCCCCCCAAATTCTATAAGTCCCTCCAAATCCTTGAGCGTCATGCACTCCGCCTCGCCTTCTGTATGCGCCTCCCATCCCCCACGTGGATCCTCTATGGTCTCATTCCTTTCCCCCATCTGCTCCTATTCCTCGAACATATCCGCATCCTCTACACCTCCCGGTCTTGACCCCCCTCACCCCCTGGTTGCTCCTCTCCTCTCCCTTCCCCGCCCCCTGCCACGTCTTCACCGTTGCGTCCCCCCTACCCTCCATCTCTACACCCTACATCTCCTTTCCGAAGGTGGCTTCCATCAACTCCCCCACCCGGATGATGCCCTCTCTCCCTCCATTTATCCCTCCTATCAACTCTGATCCTCACTCTCCCTCCTTTCCTCTGTCCTTTTCCCGGGCTCCCTCTCCCCCCCCTTCCATCCTCTTTCTTCTCCACCTCCCCTCTCTTTGCCCCCTTCTCTCCCCCGTGTCCTTTTACATTTCCCTCCTCTGCCTCCTCTCATTCCCTCTCGCGTCTGCCCTTCTCCTGCTTTATTGGTCCTCTCCATCCTTGGTTTCCCCCCCTTTTCATTTTTTCCTCTCCTCCCTCCTTGTTTTTCCCCCTACTCCAGGTCCCCCCCCCCCCCCATCTGCCTTGGGTCGGCAGTGCCATCTTTGTGCCGCCTTTTTCGTGCAGTGTTTTACAGTGTGTTTTTCCAGTGCGTGCTCCGTGTTGTGTCTTTTGGGAAGTGTAGCGAACGGCCATCATACTGTCGCTGGGTGTGCTTTTTATTACTTGCGAACAGAAACCGGACTGTCGCCATGTTTTTTAATTGTGTGTCTACTGTGTTATTTGTCTGATTCCTGTGTCTTTTATCTACATTGCCAACCCCCTTTGCTTTCTGTTTTAACTTTCCGCAATTTTACGCCATTTTTCACTTTAAATCGCCATTTTATCGCCTGTTTTTCCTTGTTTCTTTCTTCTTCCTTTATTTACAAAAAGTCTGCAGGCTGTAGAGCAGCGTAGTAAGCTATAAAAAGAAAAAAAGAGAGAGATTCAGATGCGCCAGCAGTCGCAGCATGTTGACGTTACCTGAAAAGGCGCTTTTAGTGAAACTGTATTATCAAAATGGGGAATGTGCTATTTCAGCGTTACGATCCTATCGCCATAGGAAGGGGATTCGAATGGGTAAAGGTCCGTTGACAAATGCAGCTGTGGCGAGAATGATTTCGAAGTTCGAAGCGACGGGTTGTTTAGATGATAGACCCCGTAGTGGCCGACCGAGCACAAGGCGTAATGCTGCTGAGACAGTTGAGGAAGAAATGGAGACTGTAGCGGGTTCGTCTATGCACGGGGAAGTCAGCGCTCGTGCAGTCGCACGTCGCACCGGCATTCCATACACTACTGTTTGGGTGGCACTTAGGCGTACCCTCCGATGCTATCCGTACAAAATCCATCGGCATCATGAACTGTTACCTGGCGATTTAGTGAAGCGGACGGCATTTGCGGTGTGGGCGTTTCAGAAGATGGCGGAAGATGACGATTGGTTGAGTAACGTGTTGTGGACCGACGAAGCTCGTTTCACGCTCCGAGGGTCCGTCAACGCCCACAACTGCGGAATTTTGGCTACCGAAAATCCTAGAACTGTCGTGGAAACTCCACTGCACGACGAGAAAGTCACGGTATGGGTTGGATTTACCACATCTACCGTTATCCGGCCCATTTTTCTTCGAGGAAATGCGTGATTCTGGTTTTGTAACTGCTACAGTGACGGGTGAGAGGTACGCCGATGTGTTACAGAATCGCATCATTCCCAGCCTGGCTGATAAACACCTGCTGGAACGTGCGATATTTATGCAGGATGGCGCTCCACCCGATGTTGCTAGACGCGTGGAAGATCTCTTGCGCGCGTCGTTTGGTGATGATCGTGTGCTCAGCCGCCACTTTCGTCGTGTTTGGCCTCCCAGGTCTTTAGACCTGGCTTTGGGTTACCTGAAATCGCAAGTGTATCGTAATCGACCTACATCTCTAGGGATGCTGAAAGACAACATCCGACGCCAATGCCTCACCATAACTCCGGACAGGCTTTACATGGCTGTTCACAACATTATTCCTCGACTACAGCTATTGTTGAGGAATGATGGTCGACGTATTGAGCATTTCCTGTAAAGAACATCATCTTTTCTTTGTCTTACTTTGTTATGGTAATTATTGCTATTCTGATCAGATGAAGCGCCAACTGTCGAACATTTTTTGAACTTTTGTATTTTTTTGGTTCTAATAAAACCTCATGTCATTCCACGTATGTTTGTCAATTTTTACCTCTCTATCTACATTATTCCGTGATTTATTCAGTTTTCAAATTTATACTGACTTTTTGATCACCCGGTATATTGACAAAAAAAAAAATGGTTCAAATGGCTCTGAGCACTATGGGACTCAACTGCTGTGGTCATAAGTCCCCTAGAACTTAGAACTACTTAAACCTAACTAACCTAAGGACATCACACACATCCATGCCCGAGGCAGGATTCGAACCTGCGACCGTAGCCGTCGTGCGGTTCCAGACTGTAGCGCCTTTAACCGCTCGGCCACTCCGGCCGGCTATATGGCCACATTTTCTGCTCTTACACTGATACTAATGTGAACCTGATGTTTTGCTTCCATGAACGCTCGAGGATTTCCATTTGACCACACGCGTAGTTTATTAACTCCCTCAGTGTAAATCGCGCTTCACCCCTCAATACGGATTTTCAGTGCCTCGTCTTAGAATCCGTTGCCACTGTGGCAGTATGGCGTGGTAATCTTTTGGCCTAAGACCTTCCAAATGCTGTAAGTAATGTGGGTAAAGTAACCGCCCATGCAGAAATGACCATGCAACAGTGTGCCTTCAGATGCTCTGTTTCTTCGGACACTTGCTTTGGTTTCGGGGTCATCTTCGACTCGTCGCAGCACGCGATACTCTATATCCGGCGTACCAACATTTCTTTTCAGATGGGGTGCGGCGCTCAGAACCACCGTTTGACGCAGATGACGCTTGCCTGTAAATTAACGCTGTCGGTTACACCACACCAAAATATCCCCCGTGGAATCATATGACTCCGTTTTACTGTACGTAATTACTGAACTCGATCTGATGTCAGCTCAACCTAAAAACTATACAGAGAGTATGTGGACATTCCTCTATTTGTAGGAGCATGCGTTTTATTTTCAAATATTTGTTTCAATAACAGTTCGTTATCTAAGGTGGTTCCAGATACTTATGGTGGTTCAGTGTGGGGTTTAATTATCGTATGGCAGCGAAATTTTGGCAAACATACTAATTCATGAATGCGGAACTGATGTAGCACTGCAAGAAAAAAAAAAAGTTCCAATCTTGGCCCCCGGGTGCATATCTGGCACTGTACACTGTTTGTATGATGGTACGACATCTATTTGACAAGCTATAACGTGAGTGAATAGTATGGTTATCGAGGAGAGAAGTCGTGCGCTGTTAGTGAAACTGTTTTATGTGCGTAGCAGCAATTACTGTGCTGCACTGAGGAAGTCTCGCCACCTGAAAGGTCTGAGGTGAGACCCTAAGACGTTACGTAGTTTAAAGAAGATCATAATAAAATTCGAAACATCTATGAGCTTGGAGTGGCACCTGGAAGACCAAGGCATCCTTTCCGTGACAAGGTTTGTGTTGCTGTAACTGCCCATGCAGTACGTGGCCCGGGTACTGCTAATGCTCGAATAGTTTACGAGAATTGTTCAACCGATAGTCAACAGTACGGACAGTTTACACTGGTTCCTGTACAAGATCCAGACTGCGAAGCAACTGAAACCTAATGATCGGCAGTAACGTTCTGAATATGCTCGTAAGTTTCTGGTAACGACTGAAGTTGATGACATGTGGCCGGACAGTATTCTATGGTATGAAAAGATACTTCTTACATTACAGGGTGGCCGAGCGGTTTTAGGCGCTTCAGTCTGGAACCGCGCGTATGTTACGGTCGCAGGTTCGAATCCTGCCTCGGGCATGGATGTGTGTGCTGTCCTTAGGTTAGTTAGGTTTAAGTAGTTCTAAGTTCTACGGGACTGATGACCTTAAATGTTATGTCCCATAGTGCTCAGAGCCATTTGAACCATTTACATTACAGGGTGCAGTGAATACACAGAACTGTCGAATTTGGGGTGCTGTTGTGCACGGTTCACTTCGTTGGTGCATGACTTTTACCTTGCCCCATTTCAGTTGTACTCACTTTCTCTGGACGGCTGATTCACTAATTTGCTTACCTTTTGTAATTGGACTGGAATTTTAGGTATACTTAATGATTACACCTAATGTATCGTATGTGACTGTGGTGTGCATTCATAAGCATTTTTACTCTCGGTCCATTCTTCTTTCTACAGAGGGCCTGTACCGAGACGTCTGCACATTATCGAGACCGCCTGTTACAGCGTGTGATTCTTCCTTTGGAAGATCGCAACTGCGTAGACACCACTGTTTCCATGCAAGCTGGGGCAACATTTCGTATCGCTCACCTGGTGAAAAATTTGCTTAATGCAGTATTCCACGAATCTGTTATCTCCAGAGGTTTTCCAGATGCAAGGCCTGCAAGATCACCTGACCTGAATCAATATGGCTCTTGGGTCTGGAGACATCTTACAGAACGCGTTTACCCGGGTCACTTTTGGTCTCCACCTGACCTGATGGCCAGCCAGTACACAGGAACACGTTAATCAGATTCCTACACTGCGAGCAACTGTTGATGAAATCATTTTACGGATGCACTGCCCGTCTTCGGTACTCATACAGAACAAGTTGTGTGAGCGGCGGTTAATGGTAACATAGACATTATGCCTTTCTCAGTTGCTTGACCCATTCTGCCCACGTCCCACTCCTAAGCCATTACGTATGGTAACATTTACACATGTCTTTCTTGCATTCACAGCGCTAGATTTGCACTTGGTCAAGATTAGAACAAATTTCTTCCATCGTAAATCGCTTCCGCATTAACACATTAGAATATCTGCCAAGTTTTGCTGTCAATTTCTTTCTACATCTTTCCTTACTTCTATAATCCATGCTATTGTTGAATAAAAGAACATGTGTTTCCACATTAATTATAATCACCTGGTACTTTCTTGGCTAACATAACAATATAGTATTTCCTTACAAATTATTTCAAAGCTTAACACCGTAACAGTTTTAATATTAGCTCAAAGCATAATTATTTCGAATACAAAATCATTACCGGAACTTAATACTTAGGAGAATGTCCCTTCTCCTTTACTACAGCTTCCAGACGCTCTTGAATTTTACTAACGATTTTCACAGTGTACTCACACTCAATTAGTTCCCGTTCTTGCTTTATGTTCTTAATCAGATTTTCTTTCAGACAGATAGCAATTTCCTGATCAGTCTGTCGAATTCGTCCCACACATGCTTGTTGGTGTTTAGATCGGTCGATTGAGGTGGTATCTGAACCACTTTGGGACAGCTGCAAGGAAACCATTATTTTCCAAGATATGATGCTCACTTTGAATCAATGTGTTGAAAAGGTCTGAATGTAGATCCACAAATGTTCTGCACGCCTGTACCAATTTTTCTTCAGGATTTTGAGATATCCGTCCGCGTCTAACGTGCTGTCAATGAATATAGGGTCCCTCACGACAGATGACAAAACACAGTTGCATACCAGTTCACTACCCCCCGTGTTTTACAAAAGATTGCAACTATTTAGCCTGCAGCCCGTCATTCGGCTTTCTCATACTATTGCTCTTCTGTCTATTAAAAAGACGTTGACTTTGTTCTCTTCATCAAGCATCACATTACTCCACTACTCTGCTAACGCGGTGCTTTGCTAAATTGGAGCGTTTCCCTTGGTTCAATTTGTTGCCACATGGTGTTATGTATGAGGCGGAATTATGGGCCTCATCGAAAAAGCACGACCCGGCTGAGTCACTCAGTTTGACTCTTAGTCTGATCACGAGGCGTGGCCATTAATTGCGCGCGTTGATCACGTAGGCTGACGTGAGGATCAATGAACTAAACTAGACGGGATGTATCTGGAACGTCTTAGGTGATCAGAAAGTAGTAGACAGGGATACAATTGAATACTTAGCTTTGATTCAGCATCAGCGGTGAACGTCGATCTTGTCTTTGTACCATAATATTTACAAGTGCAGTTGTAGACTGAACTGCGAATACTTCTTTACAGTTCTGATTGCTTCGCACATGTAGAGTAATTGTCATGCATAAACCGTATGTAGTAGTAGTAGTAGTAGTAGTAGTAGTAGTAGAAGGGTTTTGTGGGCGCACGACAGCAAGGTCTTCAGCGCCCGTTCAGTATCATAGTGAGACGGGTGTCAAGAAAAAAACTCAGAACATTTACATCAAACGGAACATAAAACACAGGGAACAATAATGGAAAAATATGTGCTCACCCACACCGAAGCGTGGGATGAAGCAGGGCGTCAGCAGTAAAACATGGACAACACAGGAAGAAAAAGGTAGAGGGAGCTAAAACAATGGAACAGATGGAAGTGGCTGACTGACCGCAAGGAAAAAAGGGAGGAGTCAGCCACTCTGCAATACACTAAAACCGCCAGCCTAAAAGTTTAGGCCAGAGTCCAGACACATCACAAAACTTAAAAACCCTAGACACACACGTCTCATCGTTAGCTAAAACACAGGGCAGATCCCCATCAACTTGTGCTTCTGCCCTTGCATCACGGTATAAAACGCAGTCTTTTAAAATGTGCCGGACAGAGATGTGCACACCACAAGCATCACAAAACGGAGGATCCTCCCGCCGTAATAAATATCTATGTGTGAGAGGACAGTGTCCGATCCGAAGACGTGTGAGCGCCACCTCTTCCCGCCTGAGCAGCCGGCAGGAGGAACGCCACGGCCGAGTGGTCGACTTTACCGACCGCAGTGTATTGGCCGTCACCGCCAGCCATTCGTCCTCCCACAACTCCATGCACTTCCTGTGGAGTGCAGCGATGACTGACTGCAAGGGGATAGGACACTGGACCACAACCTGCTCTCTGCAGGCCTCCTTGGCAGCCCGATCAGCCTGTTCATTGCCCCATATCCCGACATAACCAGGCACCCAGCAGAAGGATACCTCTTTACCCCGCCGTTGGAGCAAGTACAGTTGGTCATGTATCAGCTGGACCATCTCTTCAGTCAGGTACAGGTTCTGCAGTGACTGTAAGGCACTAAGAGAATCGGAGCAGAGAAGAAACCGATCGCCCCGAACACGATGCATCCGCTCCAGTGCCGTCAGGATCGCGTGGAGCTCCGCTGCGAAAACGGTATATTCAGCAGGGAGGCGAATCCGGGTAACATGATCAGGGAACACCACAGAACAGCCAAGGAAAGTCTCCTGTTTGGAGCCATCAGTATAAACGACAGTGAAACCGTGATGCACATCTAAAATGTTAAAAAACAGAGATTGGAACGTAAAATCTGGTGTGCCAGCTTTCTTAAAATTAGTCAAATCTAAAATAAGTTTGGGTCTCCGATGTGGCGCCTGGCTAGGTCGTAGCTACTGACTTAGCTGAAGACTATGCTAACTAGCGTCTCTGCAAATGAGATCTCTGAAGCTATAATAAGTTAACCATTCCTATTAAAGTCGGCTGTCGAACTGGCCAGTGCGCTAGCTTGTCTCGTAAGACCATCCGAGAAGCGGCGCTCGGTCTGCTAGCGTCGACAGTGGCGACTGACGGGTCCGTGTTATGTACTGACGGACCGCGGCCGACTTGAAGCCTACAGCCTAGCCAGTGTGGTGCCTTGCGTTGACAACACATGTGGCTTTTACCTTGCCCCATTTCCGTTGTACTCACGTTCTGTGAATGGCTTACCCGCATTCTTTAAGCAACTGGATTGGAATTTTGGGTGTACCTTATTGATGATTAAGCTAAATTACTCTTTCATTTAGCTTCGTTATCTGCCATTTTTGATGCACAGATTCTGCGCGATACTGCTTCTTAAGTCACGCTTCTAGCTATTGTACGAAGACGCTAGTCTGTTCTGCGCAAGCACCTTTATATCTGAGTAAATACTTCAACCAACATCGCCCTGAATCCGCTTAATCTGCTCATGCCTAGGCCTCCCTCTATAATTTTTATATCACAGACGTTCCTCCATTACCATCCTGAATATTCGTTGATGCCTGAGGACGTGTCTAATCAATCGACCGTTCGAATAGTAAAAATGGTAGTATTAAGTCTTTGAACAAGATCCTGAACGTGGGCTTTCCACGACAGCTTGCTATCTATCTGAACAACTAGAAATTTGAACTGTTCAGTTTCACTAATCACATGCCCGTTCCGTGAAATTAAAATGTCAGGTTTCTCTGAATTGTGTGTTAGAAACTGTAAAAACTCTGTGATTTAGCGTTAGTTTATTTTCTACAAGCCATGAAATAGGTCATGTAATGCACTATTTGAAACCGAGCCAATGTTGCACACAACATCCTTTACTATCAAACGTAAGAGGTGAGCCAATTGTGAGCTACTCCCCATATCCCGTAATGGTCCAACTTCTGCAGCAATAGCCGCGCCGGATTAGCCGAGCGGTCTGGGGCGCTGCAATCGTGGACTGTGCGGCTGGTCCCGGCGGAGGTTCGAGTCCTCCCTCGGGCATGGGTGTGTGTGTTTGTCCTTAGGATAATTTAGGTTAAGTAGTGTGTAAGCTTAGGGACTGATGACCTTAGCAGTTAAGTCCCATAAGATTTCACACACATTTTTTTCTGGATCAATATTTTGTTATCAACACAATCAAAGACCTTAGTTAAATCAGAAAATATGCCAAGCGTTCGAAACCTTTTGTTTAGCCCATCCAGTATCTCACAGAGAAAAGAGAATATAACATTTTCAGTTGTTAAACGACTGCTAAAGCCGAACTGTTCATTCGATAGCGAATCGTGTGATATAAAATGATCAAATACCCTTACATACACTGCCTTTTCAATAACTTTTGCAAACACTGATGGCATAGAAATAGGACTAAAATTACCTACATTATCCCATTCTCCCTTTTTATAAAGCGGCTTTACTACTCAGTACTTTAATCGCTCAGGAAACTGACCATTCTGAAAGGAAAAATTACAAATATGGCTAAATACAGGGCTAACATGTGCAGCACAGTACTTTAATATTCTGCTAGACACTCCATCATAACCATGAGAGTCCTTAGTCTTCAGTGATTTAATTATTGACTCAATCTCCCTCTTGTCTGTATCACAGAGGAATATTTCAGGCATCAATCTCGGAAAGGCATTTGTCAAGAAAGTTATATGATTTCCGGTAGAAACTAAATTTTCATTTAATTCACCAGCAATGCTCAGAAAATAGTTGTTAAATACTGTACATATATCTGATTTATCAGTAACTAGAAGAGTGCATAGGACGATCAGGAAGATACTTGAATGCCACGTAGACCCACTTCACGCCAACTAGTCTGTCTATCTGAAGTACGACGTCTCCGCCTATAACTTAAAACAGCTTACAATACAGGATTATCGCCACACCATTCGACATATTGACAACGAAAAAATGGAAAACTGGAGAGTCTGTTAAGGAATTCGCGAGCGTGATTCGGAAAATTTAGAACACGGATGGCAAATACATGAGCACTGGAGAAACAGGGAGAAGCAGTGGGACGTATGGCAAGAACGCCACAGTGTAATATTGGCCAGTGGGTGATCCTACCAACTTCTTATACGCCAAAGGAAAAGACAAATAAGTTTTTTGCGCAGTGACAGGAGCCATACCAAGTGGTAAAGGCTCCGTCGTCACTAAATGTCAAGACTCAATTTCCGATGAGAACGATACTGTAGGTGTAGGACGGTTGCAACCATTTCAACGGAGTCCTGAAGTTATTCCAGGTATAGGAGATGCGGATCAGGAAGGTAGAATGAGTTTTTTTTTCGGTCATCAGTCTACTGACTGGTTTGATGCGGCCCGCCACGAATTCCTTTCCTGTGCTAACCACTTCATCTCAGAGTAGCACTTGCAACCTACGTCCTCAATTATTTGCTTGACGTATTCCAATCTCTGTCTTCCTCTACAATTTTTGCCCTCTACAGCTCCCTCTAGTACCATGGAAGTCATTCCATCATGTCTTAGCAGATGTCCTATCATTCTGTCCCTTCTACTTATCAGTGTTTTCCACATATTCCTTTCCTCTCCGATTCTGCGTAGAACCTCCTCATTCCTTACCTTATCAGTCCACCTAATTTTCAACATTCGTCTATAGCACCACATCTCAAATGCTTCGATTCTTTTCTGTTCCGGTTTTTCCACAGTCCATGTTTCACTACCATACAATGCTGTACTCCAGACGTACATCCTCTGAAATTTCTTCCTCAAATTAAGGCCGGTATTTGATATTAGTAGACTTCTCTTGGCCAGAAATGCCTTTTTTGCCATAGCGAGTCTGCTTTTGACGTCCTCCTTGCTCCGTCCGTCATTGGTTATTTTACTGCCTAGGTAGCAGAATTCCTTAACTTCATTGACTTCGTGGCCATCAATCCTGATGTTAAGTTTCTCGCTGTTCTCATTTCTACTACTTCTCATTACCTTCGTCTTTCTCCGATTTACTCTCAAACCATACTGTGTACTCATTAGACTGTTCATTCCGTTCAGCAGATCATTTAATTCTTCTTCACTTTCACTCAGGATAGCAATGTCATCAGCGAATCGTATCATTGATATCCTTTCACCTTGTATTTTAATTCCACTCCTGAACCTTTCTTTTATTTCCATCATTGCTTCCTCGATGTACAGATTGAAGAGTAGGGGCGAAAGGCTACAGCCTTGTCTTACACCCTTCTTAATACGAGCACTTCGTTCTTGATCGTCCACTCTTATTATTCCCTCTTGGTTGTTGTACATATTGTATATGACCCGTCTCTCCCTATAGCTTACCCCTACTTTTTTCAGAATCTCGAACAGCTTGCACCATTTTATATTGTCGAACGCTTTTTCCAGGTCGACAAATCCTATGAAAGTGTCTTGATGTTTCTTTAGCCTTGCTTCCATTATTAGCCGTAACGTCAGAATTGCCTCTCTCGTCCCTTTACTTTTCCTAAAGCCAAACTGATCGTCACCTAGCGCATTGTCAATTTTCTTTTCCATTCTTCTGTGTATTATTGAATGAGTATCAGACCATAAAAAAGAGGCTGTGAAAGAAACGGTAACGAGGAAACCGAATGGATTAAGGTGCAGGAGACAATAAAACAATTTCTCTCTTAAAATCCGGAGATACCAAAATCGGACTCCATGTTAAAGCCTCTTTTAGCTCCTTAAAGGCGTGCAGGCACTCTTCTAACCACACGAATTTACAACCCTTTTTTGACAATTGTCTCAACAGTTTGGCAGTATATGCAAATTCTCTTATGAACCGTCGGTAATAGATCGCTACTCCTACGAACGATCTCGTACAGGAAATTCAATGTACGGCTCTAATTAATCCTGTGCCTGTCTTAACTCCATCTTGACTTATGATAACACCTAGGTATGAATCTCTTCCATCACAAAATTACAGTTTCCTGTACTCACCGCTAACTTCGCTGCTCTTAGCCTTAGGAATACTTCCCATAATCGCTGCATATGCAGTTCCATATCACGCCATTCACGATTATGTCATAGAGATACATTAAGCACTGTCATGGTCTTAAGCCTATGAGTACTCCTTCCAACAATCGCTGAAATGTTATATGTGTATTTTTTAATTTGAATGGCATTCTTCTGAATTGGTAGTGTCTCCAGGGTGTGGAAAACCTTGTGTAGATCCTGTTGTGCAACCTCTATCTGGTGATGCCCACACTTCAAAGCCCTGAATGATCCACGGGGCTAAAGGTAGGCCTCATTAGGAATCACCTCGAAGGGAACGATCTATTGATACGTAATCAGCATGGTTTCAGAAAACATCCTTCTTGTGCAACGCAGCTAGCTCTTTATTCGCACGAAGTAAAGGCCGCTATTGACAGGGGATCTCGAGTTGATTCCGTATTTCTAGATTTCCGGAAAGCTTTTGACACCGTTCCTCACAAGCGACTTCTAATCAAGCTGCGGGCCTATGGGGCATCGTCTCAGTTGTGCGACTGGAGTCGTGATTTCCTGTCAGGAAGGTCGCAGTTCGTAATAATAGACGGCAAATCATCGAGTAAAACTGAAATGATATCAGGTGTTCCCCAGGGAAGCGTCCTGGAAATTCTGCTGTTCCTGATCTATGTAAATGACCTGGGTGACAATCTGAGCAGTTCTCTTAGGTTGTTCGCAGATGATGCTGTAATTTACCGTCTAGTAAGGTCATCCGAAGACCAGTATCAGTTGCAAAGCGATTTAGAAAAGATTGCTGTATGGTGTGGCCGGTGGCAGTTGACGCTAAATAACGAAAAGTGTGAGGTGATCCACATGGGTTCCAAAAGAAATCCGTTGGAATTCGATTACTCGAAAAATAGTACAATTATCAAGGCTGTCAATTCAACTAAGTACCTGGGTGTAGAAATTACGAATAACTTCAGTTGGAAAGGCCACATAGATAATATTATGGGAAAGGCAAGCCAAGGGTTGCCTTTCATTGACAGGACACTTAGAAGATGCAACAAGTCCACTAAAGAGACAGCTTACACTACATTCGTACGTCCTACGTTAGAATATTGCTGCGCGGTGTGGGATCCTTACCAGGTTGGATTGACGGTGCAAAAAAGGGCAGCTCGTTTTGTATTATCACACAATAGGGGAGAGAGTGTGGCAGATATGATACGCGAGTTGGGATGGAAGTCATTAAAGCAAAGACGTTTTTCGTCACGGCGAGATCTATTTACGAAATTTCAGTCACCAACTTTCTCTTCCGAATGCGAAAATATTTTGTTGAGCCCAACCTACATAGGTAGGAATGATCATCAAAATAAAATAAGAGAAAGCAGAGCTCGAACAGATAGGGTTAGGTGTTCGTTTTTCCCGCGCGCTGTTCGGGAGTGGAATGGTAGGGGGACAGTATGATTGTGGTTCGATGAACCCTCTGCCAAGCACTTAAATGTGAATTGCAGAGTAATCATGTAGATGTAGATGTAGATTTACGGCTTTCGTATTTGGATGCCTGTAATCACAACAAAACCTATATTTTCGAGTTCATCCGTTGATTTTTTGGTACGATCATTATTCTTGCCTCCCCCCTCCCCCCATGCACTATTATTTTATTTATTCATTCTGTATTTTAGTTATTGGTCGATAAATACCTCCAAAATTGGTTGCAAGTGTGGTGTCACCGCCAGACACCACATTTGCTAGGTGGTAGCCTTTAAATCGGCCGCGGTCCGTTAGTATATGTCGGACCCGCGTGTCGCCACTATCAGCGATTGCAGACCGAGCGCCGCCACACGGCAGGTCTAGAGAGGCTTCCTAGCACTCGCCCCAGTTGTACAACCGACTTTGCTAGCGATGGTTCACTGACAAAATACGCTCTCATTTGCCGAGACGATAGTTAGCATAGCCTTCAGCTACGTTATTTACTACGACCCAGCAAGGCGCCATTACCAGTTACTATTGATACTGAATAATGTACAGTCAAGAGCGACGCTCATCATTAATGGATTAAAGTTAAGTATTCCACCAGCTACGTCCGTTTTTCTAAAGTCTAAATTCCTTGTCCTGATCCAGACCTCACGACAGACTGCGTGAGCTAAATCGCGTGCCTTTCGGCTTCCTCTAGTACCCGGTGTTGGCTCTCCTGCCAACCCACAACAGCAAGTACATGGGGACGCTGTATGGTTTTCAGTAGATTGGTGATTCGTTTGCCATTGGTGTGAAGTGCTGTGAAATGTGCGTAGCTGGCAATGGCTCTCTTAGAAAAAATGCATCCTTAAATTATTGGTCTGGAGAACGTCCATGGCTGACAGCCCTTGTGCTCCATTCTTCCTCCAGAAGGGTAGACATATTAGCTGTTAACAACCATTTTGTTAATCCTATGTCCTCTGCCTTAAAATTATCAATAAAAACAGGTACCTTATTTTCACCGTTTATTTCTTCTACACGTACAATGCCTCTTTTAACTAAGCAGCCCGCACAATCTAATACTTCATTCTCTTCTAACGGTTCCACCACACATAAAGTTCCTATTGGCAGGCTAGACTTAACACTAACCCAAAGTGATTTGGCAGTAGCCTTAGGTACACGAGGGTTGAATCAAGTGTTTGTGTGATCGTTCGCAGTTTAATCCGTTAGCCCTCGTGCCATCGCTGCACTGGCAATGGCTTCACCTAATTGAAACATTTTTCCGTCAAGTTCCACCCTATGTTGCCGAAGATCGATTATGCCACAATGCTGTTATAAGAAATCCAATTCTAGAATCATGTCGAAGTCCTCACTCACATGTAGGACAATCTCTACACATTGTTTAAATTGAACCGTATCCAGACAAAAATCTATGTCGATCGATCTTAATGGTGTCACGTTTTTATCCCCCACTCTACGCAATCTGTACCACTGTCAGTCCCATACCTTACATTTCACCAGATCACTACTGGCGATCGGCACGTTTGTCCCTGTGTACAATAATATCCTGCAACCCTTTTTTCCTACTATTCCTCTCATCACGAAGTCCACCTCTGCATACGATTTCGTAGCACCCAATCTTACTGGAAATGACGGTAAGTGAATCTGGGGTTCACTTATCAGACCAACATTCATTCCATCTCAGACATATTTTCAAGGCCTCCTACAAAGACATGCAAATCCTCAGTTGGTGTTTAATACTTTATTCCTCACCGGTCCTCTACTTCTAAAGCTATTACTTCCTTTTGCTTTATTCACATCACGGTGAGTCTGGTGACACTGCCTCCTTAAATGCCCCATTCTTCCACATGTGAAACATTTTACATTAGCTGCAAACACTGTCTGTTTGCCCTGCATGCCAGTCGACAAATCGATCTCCTTACGCTCTCTAGATAACCGCACTGCTGTGTGCAGATCCATTGGGCCACCTGTCACTACATGTCTTGACATTTCTGCGTGCAACCCTCTTAAACAAACATGAAGTGTCCTTTGCTCAGCCTCTTGCAAGATAATTTCATTGACTGCAGCGTTCTCTCCTAATTCATAGGTACATCCATTAATTTTCCTTATCCTTTCCGAAAATTGTTCCACAGTTTCCGTATTGCTCTTAGTTATTATCCTTCATTGTTCCCTTTACTGCCTGACGCTATTTTGTTTCGTATATCTCTGAGTTAACCTTTCTTTAAATTCTTCGAATGCTGTGGCTCCCTTAAGAGCTTCTGTATACACAACGAATGTTCTCGCATTCCCCTGTTAGTCTCAATTTTGCAACACTCACTAATTACTTATCAGACCAACATTCCATCTCAGCCACATTTTCAAGACCTCCCACAAAGACATGCAAATCCTCAGTTGCCTTACTAGAAAAACTTGCAGTTGACGAATCCACATCGTGTTGTGACGATCGCGATTATACCATTCTGTGCAGTTCTGTATTATCCGCTGTTAATTGTGCTACGTTTTCCAACAATATGAGTACTGTTTCTGGCTCTGGCACACCTTGTGTCTCTGGTTCTGTCGAAGCTTTAACCCTGTCGAAGCTTTATCCTTGAAAACACCCATTTTGAGGACTAACAGCTACAAGACAAGAAAACTTAATTCTTATGTTTAATCATCAGCTATCTCGACTCCCGGCATCGCCTAACCATATGCCCCCCAACGATTATGTGTATAAAATTTTACCTGAACTGATTCTGTACATGGCGCTGAGTGGCCCTCAAGGTTACACCATGCACATCTAACAGGCATTAACCAGTCGTGACTTGCATTGCCTCTGAAACTAGACAAGTCCGCTGGTCCTCTACTCGCAATAAAATCTGCTTTACAAACGGCACGACTGTCAAACCTTTTCTCCATGACCAAAACACAACCAAAATTTTTGCGCTCACCATGCCATAGGCTGTAGGTTCAGACGTTATTGATCTGACACCAGTTTTAGATGACCCACGGGTTGTCAACCGTGGGGAGTGAAATAACGCGTCAGGATGGCAGTAGATTTGCTGAATTAACTTCTTCAATCCGAGTCTCGGCTGCAGTACATCAGGAACAGTTTGGTGTAGGCGTCCAGTTGCCTCTCATGCAAAACAATAGATGTCCAGTACTGTTGACAGCGGAAAGAGCAGGGTCGAGGGTGTCACCACTCGAATGACACTGTCAGCAGCGCTTGTGGTTGCAACCGTGATGACAGCACGCCAGGGCGGTACCACGGAGCAGCCGTGACCTCCCTCCGGCGTGCGGGCGGCAGCAGCTGGTCTCATGACTAATGGCAGGCTTCCCCATCCCATGGTCGAACAAGGGTCCCCGTACTGAATTCTGGGATGTCGTCCAGGCGTCACAGGCTCGTGGTGTAGACGAGAATATTTAGTACGTTAGCGGCTGAGTACTTGTTCGCTCCAGACTCTGTCCATTTAGGGTCTAAGGCATGTACTCTAAACACTTCTGTGGTGGCAAGTGAGGAATGGCCTCTGTCTTTCCGCTAGTGTATTGCAGTGTTAGTTGTTGCTATACCGCACCCAGCTGTCTCTGCTTCGCAATGCCTGTCGAATGTGTTTTGCTCCCAACGCATAACACTCTTATTTGTACTGTTCTCGGGTCTCCAGCCGGGTGCAGTCGTTTTCAAACCACGATATTTCGACAGCGTTCCTTGCCGTCATCAACAGGTGATACCTGCAGACTGAGCGTCTCCACTTTTTTTCCCTTTATTGTTATTTTAATACCTGAACTATCAGGTAGGCTGTCAGCGGCACGCTACGCCGCTCTTCAGCCATAGTGTTGACAATAACAGAACACAGAATGGAGAATCAGAATGATCATAGTGACGGGCAAAACAAAAATAGTGGTCACAGATACACAAAAAACACGGAGCCGTTCACACTCGACGATAACGACACTGAAAACACGTTGACACGGCGCACATAACACTGATGAATCCGACGGCACAAGTGAACGTAGAAGCGTGACGGTGGACACTAAAAACACAAAACGACGTCACACACACGAGACACGGATGGCGATGATCTCCGGCGCGCGAAAGTCCACGTAGCGTGTGCGAGTCCAGGGACCTGCCAAGAGGGGGAAGAAGGGGGTGGGGGGGGTGGAGAGAGTGGAGGGGGGGAGGATAAAGAGGCCAATGGCTGAGGATATGGTAGGAGGAGTAGAGGGACGGGGGAGCGGAGGCCCAGGGGAGGAGTGGGGAGAAAGGGAGGAGGGAGGGAGGGAGGGTGCCCAACGGAACAGACAAAGGAAGAGGGAGGGGTATAGTGAGGCGAGGAGGACACCATGAGGGAGGGGAGCTGGCGGAAGCCACCTTGGGAGAGGGTAAGGAGGGTGGAGAGATGGAGACTGGGTGGGACGTGGGAATACAGGCGTGGCAGCGGGCAGGGGTGGGAGAGGATGGGCGAGACAAGCGGGTGAGGAGGATCGAGTTTGCGGGAGGTGTACAGGATCCGTATCCTTTCAAGGAAAACGAGGAGGTGAGGGAATGGAATGAGATCGTACTGGATCCGCATGGGGGAGGGGAGACGGATGCGATAGGTGAGGCAGAGAGCATGGTGTTCAAGGATTTGAAGGGATTTATAAAAGGTAGTGGGGGGGGGGCGGAGAACCAGGCCGGATGGGTGTAACAAAGGATAGGGCGGATGAGTGATTTATAGGTGTGGAGTATGGTGGAGGGGTCCAGACCCCACGTATGGCCGGAAAGGAACTTGAGGAGACGGAGTCGGGAGTGTGCCTTGGCTTGGATTGTCCGGAGATGGGGGGTCCAGATAGAAATCAAGGAGGTGGAAGGAAGGGGTGATTTTGCCTACAATGATCGCCTGGGTTTTGGAGGGATTGACCTTGAGCAACCACTGGTTGCACCAAGCGGTGAACCGGTCAAGATGGGATTGGAGAAGGTGTTGGGAGCGCTGCAGGGTGGGGGGCGTCTCCGCTGTGTCTCCTCTCCTTTATACTCTGACCGTTCCCCACCCCTTCCCCCGCGTAATGCACACGCGGCGCTGCGTGGAGTGGTGGTGGGGAGGGGCGGGCTGCTGGCAGCTGGATGCGAACTGTGGACCATCAGATGTCCTGTGGCCTTCGTCGGCCGCGAAAGTCGCTGTGGGTCGGCACTGTGCTTTTAGTTGGCTGAGTGCTGGGTCCCAGGTTTTGCTGAGGTTGAACCCGGCGTCTCTGTTGATCAGCCCATCAGCTACACATATTTCAATCCCCTCCTTCAGAACACAGTCCCAAAAGGACGAGGCCTGCCGTAAAACTTCCGTTTCCGTATAGTCCATAGTATCTTCAGTACCCACGTAATGTTCTGCAACCTCTGATTTTGTAGGCTGCTTTAGTTCAGTGTGCCTTCTGTGTTCCTGGCATCTTTCTTCGATTGTCCATACGGTTTGCCCGATGTATTCCTTATGGAAGAGAAAAACTTCAAGAGTTTCTCCAACATCAGAATTCTCTGCATTTTAACATCACATTCACCATCGAGGTGGAAGAGAATGGTGTACTCCCGTCTCTGGACGTCCTAGTCAAGCGCAAAGCGGATGGCACCTTGGGACACAGTGCATACAGGAAAGAAACCCACACTGATCTGTATCTCCACGTTACCCGCTGTCATCATCTTTCACAGCGTGAGGGTATACTGCGAACACTGGAACGTAGGTCCCGCGCAGTATCGGGTGAGGAAAGCCTACAAGGAGAACTTAACCACCTTAAGGATGTTTTCAAGAAGAATGGATATAACGAGAGTCAAATTTGACGTGTTCAAGAAGAATGCACAAGCCCAGCAGACAGAAAACGAAGAGGACGAGAAGACAATGGCGTACCTGCCTTACGCCGGCAAAGTATCCGACAAAATCGGCAGAATTCTGGCTCGGTATAACATCAAATGTGTCTTCCGCCCAGCTCAGGAAACGCGTGCCCTGCTAGGTACAGTAAAAGATGACCTGGGGCTCCGTAAACCTGGTGTTTACCGTATTCCGTGTAAATGTGGTAAGGCATACATCAGGCAAACTGTACGGACAATCGAAGAAAGATGCCAGGAACACAGAAGGCACACTGAACTGAAGCAGCCTACAAAATCTGCGGTTGCGGAACATTACGTGGGTACTGAAGATACTATGGACTACGCGAAAACGGAAGTTTTACGGCAGGCCTCGTCTTTTTGGGACTGTGTTCTGAAGGAGGGGGTTCAACCTCAGCAAAACCTGGGACCCAGCACTCAGCCAACTAATAGCACAGCGCCGACCCACAGCGACTTTCGCGGCCGACGAAATCCACAGGACATCCGATGGTCCACAGTTCGCATCCAGCTGCCAGCAGCCCGCCCCTCCCCACCACCACTCCACGCAGCACCGCGTGTGGCATTACGCGGGGGAAGGGGTGGGGAGCGGACAGAGTAAAGGGGAGGAGATTCAGCGGAGACTCTCAGTCTACAGGTATCACCTGTTGATGACGGCAAGGAAGGCTGTCGAAATATCGTGGCTTCAAAACGACTGCACCAAGCTGGAGACCCAAGAACAGTACAAACAGTTAATTCGGCAGGAAAGCCTAAGATCAAGCATAACACTCTTACCGGCCTACAGCTGGCACTGTTGTAACTCACTTCCGCTCTGGCGTACTTTTTGACCGTATATGATCGACCTGAAAAACCTAAGCAAAAACAAGGCCGCCGGAGCAGATGCCTTCCCCTCAGAAGTGCTTACCCTAGCACCCTGCCATGACACAACTATTCTGCCTGGGGTGTAATATGTATGAAACTGGGGAACGCCTTCAGATTTCAAGAAGCCTATAGTAATTCGAATCCCAAAGAAAACAAGTGTTGATACCTGTGAATATTATCGAACTATCAGTTTAATAATTCATTGATGCTAAATATTGAGCCAACTTACAGAAGAATGGAAAAAAGACGACCTCAGGGAAGATCACTTTGGATTCCAGAGAAATGTAGGAACGTACATTTATAGCATTTGTAGACTTATAGTAAACTTTTGATAATGTTGACTGGAATACACCCTGTGAAATACTGTAAATAGCAGTGATAAAATACAGGAGGCGGAAGGTTATTTGCAACTTGCACAGAAGCGAGACAGTATTTAGTCCAAGGGTATGAAAGGGCAGCAGCTATTGAGAAATGAGTGAGATCGGTTTGCAGCAAATCCATGATGTTATTCAGTGTGTATTTGACAAGCATTAAAGGAAACGGAGGAAAGATTTGGAGCAGATGTCAATGCTCAGGAAGAAGATATGGAGTCTTAGCTGTTTGCTGATGGCATTTTAATTCTATAGAGACAACAGAGGATTTGGAAGAGCAGTTGTAGGGAATGGAGAGTGTCTTGTAAGGAGAAAATAAGATGAACATCAAGCGAAACAAGAGTAAATATATATAATCTAATTATTCATATATTTAACCTGATCTCATGAAGGCCATCACCCCCTGCCATGCATTGGATCAGGGTCTCACATATACAGTACCGTACAGTACATCATAGTTACCTCAGAAATAACAATTTTAATGTGACAAATGGTATTAAAATGATTTGAGTGTCTACAGTGGTAATGTGAATAAGTAAGACTGACTATAAACTAATGAAGTTAATACTGGTAGTACTGTATTACTGCTCTGCGGCCACTACTACTGATAATAGTAATAATAACAATAATAACAACAATAATTATAATAATCATATTGGCAGTTATAAAAAGAATTTATAGGTTTACAAAATATATGTTCTCTGATATAACGAGTTCTGGGGAAAAGAAATGTGAGGAGACTGCACCCGCTAAGAATACTGGGAAATGAGGAAAATCTGGCAGGAAAGAAAGCTGTACCGGGGTAATAGTTGCATACAGGGACAATGAAAATCGTTATTGTTGTTGTCGCAGATATATTAACTGTCTTCTGAAGATAGAGATATTACTCAGTTCTCTAATGCGGGAGGTTATTCCAGAATGGGATTCCTGCAGCTGAGAAGGACTTCGAGAGAGTGGCTGAAAGATGGAATGGGACAGAAAGAATTTTACTATGATGGGGACGGGTGTTTCTACCGTGTTATCCAGACAAAAGAAGTAGAAGAAGAAAAGTGTGTGGAAAAGTCTGTATTTATTTGTACGTAGCGAGGATAACTGTGCATATGATGGTGAAACATGATCAAAGACTCGAACATCAGAGATGTAACGAACACAGGCCTTCTTAACTAAATACAGGCGGTGTAAACTTTCCTGAGAAAGGCCTTGCAGGATAACATCGATGTAATAAATACTGGAAGTGCTTGCACAAGTTCCTTTTTCAGGTAAAGAGCGAAGAGATTTCTATAGTTTCGTGGTGCATCGAGAGATGCTGATGCCATCTTGAACATTGCAGTTACATTCTCAGTCGAATTTCGATTTTCACCTGTTGCTACTCCTAGACTCTTTGCTGAAAAAGAGAAGTTGATGTTTGTCCCAGTTGTGGTTAAAGATTGTATAGACACCTGATAATTCGGGGTAATGAGCCTAGATTGACAAACCAGTGACGCCTGGGTTTTGGATGGGCTGAGCCTTAACCCTGTATCCTGCAACAATTTCGATAGTGCACACGGCTCTATGCCGAGATTCTCGACAGCTGTCCTCAGGTTTATTGGTTTTGTACTTCAATATAACTGCAGGTCATCAGGTTACATGTGGTATTTCCTGTAGAACATCTTTCACATACAATGAAAGGAGTATAGGTGTTGTGACTTGGCAAGACAGCCAAGCCACTAAGATTGGTAGCCGAAAAGCACGCGTTAAGCTCACGCAGGCTGGCGTGAGGTCTGGCAAATGAGAGCGTAATTTGTCAGTGAACTCTCTCTAGCAAAGTCGGCTGTACAACTGGGGCGAGTACTAGGATGTCTCTCTAGACCTGCCGTGTGGCGGCGCTCAGTCTGCAATCACTGATAGTGTCGACACGCGGGTCCGACGTATACTAACGGACCGCGGCAGATTTAAAAGCTACCACCTAGCAAGTGTGGTGATGATGATGTTTGGTTTGTGGGGCGCTAAACAGCGTGGTTATCAGCGCCCACACAATTACCCAATCTTTGCTCAGTCCAATTGCGCCACTTTCCTGGATGATGATGAAATGATGAGGACAACACAAACACCCAGTCATCTCGAGGCAGGTGAAAATCCCTGACCCCGCCGGGAATCGAACCCGGGACCCCGAGCTCGGGAAGCGAGAACGCTACCGCGAGACCACGAGCGGCGGACAGCAGCAAGTGTGGTGTCTGGCGATGACACCACAATAGGACCGAGTACCAAATACGGAACCTTGGTGTACACCTCCTTCCATTATGACTTTTGGTGTCGGACATGACACACTGCAGACGAGACGTCAAGTATGAGCGAAACTACTGCACTGCATTTGGTGATAAATTTAGGCTGCTAAGTTTCTCGAAGTCGACAGTGTCAAAAGCTTTGCTGAAGACTGAGAAGCACGTGATAGTCGCCTCTTGGGCATCCGTGGCAAGCTTCAGGTCATCTATTACCTTTATTAAAACAGGTGATGCTGAGGGAATTAGATTAGGTAACGAGATACTGAAAGTAGTATAGGAGTTCTGCTATTTGAGCTGTAAAATAACTGTTGATAACTGAAGTAGAGAGGATATAAAATGCAGACTGCCAATGAAAAGACTTCCTTTTGAAGAGAAATTGGTTTATATCGAATATATATTTAAGTTTAGGAACTCTTTTTTGAAGGTATTTGTCTGTAGTGTAGCTTTGTATGGAAGTGACAGGTGGATGATAAACAGTTCGGACAAGAAAAGAAATTTTTGAAATATGATGCTGCAGAAGAATCCTGAATATTACATATGTAGATCGTGTAACTGATGAAGAGGCACTGAACAGAACTGGAAAGAAAAGAAATTTGTGGCGCAATTTGACTAAAGAAAGGGATCGATCGATAAGTAGCATTCTAAGACATCAAAGAATCATCAAGTTAGTGCTAGGGTAAAGTGTGGGGAGTAAAAACTGTAGAGGGAGATCAAGTCTTGCATACAGTAAGTAGCATCAAATGGATGTAGGGTGCAGTAATTACTAGAGGCCTGAGCAGCGCACAGGATAGAGTGCAAAGGAGAGCCGGTTCAAACGAGTTCAATGTCAGCCTTTCTCATTCCCTCTCATATGGATGGATGGTAGTTCTTACGCCAAAGTACTTTTATCCACACAGTAAGTAACCAGTGAACTCTCAATTCCTTAAGGAGTAGAATAGCCCTATTTAAATGAGCTTCAAACTTCTGATTACTTTGCAAATGGGTTATTTTGTTGCATATTTGGTATGAAGTACGTAAGAGAGAAAATTTTATAAAAAGTTTGAAATTATGTTTGACGTTTGTTGGAACCCGCAAAGTTCTTTCATTCTCAAACATTGGATGAGTATATTCTAGGTAATTTGCGCTCTGTTTTAAGAAAACCTACTTTCTGACCCATCTCAGTGTCATCATATCTCCTAGACTACGTGTCGTACAGTGATATGATTTAGAAGTTATGTTTTGTGGTGTGTGCACGTTTTCTGAAAAATATGTTGTTAATAGATTTAGTAGTAAAGAAGTTAGAAATTAAAATGTCATGCAAGATGGGCAGTTTTTCAGGCATCTCCTGAACTACACGCCGTGCATTGACATAATTTTGCAGGCACATTTAATGGTATATCTGGATACTGTCTGCAAAATGCGTTGCGAACCGAGGTAATAGTAAAGAAGTAATACAGTAACAATGGCTCAAATCGGCAAGTGTATGATTTGGAAATCTGTCCAAACCGTACAAGTATTTCAGTACCGACGCACTGAGTGCACTTTTATGATTTTTTTTGTATAAAGCGCCAACGTGCCTAACGCTGAAACGGAAAGTAAATCTTAGAACATACTTAATAATTCATTATATGATGCGGAAAAGAGCCTATACAGTACTATTGTATTACAGTTATTCAAGACTGTACAAGGACGTTACTTTTAACACCTCTGTTAAGTGGCGCAAAACCAAGAAAAGGGATATAAGGTAGTGCGGCGCTGCTGGTGTGGTCCTAAAATCGCGCCGCTCTGTGCAACAACGAGTAACTTGCGCTCAGTGTCGGTACAGTACGTCGAAGGAAACGGTTCGTTTGTCGGCTTTCTAGTTTTCCCCAGTACTGACGCACGCCGGCGCATAAAGGAACATTGTTGCGCATCTACCAACACTCTGCTGCAATGTGCGCAGCGAAAGAGGTGGGTATTGTTCCGTTAAACAATGGTTTTCCCCGACAAGGTCATTATTTTGTGCATGTTCAGTTGACTGCTAGCACTTTAAAAGATGCAGTAACACAGGGGTTCCCAACGTGTGGTCCGCGGACAGCTTAGGGATCCGCCGGCTCTTTCTGGGGGGTCCGCGGCCACCTTTCACCAAATCGTGTAAAATAATGACTAAAATTATTGAATAAAAATGTGAAAATCAAATTCATCACTATTTTATTTCGTGTGAAAAACATGTGTACTTTTACTTCAGGCAGTATTCCCAAGCAGCCTTTGCGGTTCCTAAGTGAAAATGCATACACAGTTTAATGCCGGAGAATGCGGCTTCTCTGTTTGTGCGCCGGCTCACGGCGCTAGATGCACTGAAAGCTATTATGCATGCGTGGAGCGAGCTTTGTTGACCAATCACAGCGCTCGCTGGCATGTATGCGGCCCCAGGCATCATTAAATGTTAAACTTGCTTTGTCAGTGCACTAGCTACTTCATAAGTCGATTTTTGACCATTTTATTACTTCTGACATGGATCGGTGGCTGAAGTCAGGATCATTGAAGAAGGGTGCAGTTTCTCCATCGCCTTCACAACAAAAGAAGTTTTCAGTTGAAATGAATGAGGAGGGAGGGCGACCAAAGGAAGAACAATCACAAGAGGCTCCACAGCCAGATTTATTATGTGAAAACGCTGCAAGTACTCCATTGGTGGCAATATCCTGTGGAAGTGGAATAACCAAGAAGCGTAAGTACAACGAAAGCTATTTAGAAATGGGCTTTATTGAGACAAAGGAGGGTAAAGCTCAGTGTGCAATTTGAGCACGAGTCCTTCCGAACAGTTCAATGATTCCAGTTAAAGTGCGCTGTCATTTTGAAGGTACTCACCCGGATTTCCAGGCTAAAGACCTCGATTTTTTCAAAAGGAAGAGTGGTGAACTAGCTGCTTTCAGCATTGCATGAAAACTCATGCAAAAACAATTAATGGAAATTCATTAAAAGCTTCTTTCTTGGTTAGTTATCGAGTGGCAAAAACAGGCAAAGCTCATACTAGTGCAGAAAATCTCATACAGCCGTGTGTTAATGATATTGTTTCTTGCATGCTAGACGAAAAGGCAATAAAGCTTATATCTTCGATGCCATTATCAAACAATACTGTCAAGAGACACATTGTTGACATGTCGAATGATGTGAAAGACACTCTGGTTCCTCGCACCCAACACAGTTCATTTTCTCTGGAGATAGATAAATCCACTGATATTGCAGGATTAGCAATTTTATTGGCTTTTGTCCGTTATGAATATTCTGGATGTTTTGAGGAGGACCTCTTATTGTGCAGACCACTATCTGCCAACACAACGGGTGCTGAAATATTCCGTCTATTGGATGATTTTTTAAGGACTAACGACGATTCATGGTTGAATTGCATAGATGTGTGCACAGATGGTGCAAAAGCTATGACGCAGCAGTGGTAATTGTGCTTTCCACAGATACGCTTTAGCTACGAAACAAATGCCTGTTTCGTTCAAGAAAGTCTTAGACGAATCCATTCAAATCATTAACTACATAAAATCAAGGCCGTTGAATTCAAGACTTTTCACAATACTGTGTGAAGATATGGGAAGCCTTCATCGTTCCCTGCTTCTCCACACAGAAGTGAGGTGGCTCTCACATGTGAACACTCTCTCTCGGTTGTACGACTTAAGATTGGAAGTCTCAGCTTTCCTTTTGGAGCATAGCACCAAATTAGCAGACCTTACTAATGACGAAAATTGGCAGTGTATACTTGCCTGTTTGTCAGATATTTTCTCCAAAATGAACGAAATGAATATTTCACTCCAAGGGCAAAGTGAAACAAAGGTCACTGCTACCGACAAAGTTCAAGCATTCAAGAGGAAAATCAATTTTTGGGCAGAGAGTGTCGAGGAGGAGGAGGTCGAGTGTTTTCCTCTTCTCAAAGAGTTTTTGAAAAACAAAACATTGGCGCTTGGGAAGAATTTGTTTCATCAAATCCTGGAACATCTCCGAAGCTTGATGTCCTTGATGCAGCATTATTTCCCAACAGCTGAAGATGAGAAGCTGCAGAAATACGAATGGGTGGTCAACCCATTCACTGAATCCAAAAAGCCGAACATTCTATCATCAAATCAATATGAGTTGTTGATCGAAATTGCCGCAGACCCTACCTTGAAATCAAGTTTTGACATTGACGGTTACTCATACTTTTGGATCCGTTTGGATAACAAGAAATACTACCCCCTTGTTGAAAAGGCAAAACTTGTACTTCTGTTTGCCACAACATACATGTGTGAATCTGGATTCTCGATCTATGCTGCCCACAAAACTAAGTACCGAAGGCGTTCGCTGTGTTATTCAGTGGTTTGGTATTTAACTAATTTGTAAATGAAAATGATAATCTTATTTCATTACATTGAGTAATTACTAAATAATTTTTCTCCCAGCTAAAGATTTGGTCAAGTTGCCAAAGAACTCAAAGTTAACGTTGTGTTAAAGTGTTGTTTGTAAGTTGTGTAAGTGTCACTAAATCACAGTTCATACAACAGATTCTATACAACTATTGATTATGATGGAAAGTTATCTTCAGCAAAATGACATTAAAACCACCGAATATCAGCCGCGCACAACACTGACGTATGTTACCTGAAACAATATTCTTCGCAACTCGTGCGTAATTAATTTCGGCTCCATACATCAGCTAGAAAAGTTTGTTATAAGGATCGTGCTACGAGCACTGTTTTTAAAGAACCAATCTGATTCGAATTATTTTCATTAAAATGAGTTCTGGACCACCGGTGCACATTTATTTTTACACATTTGTATTACCTTCGGCATTTATGTCTGCAGAGTTGCGGCAGACAATTGATAGAGACTTTCTATTGTTAGAGCAAATAGGATAAGTATTTGAAATGCTTATTAAACTCTACTTTCGTATTGTGCACTACTTAGACTTCATCAAGCAAACATTTGATTTTTTTCTAAGGAAAACACAGACAAACAACGCGATACAAATCGCTATCATCAATGGCTGCTCTCCTTGCAGCGGAAAGAAATAATTAACACATTTAATGCTTACTGAGTGAGGAATTAAAGTTACAAATAATTATTCACTCGTATTTATAATAATAAAGAACTCTATTCTCAAGTAATAATTAACAAATAATTACAGTTTTTTAACAGACCTCAGTTTGATATGCGTCCGCAACCTACAAAAACCAACCAACAAAAGGTAGAAACAAAGGAAGACAAACGCAGATCGTAAAAGGAATTTACAATTATCATTGTCTTTGCATGAGACACATCGATATGTCCAACCACATCACAAAACATTATATAAATAATTAATATTTATCATCTTTTCACTGGTTTTTCATATGTCGAACAGATAATGCTTATAACTGTCAGAAGCATAACTTCCTCTCGCCGCACTGCAGCTAAAATTTATCTCGTGGATGTTACAATGTAGAACCAGAAATCCGCCTCCAGTTGTCAAGAATTGAACCCAACTTTTCAGAATTATGTCAGCAGAAGCACCCTCAACCATCACATTAGGATTCCATTATTATTCCTACAGACTCATCTATAGGAAAGAAGAAAGTATTTTTCTTCGTAGATGCTCAGTGAACGTACCTGAACTATAACTCTGTAGGAATTTTGTTTCTGTCTTCTATCATTTACAAAATGATTATTAATTGAATTCTGTTCGGATTGATATTTTTGTTTCAAAAATTAAATTGGTATCTAAAGCTAATTTCTTTTCTTTATAATATATTCCGTCCTATCAGTTAAGAATATGTTCTTCCTATACTTCAATTACAATTACTTGCTATTACTCTGACACTATATTGTGGCAACTGGCTGCGAGGACTTTTCACGTGCCACCTTGTAAAAGGTGAACCTCCTCTGCCAGAATTGTTTCCTTTTCACACACACACACACACACACACACACACACACACACACACACACACACAGCCAAAGACTATTGATACTTCGGGGGAGGGGGGGGGGCGGTAATTGGGAACATGGCACTTGCATTAAGAAGCTTTCAGTTCCTATGGGTTTTGCTCTGAAATTTGAAGTTCCTGTTCTCTTGACTGACTAGGGGCCGCCATGGATTTTCGACTGAAGAAGGGGTCCACCAGCTGAAAAGGTTGGGAAGCCCTGCAGTAACATGATGTCGAACAAACGGTATGCGTCGTTAACACGTAACGAAAAGATTAATGTAATCGAGGCGAATGAGATTTATGAGACTTTAAGAAATTTATGAGACTTTAAGAAACAAGGATAAGATTCTGGACGGATGGATGAAAGGGAACGGGCAAAGGAAAAGAAAGGCGAAGAAGACCGGAAATGAAGAAATTAACGAAATAGTGTGGGAATGGTTCGTAAGTGCGCGGCAAAAAACTTACCTCTATCTGGCACCACGTTGCAGAGTGAGGCTCTGAAAGTCACTAAATAGCTTGCAATTACGGAGTTTTAGGCATCCACAGGATGGATGGACAGTTTCAAAGCTAGGCACAACATCGTGAGGAATGAAGTGTGTGGGGACGCTAAGTATGTGCAGGAAAGTGTAGAAATAGAATGGAAGACAATGCTGCCCTACTTAACTGTGAATTATGACCCGAAAGACGTGTTTAGTGCAGGTGAAACGGGACTGGTTTATCGCGCGCTGCCTTCATAATCGCTAGCAATTCGAAGTGAAAAGTGCACCGGCGGAAAAATGTCCTAGGAAAGACTCACTGTATTGCTGTGTGGAAACAGGTCAAATGGAGATGCCACTGGTGAATGGAAAGGCGGCAAAAACGAGTTGTTTCAAAAACATAAACGTCAGTAAGCTTCCAGCATGGCGAAGCAATGAAAAGGTGTGGATGGTGAGTGGAAGAATGGCTGGGCTCTTTCAGTGCCAAAATGAAAAAAGAAAATCGCCCAGTTCTCCTTTTCCTAGACAATGATACCGGCCACCCGGAAGTAACGTTATTAAACGTGAAATTTTCTAGATTCCCTTCAGGTTCAATCAGCCTCACACAACCCATGGACCAGGGGATTAATTACACATTCAAGTGTCATGATAGGTGATTACTGACGCAATCTCTTATTCTTAGTGGGTGAAGAAGCCGAAAGTGCGTTTGCTCTTGCACGGTCAGTTTCTGTCTTGATGCAATAAATTGTATCAGCTTGGCAGTAAAGGAAATAAAACCCGAAACTGTCACCAAGTGCTTCAACAAAGCGGGGTTTGGTGGTCAAGAGCAAGACCCTTCTGTGGCCATCAAAGTTCAAGAAAATGCAGTAGCAATTGCTGAATTAATGAAAATGCGGAACATTTCGTACAGTAAAAACGATTACACCCGAAGTGATGACTTCCTGTCAGCTCACTCCACTTTCACCTCAGCAACATATTTAATACAAATCTGCAACACAGAGGACGATGAAGAAGAAACAAAGGAAGAAGAAGAGGACCAAAATAATGTTCAAATGGTTCAAACGGCTCTGAGCACTATGGGGCCTAACTTCTGAGGTCATCAGTCCCCTAGAACTTAGAACTACTTAAATCTAACTAACCTCAAGACATCACATACATCCATGCCCGAGGCAGGATTCGAACCTGCGACCGTAGCAGTCGCGCGGTTCCAGGCTGTAGCGCCTAGAACCGCTCGGCCACTTCGGCCGGCACCAAAATAATGTACCTAGAAAAATTAATACGCCTGAAGAAGCCATTGCATGCATAAACGAGGTTATGGAATCTGCAGCACATACAAGGTCTCCCAACTTGTTGCAACTGTTGCCTTGAAAAAACAATTTTGAATAGTAAATTAAAACAACTTTCCCGCCTTGGTATGAGGTAAAAAAGTGAAATGTAAAGCAAATTAATATGGGAATAATATGTATGTACGTACAATAATAAACAAATTTAAAGTTCGAGTAAAAATACAGAAATTCTGTGTTATTTATCAATTAGGTCAATTAGTGAGAAAGTCGAGTATTTTATTGTCCAATATACATTAAATGAACCTCTACTGTGCTGGAATGAAGATACGTAAATACAGTATATTCAAAATTAAAAATTTTTACTGTACTTTTGTGCATGATACCTGGAAAGTTTTACGTAGCCCAGCGAGTTTTGTGTAATCCGGAAACTTGACCAATTTGGAAAATTGTTTTAGTCCCAGGCGATTCCGTTTTGTGCAAATTTTACTGTAAATTAGAACGTCATGCCTCAAGCGGCAGTTTTACTTCATGAGCATCGAAAATGTAGCAATCGATAAACTTACTTCTTTTGAATATTATATTGGGAGTGTCAAGGACAAAAAGTTTACTAAGGATTTGAAACTATGTGTTAAGTTTGTTGGAAATCGCTCAGCGCTCTAACTCTCAAATACTGGATGAATACATTTTGAGTATTTGTCAGCAGTGCTTTACGCTTCCACACTGAGGTGCCAAACACCGTATTGGGCCTCCTTTCTCTCGGCGTAGTGCAGCATCTCTACGTGGCATGGACTTAAAAAGTCGTTGCAAGTCTCCCGCAGAAATACTGAGTCATGCTGTCTCTGTAACCGTCCATGATTGCGAAAGTGTTGTTACGTTGGCCTTTGTCCACGAACAGACCTCTCGATTATGTCCTATAAATTTACGATAGATTCATGTCGTGTGACCTGGATGGTGAATTTGTTCGAATTGTCCAGAGTGTTCTTGAAACCAATCGCGAGCAATAGTGGCCTGGTGACGTGGCCATTGTCGTTTGGGAACATGAATGATTGGAAATGGTCTTGAAATGTCTGAACATGACCAGACAATAGTCGGTTGAGTTGGACCAGAGGACCCAGGCCACTGAGAGGAAACACATCCCACGCACTATGGAGCAGCCACTAGCTTGCGCACTGACCTGTTGACAACTAGGGTCCATGACTTTGTGGGATCTGCGCCACACTCGAATTCTACCATCAGCTCTAACCATCTGAAATCGGAACACGTCACCAGGCTACGGTTTCACAGTCGTCTAGGGTCCGGCCGATATGGTCACGAGTCCAGGAGTGGTGAGAGGTAATGCTCGAAATTTGGTATTCTCGACAGACTATTGACACTGCTGCCGTTCCCCATGGCCTAGATCGTGGAATATTGAAGTCTCTAACGAGTTACGATGTGGAATGTCACATACGTCTAGCTCTAAGTACCATTCCGCGTTCAAACTCTGTTAATTCCCGTCGTGCGGCCACAATCACGTCGGAATCCTTTACACATCAATGACCTAAGTACAAATGACAGCTTCGTCACTGCACTTCACTTTTACACTGAGGAACCTGGTACACCTGCCTGATACCGTGCAGGGCCCCCGGGAGCTCGCAGCAGTGCTGCAGTAGTGCTGGAGGGAATTAACACCATGAATCGTGCAGGGCCGTCCATGAATCCGTAAGAGTACGAGGGGTTAGAGATCTCTTATAAATAGTAGTGTGTTGGCAGAAGAGCCAACACCGTGTTGCTAGAGGCGGCCGGAATTAACGCGTCAAAGCTCACGCAGGCTGGCGTGAGGTCTGGAAAATGACAATGTAATTAATATAGCCAATAAGGTACGTTGCTGCTGAAATACTTAACTTTAATCCATAATTGGTGTACATCGGTCTGATGGTACAGACATCACAATATACATAGCAAAGGATAAATGGCGCCTTGCTAGGTCGTGGCAAATCACGTAGCTGAAGGCTATGCTAACTATCGTCTCGCCAAATGAGAGCGTAGTTGTCAGTGTAGCATCGCTAGCAAAGTCGGCTGTACAACTGGGGCGAGTGCTAGGAAGTGTCTCTAGACCTGCCGTGTGGCGGCGCTCGGTCTGCAATCACTGACAGTGGCGACATGCGGGTCCGTCGTATACTAGCGGACCGCGGCCGATTTAAAGGCTACCACCTATCAAGTGTGGTGTCTGGCGGTTACACCACAAATAGCACATTGCAAGGCATCCCAGGTATGCTCAACAATGTTCATGTCTGAGGAGTTTGTCGCTCAGCAGAAGTGTTTAAACTCAGAAGAGTACTCCTAGAGCCACTCTGTAGCCATTATCGACGTGTGGGGTGGCGCATTGTCCTGCTGCAATTGCCCAAGTCAGTCGGAACGCACATTGGACATGAATGGATGCAGGTGATCAGACAGCAAGCTTATGTACATGGCAGCTGTCAGAGTGGTATCTAGACGTATCAGGGGTCCCATATCACTGCAACTGTACACGCGTTACACCATTACAGAGCCTTCAACGGCTTGAACATGGTCCATGGATTCACGAGGTTGTCTCCATACCCGTGCATGTCCATCCGCTCAATACAATTTGAAACGACACTCGTCCGACCAGGCAACGTGTTTCCAGCCATTGTCGGTGTTGACGGGTCCAGGCGAGGCGTAAAGCTTCGTGTCGTGAAGTCATCAAAGGTACACGAGTGGGCCTTCGCCTCCGACATATCGATTGAAAGGTCTCTGTTGGATTCCTTTCATGTTCGATTTCTTAAATCTGTTGTCATTTACGGCATAAATTCCTCTTCTAAATTTACTGTGGCGTTTGTGACTATCTGGGAGGAGACTGAGTAGTGGAACGTGTTACTTTTACACATAAACAAGAACGATCTGTCACACTACTACACTTTAAAACACAGTTTATATGTAATTCATGTCACACAGTCTCATACGGAACCTACATCCGCTTTCTTTTATATACTGTATATGATAAGATACTGTCATCTCCCTTCCCTTCTGTGTGAGAGGATGAATGAGCAAATGTATTTCTAGTTGCATGCTTGATGGTAGCAGACAAGCCTGTCTGCTAGAGAACAGTAGGACCAACGTCGGAACAGGTAGCTACGCTTTCTAAAAGCAGAGAGGTTTCTATTCTTATTATGGTCCTGTCCGTCCCTTGTCATGTTGGTATAGGAAGCTGCCCCTCTGGCCACTTCCGTTTGTATTTGTGAGCCACCCTCAGGAAGGGACCAGACAGTCAGTCCGTGGCGAGCGTCTGAAGTGGTAAGATCTCCGGCTAAGCGCGTGTCTGCTAAGTCCGTAGGACAATGGATTTCTTAAGTTCAGCCTAACTGAAAATGTAATCACCTTTATTTCAGGTTTAGCTCTAAAATATCTAATGTTATCTTAAATTGCAACGCAGTGTATTTCGAGTGTGAAGTTCAGAATATCTTCCAGTAGTTACTTTGTCACTACTTTGTGAGTAAAGTGGAACCACTTGTTGATCAGTAACTCTAACTAGCATCATCAATCTTCAATGCGAATGTGCGTGAGATTATAACGTCTCGTCTTGACAATATTTTTCAATATAGCAACTTTTCTTTATGTTCAACCCACGTGGGGTGTACTTTGTGAGACCAGTACCACGTGCTTATACAACTGTTTGACCCATCAGGTTAATAGTAAGACGATAGTAACCAGTTTGAGGTTTTTCTTTTGTAAATTGCTTTTCGATCTAATTTATTTTAATTATCGAAATTTATAGCGGAGTTACACTCTTTGTGTAAACCAAGTTGACCACGTGAAGCATGTGGCGTAATCATCAAAGTAGCCTTCAGCTACTCTTTTCGGGAAGATTTCACAGGGAGTTAGTATGAATTTAGTATACCAGTGTGTGGTAATTACATGACGGACAGGATTGTGCTACGAACGTAATTTCTTTGGGTGAAAATTGAATCGGTTGGTTGTGGTTAATTTCCTCTTGCATGTGTTTCTACGTTCTTCATGTGTTATTTTATGAATGCAGTGTTGTATGCAGTCTCCCAATCTTGGCTCCATATTTGATGTGTTCCGTAAGATTACAAACTCACATTTTCACAGTCCTAAATAAGGCACCAGCTTAGTTACGACTCACGTTTAATATGCTGAAATTTCAATGATCAATGTTAAAATAAATTTCCAAATATAAACTGATTTATTTCTTTTTATTTAAATTCTCTTTTATATATATATATATATATATATATATCACCGGTTGTCATATGACTATTAAAAGTTTATAATTAATGTTAGTCTGGTTGGGAATTTGGTAAGCTAGACAGGATACCTGGTGAAACAGTTGCGCAGTAATGCAAGGTTAACTTCCCCAGACAGCTCAAAGTTTTTAAACCGCTTTTATTGTCTAGCAGCACCGCTTTCAAAGCAAATTAATGCAACAACGTTACACGATGCTGTTTCTTTGAATGGCTCACACGCTGATACTCGTTGATGGCCCAGCATTGAAATCTGCAGCAATTTCCCGGAGGATTGTACTCCTGTCACGCTGAACGATTCTCTTCAGTCGTCGTTTGTCCCGTTCTTGCACGATCTTTTTCTGGCCGCAGCGATGTCGGAGATCTGATGTTTTACCGGATTGCTGATATCTACGGTACACTCGTGAAATGGTCGTACTGGAAAATCATCGCTACCTTAGAGATGCTGTGTCCCATCGCTCGTGCGCCGACTATAATACCACGTTCAAACTCTTTTTAAATCTTGATAATATGCCGTTGTAATAGCAACACTTGGTATCTTACATAGGCGTTGCCGACCGCAGAGCCGTATTCTGCCTGTTCACATATTTCTGTATTGGAATAAGCATGCCAATATGTTTCTGTGGTACTTCAGCCTATACCTCGTGTAAGCGATGCTACCGTCATCTGTATAGGTGTGTATCGCTTCCCCATGGCTTTGTTACCTCAGTGTATTTCACCACCACCATGACCCCTTTGAAGGGCAATGAAATGTGTACTAAGTTCGGTGGTTTGGCGGTTTAGGAGGAGATGTTGAGCATACATCAATATTTTTTTTTCCAGTAGCATCCTCTTATAAGAGTGTGTAACCTTTGATAAACTCAGGAGCGAGTAGTATCCTTAGACGAAAGGAAATGCGTTGTTTGCTTTTTACGACAGAAAAAAGTCGGTTATTTCGCATTTATCGCGTGGTTCACTGGTCATTTCGAACGAGAAGTGAGAGCGCGATTTTAGCAGCGAGTAAGGCAGCATCGACCGTTTCCCGAAGGGGGCCTGTAATCCGGAACCAAGGGATACTTAGACTCTGAAGGATTGTGGCTAGCCGCGCGGTCCAATTAGAGAGGCCAATTAATGCAGCAGGACCCGGAAAAGCGATTCCCTGGCGCTGAAGGAAACCGGCACCCACAAGTAATTGAAAGTCGGCGAGACTGCTCAGTTCGACAGAGGGCGCGCGACCGGAGAGCGAGCAACGGAGACTAATTAAAAGCGTACGGTGTGAAGACGGGGGCGAAAAAAAAGGAAGGAGCGCAGGAAAGAGAAGTGCATGGTGGGGGGGAGGGGGGGGCTATGGCCGAGCGCCGGCGGTTAGAAGCGCGCGCGTGCGGTGCCGCAACTTTTCTAATACCGCGCAGCGCCACGCGGCCGCAATTTCGCTCCCCCCCTCCCCTCCCCTCCCCTCCCACCACTACACTTCTCTTCACCGCCCTCTAAACCTTCCCCGCGCCTCTTCTAATGAGAGCAATGCGTGGCGGGAGCACAGTCAGCTGTTCCGTGGCGGAAATGAGGTCGCGCTCCGAGCCACGAGAAGAATGGCTGCAGTTTAAGCTGCTGGGACGCTCCGCCATAGCTCCGACGATTTGCTGCACGCATATGCCGATGCCCAGCACAGTTTTAACGCAAATGTGGTAGGACTGAGCCGACCCCTTACCTCTGTTTATCCCTCCTGCACCTTTCTTTGAATGTTAGTACAGTTAGTATAGAGCATGTTATTGATTTCCAGCGCTCTCGATATACGGATCTTTTATCAGTTGCACTGTATTAAAACTACGGTTAGACGGTTTTGCTACAGTACATAAATGAAGTAGTAAATGATTAGATTACACAGCTCTACAAAATAATTTTTTTTTCGTTGCCAGGGAAGTTTGAACGAAAATGGGATATTGTTATGATACTCATTCCGAGTATATTTGTACTTTTTCCAAATTGGCTCTGGTTTTTGAGATATAGGTTATTTGTGGAAATGAGAGTTTCATGTGGATAATATCGACTGCAGGGTCCATATATGGTGTAATGTATTTGCTACCTGTTTTTTAATTAGTGATATTGTACTATCTTTATTAAACAATTGTGCTCAGGGAGTACATCTGTGTGGTTGAGAATTACATCCTGCAAACATCACACTGTCAGCATGTGTTCAGTCCTGTTGTGCAGTGCGTGTGTTGAAGATATTGAGGGTTGTGCAGATTTGAATTCGGCGGTACTCGACATTCATTTGTTGGCCGAGGTAATCCCCGCAACAGCCGATAGGTAGCGTTCAGTGTAAACAAGAAAAATGGCGATGGTCGAAAGTCACACACATGTGCAGTGCAGCTTCAAGGAGATAGAACCTTTTCATCGTGACGTAGCAAATAAGAGGTGAGTATTCATTTCACACAAAACAATTAATGATGTTTGTTGGATGTGATTGACATGCAAATACAAGAAAGTTCTGCATAATATGTAGTATTTGTGCAATTTTGTTTTAGGAAAACATGAGTTCTTCACGCCTTCTTTGCGTGAACCATCCAGATGAGTTCTGCTACATTTGTGGTGAATATGTTCTTCAAAAGAACAGGAAGAATATCACTCCTTTTGTGAAGGAAGCGTATCTGGCATATTTCGGAATTAAACTTGGAGATCAAGACAAGGCGTGGGCACCCCATAAAGTTTGTAAATGCTGTGTGGAGTGCTTACGGCAGTGGACAAAACGAAAAAGGAAAAGCTTAAACTTCGGAGTGCCTATGGTATGGCGAGAGCAGAAGAACCATACAGATGATTGCTATTTTTGCATTGTTAATGTGAAAGGTTTTAATAGGTTCAAAAAACGAAAGTGGGAATATCCCGATTTGGAGTCAGCAAGAAGACCGGTGGTGCACACCAACGATGTTCCTGTACCAACCTTCACAACATTACCCACGCTAACATCATCAGATGACGAGGTGCACGGCGAGGAATGTACAAGTAGTGGTTCGGAATACGAAGGACGTGAGACACAACCCCAGCAGTTCGACCAGAAGGAGCTCAGTGACTTGATACGAGAACTCAATCTTTCAAAGCAAGCATCAGAACTCTTAGCATCCAGGCTTAAGGAAAAGAACTGTCTTCATCCAAGTGTTAAAATAACAGCTTACCGGACGAGAGAAGAAAACCTTCTTCCATACTTCAACCAAGAAGAGGTTATAGTGTATTGCAGCAATATACCTGGACTTTTGCCGGCCGCGGTGGTCTAGCGGTTCTGGCGCTGCAGTCCGGAACCGCGGGACTGCTACGGTCGCAGGTTCGAATCCTGCCTCGGGCATGGGTGTGTGTGATGTCCTTAGGTTAGTTAGGTTTAAGTAGTTCTAAGTTCTAGGGGACTTATGACCTAAGATGTTGAGTCCCATAGTGCTCAGAGCCATTTGAACCAACCTGGACTTTTACTTGAATTGGGGATGCCGGAATATAGACCAGAGGACTGGCGTCTCTTCATAGACAGTTCCACAAGAAGTTTAAAATGTGTTCTCCTACACAATGGCAATCGTTACGCATCTATTCCAATTGCCCACTCAACAAAACTTTGTGAAGCATATGCTAACATCAAGATGGTTCTGCAGAAAATTCAGTATATGCAGCACCAGTGGTTGATTTGTGTTGATTTGAAAATGGTGAACTTCTTGCTTGGACAACAAAGTGGATACACAAAGCACCCATGTTTTATCTGCATGTGGGATAGTAGGGCAAAGCACGAACATTGGAAGCAGAAAACATGGCCTCCAAGGGAACATATGGCTGTTGGTGAAGCAAACATCATTAATGAACCTCTGGTTAGTAGGGACAAGATTGTTCTTCCACCATTACATATTAAGTTAGGACTAATGAAGCAATTCACCAAAGCTTTAGACAGAAATGGTAATTGCTTCACATACATCTGCAATACGTTCCCTGGACTCAGTAGTGAAAAACTTAAGGCAGGAATATTTGATGGTCCTCAAACTCGCAGGCTCATCAACGATACCAATTTTACAAGTGTCGTGACTGTCACTGAAGCATCGGCCTGGAACAGTTTTGTCGCTGTTGTAAAATGTTTTTTGGGCAATCATAAAGCTCCCAATTACGAGGAACTGGTCAAAAACATGCTCACTAACTTTCAAAACTTAGGAGCTAACATGAGCATAAAATTGCACTTCCTTCACAGCCACTTGGATCGATTTCCTCGTAATCTAGGTGATTTCAGTGAGGAACAAGGAGAGCGGTTCCATCAAGATATGAAAGGAATAGAGGAAAGATATAAAGGAAGATGGGACAGGCATATGATGGCAGATTATTGCTGGAATCTGCAACGTGACTGTTCTGAAGAGACCTATAAAAGGAAAGCGTGCAGGAAGCGGTTCGTCATGGACGGAAAATGATATACTTATAGAGAAACTTTTCAATTATGTTTTATACGTGGACAAATGCCTATCAGGTTTTCATAGAAGCTATTTATAAAGATTATTTTCTTTTTTCATTGTAGTTTGTAGCGCTCGAGTTCAGTATTAGCAATTTTTTCTAATTTTTTGAATAAATCATGCATTATCTCAAAAACTAGAGCCAAACTGCATAAATGGTTGCTATATTCGTCCTCAGCACCACTAACCCATCCTAAAGCCACTCAAATATCCTTGGCAAGAAAATGAGTTTTGACCAGTGTTATCGGTAATACAGTATTGGTAGCATTGGTAGCGAAAGACAAAAGTACTGTAAATGCGTGACAAACTGTGGGGCGACAACTTCTCTTTCTTTTTGGTTTTGCACATAAGTAGTATCGCACATCGTTTAATACTATTCTGTCCTATTTTATATCCTTACAAAATACAAATTCTGTCGTATAAGTAATAATGAAATTAGTTGATTGCGTACCTACTGCACTTTCATGTAAGCAATGCAATTACTGTTTTGTTGGCAGAAGAGCCAACACTGTGTTACTAGAGGAGGCCGAAATGCACGCGTTTTAGCTCACGCAGGCTGGCGTGAGGAGGGAAGAACTATACTTACGTGAGGTCTGGAACATTACAGGGAATTACAATTAACTTTAATCCATTAATGATGAACGTCGCTCTTGACGGTACATGATTCACAATATTATCTGTTCAGAAGACGTAGTAACTGAATATGGCGCCTTGCTAGGTAGTAGCAAATGACGTAGCTGAAGGCTATGCTAAATTGTTGTCTCTGCAAATGAGAACGTATGTAGACAGTGAACCATCGCTAGCAAAGTCGGCTGTACAACTAGGCCGAGTGCTAGGGACTCTCTCTAGACTAGACCTGCCGTGTCGCGGCGCTCGGTCTGCAATCACTGATAGTGGCGAAACGCGGGTCCGACGAATACTAACGGACCGCGGCCGATTTAAAGGCTACCATCTAGCAAGTGTGGTGTCTGGCGGTGACACCACAATTTCACTACTGGCCATTAAAATTGCTACACCAAGAAGAAATGCAGATGATAAACGGATATTCATTGGACAAATATATTATACTAGAACTGACATGTGATTACATTTTCACGCAATTTAGGTGCATAGATCTTGAGAAATCAGTACCCAGAACAACCACCTCTGGCCGTAATAACGGCCTTGATACGCCTAGGCATTGAGTCAAACAGAGCTTGGATGGCGTGTACAGGTACAGCTGCCCATGCAGCTTCAACACGATACCACAGTTCATCAAGAGTAGTGACTGGCGTATTGTGATGAGCCAGTTGCTCGGCCATCATTGACCAGACGTTCTCAATTGGTGAGAGATCTGGAGAATGTGCTGGCCAGGGCAGCAGTCGAACATTTTCTGTATCCAGAAAGGCCCGCACAGGACCTGTAACATGCGGTCGTGCATTATCCTGATGAAATGTAGAGTTTCGCAGGGATCTAATGAAGGGTAGAACCACGTGTCGTAACACATCTGAAATGTAACTTCCACTGTTCAACGTCCCGTCAATGCGAACAAGAGGTGACTGAGACGTGTAACCAATGGCACCCCATACCATCACACCGGGTGATACGGCAGTATGGCGATGATGAATACACGCTTCCAATGTGCGTTCACCGCGATGTCGCCAAACACGGTTGCGACCGTCATGATGCTGTAAACAGAACCTGGATTCATCCGAAAAAAAGACGTTATGCCATTCGTGCACCCAGGTTCGTCGTTGAGTACGCTACCGTAGGCGCTCCTATCTGTAATGCAGCGTCAATGGTAACCGCAGCCGTGGTCTCCGAGCTGATAGTCCATGATGCTGCAAACGTCGTCGAACTGTTCGTGCAAATGGCTGTTTACCTTAATAGTGTTCAAAAGTCATTATATATATATATATATATATATATATATATATATATATATATATACATATAAGGTAAATACATTGTTTGTTCTCTATCAAAATCTTTCATTTGCTGACTTTGCCTGAGTTAGTGCCTTCTTTAGTTAGAATCTTTTATTTAGCTGGCAGTATTGGCGCTCGCTGTATTGCAGTAATTCGAGTAACGAAGATTTTTGTGAGGTAAGTGATTCATGAAAGTTATAGGTTATTGTTAGTCAGGACCATTCTTTGGTAGGGATGATTGAAAGTCAGATAGCGGAGGAGTGGTATTCAAGCGTCAACTTAAGGTTACAATATCTCCGGATGTAATAAACATTTTACAATCCAACAAACGGCACTGATTACGTATTTGTTTGTATGTTCAGATGTGCTAACAAAACTAACGGGATTCCATTAAAAAACGTAGGTTTGTGTTAAAAAACATACTTCCGTGCATTTTTGTATGGTTTGTATTAAACAATTACACTAGCCCCTCTCCTCACGTTCGGTCTGTGGAATCGGTTCGTCAGTATTTGATGTGGTTTACAAAATATATCCAGCGGTAACGTTAGGTGACTCATATATATATATATATATATATATATATATATATATATATATATATATATATATTACGTCCAGATCATCCGCTCTCAAAACTCCGCCATCTCTCTCCCCACATCCACCACTGCTGGCGGCTCACCTCCAACTGGGCAACGATATGCGCTGTTCACATCCAACTGCCCAACACTACAATAGCGAATATTACAACAATGCCAACCAGCCACAGACTGCACACAGCACAGCCAGTGATTTTCATATGGAGCGCTACGTTGCGATACCAATATAAAAACCTAAACAGCCTACTTACTTAGCCCCCATGCTCCCCACAAAAAATTTTAAAAATTGCTTTTGGCAGTGGCCAGTACAGATTTGGAGAAATTTCTCATAATTATAATAACAAAGAAATCAAATGCACACCCTTATTGATACAATGTTGGTCAAAAGCTAAAATTTTCTCATGAAGACAGTCCTGATCATTTATCACAGTATTAGTTACAATTTTATGCACAAAGTGTGAGCAGTAAAAGAAAATGGACTTGGTAGTAGTGGGTTTCCATGCAGTCTTGAAGAAGTAGTGTTGTCCTTCCAACAGAGAGATAATGCTGACTCTTGACATGCAGACAGGTAAGGGGCCACAACAGAGCAAACCCACAGCAGAGTCAGTCGAAGTTATGAAGAATATTGATAGGTAGGTCATCACAGACCAGACCACTGTAGCGCTGTAGAGATTACGGTATTGGTGGGCCACCCGAGGTGCAGACCCACTGCAGTCCTTGTAGAAATAATGGTACTGGTTGGTCATCAAAGGTGCAGGCCCACAATAGTACTTGTAGAGATGGCCAGCAGCCATCTCTTGCGACTGTGTGGGTGTACTATCACCATCAAAGAGTTTTGCAGACAATATCGCAAGTCCATAAACCACCACTTGTGCACTCACAAACTTTTTGGGACTGGCCTTAGAACCAGCAGTGCTGTTAACCAGTCCCTTGCAGAATTATTAACACACGTGCAAACATTAACAGTCCCAACATCTCACATATTGTGCACATATTATGAACAACAGAAATGTGTGCACTGAAATGAATGCTTACAAGTTACTTAATTTCATGAACTGGTGTCAATTACAATTTTATAACATGAGAATACAATCACAAAGGTACAGAAAGCATCATTAAAAACATAATAATACAGATAACATTTGTAGTAATACTGACTTTACAAAAGAATAGAAATAAACATGTACATCGTTGTTACAGGAATTATGACACAAGTAAATATATAAAATAATGAGAATAGTTTTCGAAACATTAATTTCACACCTGAGCATTGAAACAGAACAGAATTAATCAAGTCTAAACATCTTTACAAAGTAAATAACATAGTATTAGGAAAATTCTACAACACTACAACATAACTCCTATCAGATGAACACACAAAGACAGGAAGAACATAGGTACACAAGGGTACACAAACACATAGCGGAATAACACAAAAGGAAAGGTCAGGGTTTGTTTTACTGCAGTATTTTGCTAACAAAACTTTCTTTACTTCTCGGAGACCTCCCTCCATTCATCATTATTCCCAAAAAGTCCTGTCTATACCTGTTGTCCATAAACACTACTGTTTTGTTCATATCCTCTTTCAAAATAATTATTCTTCGTTGTACACTACTCGTTTTGGCCCAAATCTTTTTCATATAACTTCTCAATGCATTTCTTCCAATTCATCACAACTCATTCTCTTATACAGCCCACACCCTCTTAAGCTAACTTAAATCTGCCGAGCTCAGATGCATAAACTAATGGACAAGGCAATGCAACAGCACAAAACAATTAACACAAACAGCAATGACAAAAAATGCAAACTGGCAAAGCAAGCAGCAGTATATCTAAGTTAGCAAAGCAAATGCAACATTACAACTGATATGAAACAAAGTGCAGCAACAAGAAAAATAAATCAGTAGTAAAACTGGCTTAACAGAGTAATAAAAAGTGTAATTTTGTACCACTATGCCTGGCAAACAGCAGCAGCAAATGCTATAACTTATACCCAAACATGACAAAGCTCAAGCAGAAAAAATATTGCAATAAAGATGGCCATGTCTAATATCTGTGTCACATCTTAACACTAGAGTGATGCATCACGATAACTTACTCTAGCAGACAAGTTACCAAATCGTTAAAAAAAATTTTATGCAATTCCTGTGAATGGGAATGTCTATGTGTGTTCCTTTTTTTAAGAAAGTAGTTCATAAATTATTGTTTAATGGATCTGTAGACAGGAAATATTTACATTAGTACATCTATTAAATTTTATTTTAACCAATGCTGCAGTGCAGCTAGAAACTAGATATTAAACAAAATAGGCAAATATATGTACAAAGCAAAGCATGAAACATCACACTAGCCATATAGCATTTCATAAGGTAGTAAAAGAAATTTCTCAACTAGAAAGACAGTAGTCATTATCAGGTGTATAGACATAAAATATTTCTCATCGTTTCATTAGGCATTTCAGTAAATATCAGGAAGTATATGTTTCAAGTATGAGCGTGTCTTATTTGAAATGCTTTCTATAAAGAAATGTCAATAGCGAGGATAAAGGCCTCTTTTTTTCACCTAATGGTTTGTTCTCCAGGCGACTGGCATAGCTGGGCGCCCATAACGCATTATGTCAAGGTCACTTAGCTTCCTTACCGAAATATTTACGACAGCAGTTTGCGCTACAGTGGCAGTCTCATATAAAAAATTTCACAGGTCGGGAATTTGCGTTACAAATGTGTAGAAACAAAATCCTATAAATATAACAGTGTCCAAAAAATTTTCGTCGGCATTGTGATACATTCACACATTTACACACATTTCATAACTCTTAAACTACGATTCTTGGTTTCCAACATCCTTTTTCACAGATCAGAGTCCCTAACCACTACTCATTATTCCTTACTTTATTACAAATATACATATTCGTCGACACTTCTTCAATATTTCATCATAATAAATACATAGCATAATCAAATTCCTCATATAGCATCAGCTTATTGATCATAAACATACCTCAACAGCATTATACACATCGTCGTCATAATAATATCATAACACCTCAGTCAAACCTCAAAATCGTGGTAGCTTCCTCCAACAATTTCAAAACAAAAAAATTCTCTGCTGATTTCAATAGTGTATCTACATCAAATGTACTTTAAAAAATCATGGTCGCATACCAAACACATCATTCAAAGCTCTCATAGTATCACAATGGTTCCGAAAAAATATGAACAGTTCACAAATTACAGACAAAATACAATTACATAAGTGTGAAGTTATCCAACTGTGTAATTGCGTGAACATGTGTCACTGACACAGTAAAAAAAATGTTCGTCTTTCTCAGTTAAATGATCAAATAGCTGTGTAATTTTGTGTTAGAGAAATAAGGTACCGATGCGTGAAGTTATATAAGCAAATACCATATTAGCTAGGGCTCCTTGTGCTTGCCGTACACATGGTACACAAAGTAAGTGTGTACCCCCTGAGGATTAAACTAATTATACCCTCAGGTGTTACAGATTACAGTAATGGAATGAAATGTATCATGGAAAACCTTTGTATCTTTGTAATTCAAAAATCTTTAAAAATAAATGTTTTAAGTACAAAATTAATCACTCAAATACGTGTACTGTAGCGCTAAAATGTGCGTCTAGTAGTAAGATAATCTCTGTCATTACTTAAGGATAAAAATGTGCCAAGTGTCGTAATTATCGTCATCCGTAAGCAAAGTTCTGTAGAAGTCAATGTACTTACCTTGTAATAAACAAAAGTGAAATGCTATGCGTATAGATATCGTAGTTATTACATACATTACCGTGATCAAGAAAGTACTATACTGTAACTATTGTTGTGCTATGAAATAGGCTGCCTCATTGTAACTATACCACTAAAGTTACTACTAAAAAACTGTTTTACTTTCCAGAATAATACAGAAAAATTGTGCAGATATAAAACATATACAGCGAAAAAGCAATAATATAAATTGTGTCACTCATTAGTAGCGTCATGATATAATCGTGTAGCTGTCAAATAAATTAACCACTGTGTCATCTGGTATCTCTCAGAAAGTACTTTAAATCCAGAATGTATTTTCAAGTAAACCAAAATGTTGCATTAAAATCTCATTAGCAGTACCAGTATATGTTCTAAGTGTGTAGGCCTTATAGTCGTTACGTAATTGTGCAACTAACAAGCAAGAATGTACACACACAATAACACTGTGTCGTCTGTTCACTATAACAATGCATTTGTAATTACTATATAAATAAGTTCCCTAGGTTCTTGAGTGGATAGTTAACTTAAAAACATAGTTGCATGATAACAGTTGCTAAGTATGACAAAGCATACTAGTAACGTGAAGTGAAAGATGTTATGGCGAAGACTAAGGTAAAAAGCAGATTATCTCTCAACGGTTTTACATGTGAAATGTGGTGCAATCCTTTATTCTTCCTAGTACGCAGAGTTGCACTTCAACGCAATTATCATGTTGTATACGCCGGTAAGGAATGCTAAAATTTTTCTCAAGGTTAGCGTCCATGTTATTTTTCTCTGAGCCAGCCGGCGCACGTGGCTGCCTGTGGTGCGAGTCATTCTCTGTCTCTTAGTTGGTGCGCGTCGTTATTAGGATTTGGAGGTCTAACTTGTACAAATTCACCTTGACGATAGGGCCCTGCCCTGTTTAAATCCGCCAGTTCTGATGAAATTCAGGTCTGTCGTTACGATTATATCGTCTGTCGTCATGTCGGTAGATTCCATAGTTTCTTTCTTGTTGGTCACGTGGTGGAGACGTTCTCCCTGAACCGTATCTTCCCACTGAACTGTTGCGTCTGAAGTTACTCTGTCTCCATTGATAATAATTGTTTTGGTTCCCATATTGTCTGTTTCTATGGTTATCTCTGTCGTATTCATTACTACGGAAATGCGATCTTTCACTGAAACTGTTATTCTGCCAAGGGTTGTCATACGGGTGGTGTCTGTTTTGGTCACGATTTGCGATGTAAGAATAGCCTTGTCGTGTCCAGTTATTCTTTCTTTCATTGCGGAATTGTGACGGATGTGACCTGTAATTGTTGTGTTCCTGTCTTCGCGTCCCGCGATTGTCAGTGTCAATTTCCAGTTTTTGTAACTGTCCCTGAAAAGCTTCAATGTCGTCTTTGCAACGTCTTGTAAAAATAATATGTCGTAAATGTTCAGGCAATTTGATTAAGCAAATGCGGATGTGTTCTGATGGGCTGTATGGATTTGACAGATACTGATTCATATGCAACATGTCCTCAAAATATTTCACAAGACTGGAAAATTCAGATTGTTCGAAATGTTTCATCATCATGATGCTATATTTTACTCGGTCTTGTGTAGCTTGAGACCAGTATGATGAGAGGAAGGCATGATAAAATTCTCCTTCATTGTGACAATCGTGAATGACCGATCGCATTCTTACAGCTGGTTCATTCTCTAAGTAGCCACACATAAATTCTAATCTGTGCTCTAATGACCAGTTGGGAGGAAAACAATAATTGATGAAGCCACGTTTGTGGATGAATGTCGTTGCCAGAATTCTTAAATGTTTTGAATTTACGTGTAGTAATGAACAGCTTATAGCCAAAATCATCATGTCGGCGAGTCGCATATCGGTCATTGGTACTTCTTTTCGGCGGTTCCATCTCAAAATTTGGTGTACCTTGCCAATTTTTTTCACAATTTCCGAAGTGCCCTGTGTTATTATTTGTGGCTGTTCCGTATTTCTACGTCCCTCTTTCCGTATTGGACCGCGAGTGTCCTCTGAAATATGTAATTCTTGTATTACTTGTGCCAACTGATCTTGTACTTCCCGAATTTCTCTTTTGTACTGTGTATTGATTTGATTTTGATTGAATTTTCTAATTTGTCCATACTCTTCTGTGCTAGTGAAGGCTACAGGTCTTGTGTCATTCAGACTATCATCTACCTTTGTAGATAAGTTAGTGAACTGATCCGAAAGTTCGGCTACTTTCTCCGATAGTGAACTTATTTCCTCTGTGTGTTTTTCTGAACCAAGTTTCAGAGTATGTACTGTGTCTAAGTTTTCCTGAGTTTTTGCAAGTTGCGTAACCGAATCGGTAGATGCAACTGAGTCAGTTTTAGCTTGCAAGGTGTCGTGATTTTCATGAACCATAGTTGGCAGTTCCTTTATTGCTGCTTCGTGATTCTGTAATGCATTTTCGTGGCGCAAAAAAATAGGTTGGAAATGCTCACAAATTTGTGTTTTTACATCATTATAGACTTTTTGATATTTCGATTCGATTTTAAGTAACTCAGCAGTTAAACCTTAATGTGTTTGTTCAAGCGTGGTTCTAACATTTGAAGCTGTTGCTGTGTTTGTCTCTAGTGTTGTTCCATTGTGTCTAACTTTCGAAAATTTTGTTTCATTGTTTCATTTGAAGCTTTTGTCCCATTTGTTTCTGATTTTGTTCAAGCATTGTGTCTAACTTTTGTAGCCTTTGTCCCATTTGTTGCATTAACTGTAATAACAATGCACTGGTGTCTGAAACATGTTCCTCAGTGCTATTCAGCAGTGCAAATGAGCCGGTAGTATTCACAGTTTGAAAAGCAGAAAATTTGTCTTGACTTATCTGAGAAAACGGCGAGGACGCAAAACCTGAATCTACAATGTTTGCAAGATTGTGTTCTATCATTTCGGAATCCTGAGGCGAGCTGTTGCTGACCGATCGATCGATAATACTTCCCTGTCCACTAATTGTTTCACTGTCTACACCATTATTTGCGGCCCGCTCCATTTTCCTATGCACAATTACCAATTACTACTCTGAACGTCTGCTAATTCATTACACGGTGGTGCTGATAAGCTACGCTCTTCGTCACTATCATTTCTCAATTTACTTTGGAGCCGAGTGTTACGTTTTTCACACGCCAAAATTATCACGTATTTCACACGATAATAAGAAAAACACAATTTGAAGAGCAAAAATAAGAAAACACATTAACATAGCACTGAAAATAATATCTAGTTAATTGCAAGTGCAGATGCGAAATACTTGGTGCAAATCTACATGCATGCCACAACTGTTTCACTGTACAACAATGAAAAACTACAACTACATAGGAAATTCTCTCTACAATTAAGCATTAGCAATAAACAATAGCTACACTAAATACACAAACTACAAGAAAAAAATCAGAAGATTCAAGGTTCGAATCTTGGCAGGGTCGCCACATGAAACCTCCCCTTAGAAAAATTTTTGAATTACTGCACTGGTAAATCCTTTACGTTATTTGATTTTCAAACAGCTGAGCAAAACTGAACGTACTCAGACATTTCTCTCTTTACTTGTTCTGATCATCATTAAAGTAACACACAATATTTTTTAGCACAACACAATCTGACTTTCAATAATCCCTACAAAAAGACGACCCAGCACATGTACAACTGCCCTGAATGTCCTTCACACTGCACTTTAGAGGATCTGATGTTGGCAACCCCAAATGCTGTTGACGTAGCCCGCTTATGGGCCAAATGCCTATAACATTTTGTTTCTGTGCACACATATTTGTATATATATATATATATACACACTCCTGGAAATTGAAATAAGAACACCGTGAATTCATTGTCCCAGGAAGGGGAAACTTTATTGACACATTCCTGGGGTCAGATACATCACATGATCACACTGACAGAACCACAGGCACATAGACACAGGCAACAGAGCATGCACAATGTCGGCACTAGTACAGTGTATATCCACCTTTCGCAGCAATGCAGGCTGCTATTCTCCCATGGAGACGATCGTAGAGATGCTGGATGTAGTCCTGTGGAACGGCTTGCCATGCCATTTCCACCTGGCGCCTCAGTTGGACCAGCGTTCGTGCTGGACGTGCAGACCGCGTGAGACGACGCTTCATCCAGTCCCAAACATGCTCAATGGGGGACAGATCCGGAGATCTTGCTGGCCAGGGTAGTTGACTTACACCTTCTAGAGCACGTTGGGTGGCACGGGATACATGCAGACGTGCATTGTCCTGTTGGAACAGCAAGTTCCCTTGCCAGTCTAGGAATGGTAGAACGATGGGTTCGATGACGGTTTGGATGTACCGTGCACTATTCAGTGTCCCCTCGACGATCACCAGTGGTGTACGGCCAGTGTAGGAGATCGCTCCCCACACCATGATGCCGGATGTTGGCCCTGTGTGCCTCGGTCGTATGCAGTCCTGATTGTGGCGCTCACCTGCACGGCGCCAAACACGCATACGGCCATCATTGGCACCAAGGCAGAAGCGACTCTCATCGCTGAAGACGACACGTCTCCATTCGTCCCTGCATTCACGCCTGTCGCGACACCACTGGAGGCGGGCTGCACGATGTTGGGGCTTGAGCGGAAGACGGCCTAACGGTGTGCGGGACCGTAGCCCAGCTTCATGGAGACGGTTGCGAATGGTCCTCGCCGATACCCCAGGAGCAACAGTGTCCCTAATTTGCTGGGAAGTGGCGGTGCGGTCCCCTACGGCACTGCGTAGGATCCTACGGTCTTGGCGTGCATCCGTGCGTCGCTGCGGTCCGGTCCCAGGTCGACGGGCACGTGCACCTTCCGCCGACCACTGGCGACAACATCGATGTACTGTGGAGACCTCACGCCCCACGTGTTGAGCAATTCGGCGGTACGTCCACCCGGCCTCCCGCATGCCCACTATACGCCCTCGCTCAAAGTCCGTCAACTGCACATACGGTTCACGTCCACGCTGTCGCGGCATGCTACCAGTGTTAAAGACTGCGATGGAGCTCCGTATGCCACGGCAAACTGGCTGACACTGACGGCGGCGGTGCACAAATGCTGCGCAGCTAGCGCCATTCGACGGCCAACACCGCGGTTCCTGGTGTGTCCGTTGTGCCGTGCTTGTGATCATTGCTTGTACAGCCCTCTCGGAGTGTCCGCAGCAAGTATGGTGGGTCTGACACACCGGTGTCAATGTGTTCTTTTTTCCATTTGCAGGAGTGTATATATATATATATATATATATATATATATATATATATATATATATATATATATATTCATATGCCTGTAATTAATTTTTTTCTGTGTGCTATTCATTTTTTTATATTCCTGTATCGATGGTGCTTCTGACGCGAATAAAAAAAAACCTACAAAAGAATGGTCCTGACTAACAATAACCTATTACTTTCATGAATCACTTACCTCACAAAAATCTTCGTTATTCGACTACTGCAATACAGCGAGCGCCAATACTGCCAGCTAAATGAAAGATTCTAACTACTGAAGGCACGAATTACTGATATGATTATATATTAATTATATGATTATATATATATATATATATATATCAATTCATGACATCCATTCTTACAAATTTATGCTCTCTGATGGACATACGTCCAGATCATCCGCTCTCAAAACTCCGCCATCTCTCTCCCCACATCCACCACTGCTGGCGGCTCACCTCCAACTGCACAACGCTACGTGCTGTTAACATCCAACTGCCCAACACTACAATAGCGAATATTACAACAATGCAAAGCAGCCACACACTGCACACAGCACAGCCAGCGATTTTCATACAGAGCGCTACATGGCGTTACCAATATAAAAACCTAAACAGCCTACTTACAACTGATTGCCTAGGCCAGTGGTCGACAAAGTCATTAGTGAAAACAGACGAATATCAACATAACAAAGATTTAAATTTCCTTTTGCGAGCCTAATTTTTAAACTTACACTGTTAGGTGTGATATTCCTGGCTGTGGACGGTAGCATTTTATTTTGTTAGAAGCTCGCCTTGATGCAGTTTGATACAGGTGAAGTAGCATATGGTACAAGGGACAGATGGTACAGTCCCATGGGAGAGTCCGCCAATTTTACTGATCTTGCTTCTGATTAGTCCGGGTGCTAGCCGCCAAAACGCCTAACTGTCTTATTAATTATTTATATACTTTTCATTGTATTTAACCCAGTTTTAGTGTGATACTCTCTGACTATTACCCTACGAGTCTATCGTTTTTGTTTATTAAATTTCACTAGTTTTGTGAATACTTAGATGTTGGCTGTTGATATACTTTCCGGGATGTGAGGTCGTGGTACAAGAACTTTTCTGCAGAAAAGTTCTTGTGGCTGTTGATATACTTTCCGGGATGTGAGGTCGTGGTACAAGAACTTTTCTGCAGAAAAGTTCTTTTCTTGTACCACGACCTCACATCCCGGAAAGTATATCAACAGCCATGTCACCCGGTCTTGAAAGCCTTCATTCTACTTAGATGTTAATATTGAGCCGTGCACGGCTGGTGGTCATGCCATTTATTGTTTGCCATCTTATCTTCTATTACGGTAATGCCACCTCGTTTCCATACTCCATTTACTGGCGTCACTAACTTCCTTGCACGTGAGTGGCAGCAGCAGCGCGTATCGATAAGTGCACTGTCGTACCATATCTGGAGTGACCGATAGTATTTCCGGGTCGTCGTGTGTCTGGAGGTCAGTTGGAGACGCACCGGGAGGGCGATCGGGACGCAGCAACTGTGCAGTCGGGGATGGAGCCCCAGTGAGGTCCGCACGGCCAGTACAAACGGGAACGACCGCTGGTTGCTCGTTCGGTAGGTCGTCTCATGGGCGACGTGTATTTGGGTCGGTTCCTTCCCGTGCAGAGATGTCGGTTGTGTTCCCTCTGCATGGTTGGGTCCGAGCCAGGGTCTCTGGGACGTCGTTCGTCCGAAGGAAGTCAGTTCAGTTGGGAGCTCAGTCGGGCATGGAGCAGGAGTTGCAGACGGACCAGCAGTTCAGTCGGGATGCAGCAGCAGTGAAGTCGGGAACGGAGCACCTGTGAGGCACGGACAGCCATTGCTGCAGACCGCTGGCGACACACATGAACTGTCCGAGGGAAGGAGATTGGAGCGGGGACTATCATTGGCTGGTCGTTCAGTCGATCGTCTCATCGGCCGACGTGTATTTGGTCCTTTGACCGTTTCTGGGCCTAGGCAGTCGGTCGGTTGGCGTAGAGCAGCGAGGAGGTGCCCATCGCGCGGAGTCGGGCTGGAGCCGCTGGCAGCGTGCACGCGCGGCTGTAGTTGTGCGGCGCTTCTTGCGAGGGTTACGAAGTTCGTCGCCCACCGATCTTGGGGTGCTACTGTCAAGCCTCACCCACTATCACTTCTCTTCGTTCGATCCTGGTTGTTGCTTTCTGCGAGACTCCCACAAGCAACAAAGTGTGTGTGCATTGAAGTCGGCTAAAATTGCAGCCGTTTTCCTGAATAGGGTTTAACTTAGTTTAATTCACTCCTTCATTAACGAAGCGCACCAGAGGTATCTTTTCCCATGTGGCCATTAATGTTCCAGTTACCTGTCCTGGGCATTGATGTAGGTTTTGGCAATGTATTTTCCTCGTCGTGTTGTTGCTGTCCAGCACGGCTTGTAGTCGGAGGGCTGAGGTGTGTTGGTAGTTTTGGACGTTTATTCTGACTTGGCTGGATTGGGCACCAGTATCCAGAACGTTGTGCTATTGACGTCTTGTTGACGTTTTACTCGTCCGGTTCAAAAAATTGGTTCAAATGGCTCTGAGCACTATGGGACTTAACTTCTGAGGTCATCAGTTCCCGTAGAACTTAGAACTACTTAAGCCTAACTAACCTAAGGACATCACACACACCATGCCCGCGGCAGCATTCGAACGTGCGACCGTAGCGGTCACGCGGTTCCAGACTGAAGCGCCTAGAAACGCTCGTGCTCTTCGGGTGGAGCAGAACTGATTTGGTTGGTTGGTTTGTCGGCTGGCCTTCGGTTGGGTTGCCTTCCGATTACGAGGTTGTCGGCCTGGCTGCCTGTCTCACCTAAATGTGCGTTAGCGTTGCTTCCCAGGCAGACGCTTGGAACCTTCTGAGCGACGCTCCTTGGTTTTACATAGTGATTTCCTTTTAGTCTTAAGTACCCTGTGTGGCCTTCAGCCACGTTTTAGCTTATTAATATTGTAAGCTTTTTACCTTCCTAGGCCTAAAGCCGTAAAATTGTTTTGACATGGTGTGTGGCTTTCAGCCGAGTTTTAATCTCTCTTAAATTAAAAATTCAAAATTTTGTCTTGCCCTTAAGTTCAAAAATGGTTCAAATGGCTCTGAGCACTATGGGACTCAACTGCTGTGGTCATAAGTCCCCTAGAAATTAGAACTACTTAAACCTAACTAACCTAAGGACAGCAAACAACACCCAGCCATCACGAGGCAGAGAAAATCCCTGACCCCGCCGGGAATCGAACCCGCGAACCCGGGCGTGGGAAGCGAGAATGGCCCTTAAGTCATAAGATTATTATTCTTTAGTACGTGGCATTCATCCAAGTTTAATCTCTCTTAAATTAAAATCTCTCTTAAACTAAACATTTAAAATCTTGGTCTTGCTTAAGGGAAATGTTTCTTGCACTGTAAGCTGTAACAAGATTTACGATTCTTTCTTTTTACTGGACTCAAATGTAACTGGAATATGTTAACTAGGCATCGCCTCAATTGAAACAGGAAAGGGGCACAGAATTTGTTTTCCAGAACGATGGCGCGCCACCACATTATCATTGTGAAGTTGTCGTGTACCTACGTAGGAATGTGCCGACTTGGATTGGATGTGATGGAACAACATCGTGGCCACCACGCTCGCCTGATTTAAGCCCAATGGACGTCTGTAAATGGGGTTACATGAAAGATAGAGTGTTTATCCATCCGATTCCCATGAACACCGGCGAGGAGCTGTGACAAGGGATAACACAAGCAGTTGCTACCGTACTGAGATTTGCTTCGTAGGATTTGGCACGAAATTGATTATAGATGGGACATTTGTCATATTACAAAGGTAGCCTAACTGAACATTTGTAAAGAAAACTCGAAGATATGTTGCATTCAGTGCTGTATCAAACATTTCTGCAAGTTGCTTACCTTTTCCACAATGAAACGTTACTTTTGCACAACTATTTTATATTCGACTTGTATTCTTTTCAAACACATGTACATTACCTACAACACAGACATAAAGAAATATACTATTATACTTTGTCTTTGGCAGTAAATTTAATGATATTGGTTCCTACCTTTTACCAGCTTCAACGTAGACCACGGACAGCACTACCAGCTAGCATTGGACACTACTAAGGTTCATTTCAAATGTGCATTCTTCATAGCACATAATTACGCATTCTGGACGCTTTTGCTCTGAAGAGTGAGAATATCAACCTTGTGGTAGTGTGTGTTGCAGTTCTGATCGCAAACAAATACACACCGACGTAAAACAAATCACAATATAAAAAATAATCAACATAGACCAATGAAATTTCGGGAACACATTAGTCTAGGTAACATATTTAAATGATTAACATTGCAAGCCCACAGGTTATGTAAGCGCGTAGTGCTCGTACACTAATAACCGATGTAACAGCCAGATGCCAGATGCTAGCGTGCAAATGTGCATCCATTGTGTTGTTTACGTGCCGTATATCAGTTCATAGGATGGAGTTCCATGCCTGTTGCAGCACTTGATCAACACAGGTAGATGACGGTGGAGTTGTCTTCCGATGATGTACCGCATCTACATCTACATCCATACTCCGCAAGCCACCTGACGGTGTGTGGCGGAGGGTACCTTGAGTACCTCTATCGGTTCTCCCCTCTATTCCAGTCTCGTATTGTTCGTGGAAAGAAGGATTGTCGGCATGCTTCTGTGTGGGCTCTAATCTCTGATTTTATCCTCATGGTCTCTTCGCGAGATATACGTAGGAGGGAGCAATATACTGCTTGACTCTCCGGTGAAGGTATGTTCTCGAAACTTTAACAAAAGCCCGTACCGAGCTACTGAGCGTCTCTCCTGCAGAGTCTTCCACTGGAGTTTATCCATAATCTCCGTAACGCTTTCGCGATTACTAAATGATCCTGTAACGAAGTGCGCTGCTCTCCGTTGGATCTTCTATATCTCTTCTATCAACCCTATCTGGTACGAATCCCACACTGTTGAGTAGTATTCAAGCAGTGGGCGAACAGGCGTACTGTAACCTACTTCCTTTGTTTTCGGATTGCATTTCCTTAGGATTCTTCCAAGGAATCTCAGTCTGGCATCTGCTTTACCGACGATCAACTTTATATGATCATTCCATTTTAAATCACTCCTAATGCTTACTCCCAGATAATTTATGGAATTAACTGCTTCCAGTTGCTGACCTACTATATTGCAGCTAAATGATAAGGGATCTATCTTTCTATGTATTCGCAGCACATTACACTTGTCTACACTGAGATTCAATTGCCATTCCCTGCACCATGCGTCAATTCGCTGCAGATCCTCCTGCATTTCAGTACAATTTTCTAATGTTACAACCTCTCGATATACCACAGCATCATCCGCAAAAAGCCTCAGTTAACTTCCGATGTCATCCACAAGGTCATTTATGTATATTGTGAATAGCAACGGTCCTACGACACTCCCCTGCGGCACACCTGAAATCACTCTTACTTCGGAAGATTCTCTTCATTGAGAATGACATGCTGTGTTCTGTTATCTAGGAACTCTTCAATAAAATCACACAATTGGTCTGATAGTCCATATGTTCTTACTTTGTTCATCATCTGCTCGACTGGAGACACACCTGGTGATAGAGCAAGCCAAGGTTACAACAGCAGTACATCGGTGAGCGTGAACTGTTGCTGTTCATGAATGGCAGTACAATAGGTCGAATCATCAGAGTGACGTACAGTTTTGCAGTCAGGGTGCGTGGGATGACCACGAGCGTACTCCTGCTGTCATACGAAATAGCGCCCCAAATTATAACTCCAGCTGTAGGTCCAGTGTGTCCAGTAGAGATGGGCAAAACTGTTCTTTTCAGAGATTGGATCAGAACTGTTCACTTCCTGAAATGAATTAGCTCTTTTTCATGACTCACCACTCATTTACAGTAGAAAATAAATGGAAGGCACATTGCCCTTTAAACTTGGTTTATTCCAGTACTATACCTGTATTTTGATCTTGAACACAGATAATGAGTAAGAATTTTGTATTGTTTATTGAAATTTCCACGATATGACAAAGTTTTTGATTATTGATTTATTTTGCACTATCGTGGTTTTTTGGGTGATCAGAAAATTTCTTAACTTGAGATTTACATTAACAATATATTTGGCTATAATGTATTAAAATTTCATTAACCTCATACAAATACATCGTAAGCCATATATTTTTAAAGTGAACGTTTCCTTCCGAAGACGCCTAAAATCGCAAAATATAAATTTGACTGTAAAACGAAAGTGCTGCATATAGCCTAACGCAGAATAAAACAAGGAAAATATTGGTGTATCACATTTTGCGATACATTTATCGGTTCGCTCGTAATTAAAGCGTAAATTCGAGTGTCCATAATAAAAATTCTATAGTAAGAGGAGTCACCAGGAACCTAATCTAATCAGTTTAAACAAATAAAAATAAAATAAAAACAATTGATGTATACATAACATAATAATGTAATATACATAGCGGTATTACTACGAAGAACAATATCCAATAGGGACGAACTCCGATGCAGAGGCGCTGAGTCGAGTAGGTCGAGCCGCGAGCTGTATTACTGCGTGAGCTGAGACTGCAGCGACCAGAGTGACACCTGAGTCGCTTTGCTCAACGATCTGGCTAGAGTCGAGACGGTGGGGTGAGCGTTGAACGGGCGAGTTCCGAGGGTGGGGGGGGAGTGGTGAACTCACCCGCTCCGAGACAAATCGTCCGTTCCCTTGCGAGCAGGTTGTTGCAAGTAGTTTCTATGTTATCCGCTAGGTGGCTCTCTGTCCTGTTGCTCGCATCAGCTGCCCAGAGTGCAGGACGTGCGACTGAAATGATCGCCGACAGAGTGCGACACTGCACGCGGCAGACGACGCACAGAGACGGCACGGCATATGTGAAACACAAAATCCAATGGAGCACTGCACAATGCAGGCAGCCAAGGTAGAAGCAGGGCAGAGGCCGGCGCTGGCTGTGTTGTGTGGCGTGCACTGTGCTCTGACCAGCAGAGGCGCTGCTGATATGCTCCGTCTCTCTCTCTCTCTCTCTCTCTGCCGTGGGAAACGTTTGGAACTACCGTTATTTTTTTCTGAATCACTGATTGTTCACTCCTTTGAAAGATTCAACTCTATGAATTAGTTCAAGAGCGGATCCCCCATCTCTAGTGTCCAGCACGCATACAAGCTGGCTACAGATCCTCAACTGGCCCCCTTCTAACCAACACACGGCCATTACTGCCACCGAGGCAGAACCGGCCTTCATCATAAAAAACAACAGACCTCCACCTCGCCCTTCAATGAGTTCTCGCTTGACACCACTAAAGTCGGAAATGGGGGTGTTTGGGGTCAGCGGAATGCTCGTGACAGGGCATCAGTTCGTTGTGTCACTGTGGTGACTACTGCTGCTCAAATTGCTGCCGCAGGTGCAGCACGATGCTCCAGAGCCATACACCGAAGCGATAGTCTTCCATCTCGGTAATGCCACGTGGTCGTCCGGAGCCCTGTGTTCTCGCTACCGTACATTCTAGTGACCACCGTTGCCAGCAAACATGTACAGTGGCGCTCAATCAATTCGAAAGTAAAGTTCTATGTACTGACTTGGCAGAAAATCCTAAGAAATTTTGGTCTTATGTCAAAGCGGTAGGTGGATCGAAACAAAACGTCCAGACACTCTGACCAAAATGGTACTTAAACAGAGGATGACAGACTAAAGGCTAACTGTTAAATCTCAGAACATATGCAACAAAGTATACAGACAGCAACCTACATAACTCTAGCACTTCGATCATAGTGCACAATTTACAATCTTTCTCTTTGTGGATGGGAGTAACAGGGGATTCTCGCATTCTTAGGATAAACTTAGAGACCGAAAGATCTCCTCACATTGTCTTCGGCCAACGGTCCCTGCAGCACTGTTTCGCTTTCTTTGTTATTGTTCGCGTAACAACTAATATATTGATAAATGGATGAGATAACATACGTTGCTACGAAAAGAGCCCTGAAATACTTTTTAGGGATGCTGTGCTGTGACTTTCTTTGGATAATTAATTTTCAACAAAACAAAATATACTATGTTCTTATTATTATGGATCTGGTTTTCTATAGAAGGAACACTGTTTCTTTACTGTAGCCCGCTATAAAGTTCAACATATCTTTCTTACTTTAGAGTTATTGAAAAGGCTACTGAAAATTATTTCGTTAAATCAATACTGATGTTACAGTACGCAATGTATGTTCAACACCAAAATTTTGCAGTGGATTTTTGTTAACATTGAAACACCTATAAGTACCACGACTAACACGAGAACATGAGACTATAATCTGAGAAAAAATGTTTTTACTATAATGTTTGCCAGACCAGAACTACGCACAGCAAGATTTCTTTTATGTCATGAAGGTAAATTATCTTCTTGCACTGTTAATAATATAACATCATCCGCAGCCCGCGTCCACCTGTAAAACACGTCATAAAATCTGCTGCTCGGCCCTGCAATCCCGAAAGCTGAAAGAAATAATTTTAATTTGAGAGGTGGCATGCCTTTAGATGCACACAGTGACTTGCCCCCTCTCATAATTCGATTTGGGGAAGTATGGCCGAGTATTGTCATTACAAGGCTAGTATTGAGAACTAAGAAGATATGAATATTTTCCTCTCTAATTGCATGCAGTGAAAAGTTGCTATTCCTTCACATGCGGACTTCCCACGCAGCGTCTCTCGTCACCTGGGTGGTCCAGTGACAGGCGAGTTCTGCTGAGCTTGAAAGGGTTAAGCCGACGGGTGTGAGGGAGTCGAGTGGATGCTTTCCAGACGCCGACATTGTTATAAGAGCAGGGGCGACACGCCCACGGGGGCCTGAAGGAGCAGCTGGGGCTAGAGATTCCGTTACTTTGCAGAAACTTAGTGAAAACACTTTCTGACGTGTTACCAGCGAGGCGTGGGAATTACTTGTGTTCTCAGGCAGTCTTGGCGGGCAAATTCCTGCGTTTTCTGCAAAATAATAATAGTGATTAGCTTGCTCAGGGGACAGCTCCATGACGTAGCAAAATCGGCGCAGAAATTGGTGGAATAGTAGTGCTTCGGCAATAGAATAGAATTTTCCACCACTTTCCGAATTACTGATTGGCACGTTTAACCACCGTCACTGCCGTGGGGGCGGGAATGTTTTGTGTTCAGCTTGTACGGGAGCTCTTGTGTGAGTCGGCTCTTGCTTTTCGGTCAGAGAAGGTTACAAGACTGAGCTCTTGCTGCTCAGCACGGTCTGGCTTCCGTTGGCTCTCTAATATACTTTCATTTAATTGTAACTGTTTGACGAAGTTGCTGAAGTTTCGACTTCAACGTAACTTTCCGAGTACTGTAGGCAATTGAGCGTTCTGCGTGCAAGCGGCCTATATTGTCTGTCTTGAGCAGTTTTAGCTAAAGTTGACTGTATCGGAGTTACTGTGTGACTTCGCTTGTTAAAATCTGTCACTGTGCCGTCAGTGACTGTGTCGCGAGACTTCTTTGTCTCCCTCAGAGGCGCATTTGTATTGCTGGGAAGTCTTTAGTCTGGAACAACCACACCAGGATAATTTGTTTCGGGCTATACTCGCGACATTATCATCACCACGACGGCACGTCGAAGCAACCAGCCATCGCCTCCGGTACGTCAGATTGTGTTCTTGCAGTTAAGAAGACAGCTTGGTAATGTATGTCCGCAGCACCGGCGGATTAGGGAATTTTGCTAGGTGATAATCAGAGCTCAGCAGAGCGCGCCTGTTCCCGTCTTTTCTAACGTGGTTCTGTCTTGGGTGTTTACTGTCTGAGTTCTCACTGCTGTAGCAGCAATTAATGTTGGGTTGGCTGGGTGTTTCCCTTAAGATTTGAGTTGCAAGGAATTGGCTCCACATACCACATGGTCATAAAGGTCACAAGCTAGTTTATGGACAACTTCACCTTCACAGGATTTATTTTAATATCCAATTTGACGTATTGTAAATGTTTCATGTGTTTTGTTTATTATTTTGAGTTTAGTCATAATAAATCAAATTGTTAGTTTGGACAGAACTTTCATTCTGTAGATCGGTAGAGCAACCCTTTCATTTCTCACTACGTTAATGAAACTTTCCTTTATCAAATTAATTTCTATCAAATTAAATTATTGCAGGTGCCAAACTCTTTTCTACTCCACTTGCAGGGTCGATGACAGTCAGTTCGCGTTTCTTCTTAATCCATGTGCAACAGCAAAAGTTGTAGTTAGAAAAGGGGGGGGGGGGCTTAGAGCATAATTTCCATATGAAGATTCTAGACGAATTTAGTGCTAAATACACTGCTAGCTCCGGCTCCTCGCAAGTTCACTATTACCTGTCCGCTTCCTTGCGGTGTGATTGGTTTCATTTAATGCAGTTTGAATGCGCCGCGGCAGCGGCTCGTTCGTTCGTTCGTAGTGCAGCTCTGCACCACGGATAATATTTAAATAGCTGAAAATGTCTTAAAAGGATGGGATAAAACACCAGGCAAGCTCATTACAAATCGTAATGCAAGTTTTCACTAAGTAACTCTATGCAAAACATTTAGAGAGATTAAATTCTTACACACTTTTACAAATCAATGCCCAATGGCGTCCTTCTCTCAGTCTTAACAAAAGAATGCTACACAAGCATACAAAATAGCGTCACAGGCTCTTCCTACTCAAATAACTCCAAAAAGACGACAGAGAAATTAATGCTCGGTCACTACTATTTACACTCGGTTTGATATATTTACATCTTTGTTTGATATTTAATAAGTATCGTCTGTGGCGGTTTCAGAACTCGCCGACACAGATACCATCTTTTAAAAAAATCTAAACATAATTCTATGAAAGTGTAAAACATGACACATAATGGTTTATTTTTATTACATAAAGGTCACACAATCATTGTCCAAGCAGAAATTAAATTATAATCATCCAGTTCAATTTTTTTCCGTTTTTTACCACGTATAATACGTGTTTTGACAGGAGACGTTACAACTGGCACTGATTTAATCTGCAGCTAACCAGAAGTAGACCGCTACATTCCACGTTTCGTGTAGGAATAGTGCGAACCGAGGCTGTAACTGCTGTCTCACACCCAACTAAGAGCACAAGATTTCTCCAGATGCGAGAATGTCGAGGAGGTTAGCACCCCTTTTCGGTGTATAGTAGTTATGAATCTGTTGTGATGGTATAACAGATGGTTAAGAACAAGAAATGGGTGGTTTTTATGCATGGCGGAGCTCCAGATGGGTGGAGTTTGCAGCATTTTACGTAAATCAACTGAGCTACAAATTCCTAAGACTACAAGGATCCGCACATAAAACACGCTGTAATGTTAGATAATTGCGGTTTCCGACCTATTAATAGTATGGAATGCAACGCTGTTACTATCGAAATGTAAGAAATATATTTCCAGTGCATCACACACATTCTCCTTGCTGTTTTCTCTAGGTAACAAACAGTAAAATGAAAAACTACTTCCTTAAAACATCGATTCCTTGTGATACATGTAGCTTTCCAGAGGTGTATAGCCCCCACTATTCGCATCTGATCACGGATCAGAAATTATACTATGCTCGCACGAGCCTATATAAAATGATCATTAGCAATGGAGAATACCTCTTACAAAGAAAGAGACGAATGCGTACGAGCGGTGTTCGAGATATGAAAATACACGTCATGCCTACACTAACTCCATAAACACGACATCTGTCAATCAGATGTATACACGGGGATTGTAGTACCTCACAAACACCTGTCGCTAACTTGGAATCACCGTAGTTATGAAACTGAAGACTTGATTTTATTCCCAAGATGCGGCAAGGGAATGGAATACGTCGTATAAATCTTCGTTCGTCTAGAGGAATGTGTCGAAACAAGATGGACGTCCTCTGATGACCAAGAGGGTTGCTGTTAACCATCGCAAATAGACAGTGCTCTAAGTCACACACAGAACACGCAGTTGTATGTGAGTCGACGCAGGTTACGTCACACACCACGATGCATCCTGACAGAACAACGGAAAAAATTGGTCAAATGACGTGCAACAACATGTCCTCCTCTCTCTAGAACGTATCCTCAGTCTACTATTAAATCCCACCTCGTTACAACTCCATCTCAACCCATGACTCCATCCACTCTCTGCCATCCTTTAACGCAGATGGAAGTAGGTTTAAAGGCAGGTGGTTCTCTTTTTTCCAGGAAGGCATCAAAGACAGGAGTCAACTCGCGTGTATCGCTATTATCTTGTATTCCCCAGTCGTAGCCAGATTCCTCCGTACACTGTGCTTAAACCCATATGTAAACTTGGCCTGCACATCCGCAATAGCCTCTTCCTTTTCGATTTCTAGTTTATATTCGTCCTTTACTACAATTATCATCTCTGTATACTCTAGTTTTCTTTTCTGTACTTCGATGTCTTCTATTTTTCAGCTTACTTTTTGGCGCACATAACACATTAACCGTACTTACTTGTAATTTCTTTAATAGGAAATGTTTTAAGTCTGTGTGATACATTTACTCTCTTTCTTAGGACTTGTGGAATAACGTTGCTCGTGCCAACCGATCCAAATTATGCAATTTCTTTATTGGACGGTATTGTGGAGAACAGTGTTCTAGACTGAGAAAAATACGTTTCTCCTGCTTTTACATAACACTTCCGTATAATACTTATATTGTCTTTCTTGGACTCAGAGTGAAGTACATTCACCTACGTAGGTAATTAAAACTGTGGGCAGACAGAACATAGCTGATGAGCTTTTCTCTGTCTGGAGTATCTGGAAGACTTATCTGTACACCTGTCAATTTTCAGGTATTATTATTACAGCAGTACACAAACTGCAGAACGCTATTAAACACAATACAACAATTATTCTGTATGTTATCCGTTATCTGACGCCACATGGAAGCAAGCGGCACAGAGCCCCTGCCACAGACACCTTACACATAAAATAGCTCAATTGGGCTAGCAGTTAAGCAGAGTGTATGACCGGAAATAACGTGACCGGAACTGCAATCATCTCTGATTTTTAGAGTATAAAGGAAGGCATTACAGCCGCAACTGATCAGTCTTCCGCGGTAGTTTAAAGTGTGAACACGGATTCCTCCAATGTGCTAAACATCCCTCAGCTATTAGGGAGGAAGACGAGACCAACGGACGAGCGCTCCGTTTTGTGATTGCAACAGCAGAACCTGGATAATTTTGCTATTGACATTGGTAATATAAATTACACCAACAATGGGAAACCACTTAGCGAGAAGAATGTAAATGTTCTTACACCTATTACACAACCGTTTAGCGATAATATTATGGTGATTAAAATCTGTGATCAAGTGGACTGTGAAGAACAATTAGGAAGAGGACGGTCTGTAATGTTAAAGAAAGAGATGTGGCTAATTTAGCTATTATTTACACTACTGGCCATTAAAATTGCTACACCAAAAAGAAATGCACATGATAAACGGGTATTCATTGGACAAATATATTACACTAGAACTGACATGTGATTACATTTTCACGCAATTTGGTTGCACAGATCCTGAGAAATCAGTACCCAGAACAACCACGTCTGGCCGTAATAAAGGCCTTGATACGCCTGGGCATTGAGTCAAACAGAGCTTGAATGGCGTGTACAGGTACAGCTGCCCATGCAGCTTCAACGCGGTTCCAGAGTTCATCAAGAGCAGTGACTGGCGTATTGTGACGAGCCAGTTGCTCGGCCACCAGCAACATGCGATCGTGCATTATCCTGCTGAAATGTAGGGTTTCGCAGGGATCGAATGAAGGGTAGAGCCACGGGTAGTAAAACATCTGAAATTTAACGTCCACTATTCAACGTGCCGTCAATGCGAACAAGAGGTGACAGAGACGTGTAACCAATGGCACCCCATACCATCACGACGGGTGATACGCCAGTATGGCGAAGACTAATACACGCTTCCAATGTGCGTTCACCGCGATGTCGCCAAACATGGATGCGACCATCATGATGTTGAAAACAGAACCTGGATTCATCCGAAAAAATAACGTTTTGTCATTCGTGCACCCAGGTTCGTCGTTGAGTACACCATCGCACGCGCTCCTGTCCGTGATGCAGCGTCAAGGGTAACCGCAGCCATGGTCTCCGAGCTTATAGTCCATGCTGCTCCAAACGTCGTCGAACTGTTGGTGCAGATGGTTGTTGTCTTGCAAACGTCCCCATCTGTTGACTCAGGGATCGAGACGTGGCTGCACGATCCGTTACAGCCATGCGGATAAGATGCATGTTATCTCGACTGCTAGTGATTCGAGGCCGTTGGGATCCAGCGCGGCGTTCCGTATTACCCTCCTGAGCCCACCGTTTCCATGTTCTGCTAACAGTCATTGAATATCGATCAACGCGAGCAGCAATGTCGCGATACGATAAATCGCAATCGCGATAGGCTACAATTCGACCTTTATCAAAGACGGAAACGTGATGGTACGCATTTCTCCTTCTTACACGAGGCATCACAACAACGTTTCACCAGGCAACGCCGGTCAACTGGTGTTTGTATATGAGAAATCGGTTGGAAACTTTCCTCATGTCGGCACGTTGTAGGTGTCGCTATAGGCGCTAACGTTGTGTGAATGCTCTGGAAAGCTAATCATTTGCATATCACAGCATCGTCTTCCTGTCGGTTAAATTTCGCGTCTGTAGCACGTCATCTTCGTGGTGTAGTAATTTTAATGGCCTGAAGTGTACGTAGTAAATTCTCCCATTTCGTCACTGGAAGGCATGGTGTCAAGGCGAAGCTGCCTTCTCTCTTACACGGGAACTACAGTGTGACAGCAAGAGGGATACAGGAATAATTGGCAAGGAAGCACTGGAAATTATTTAGAAGAAATATAAAACACCTGTGGTTGTGACATATAAAGTGGAATTATCTGACGTTAAAATGGAGGAGCTGCCTGGAATACTGCAGAAGCTGTGTGTAGACAACTGTTACCTTTTAGATCTAGCCATAACGCAAGACTTCGCTGGAATTTTTAACAAAATGTAGATGTGCGACTACTTAATATCAACCCATGATTTCTGCATGGAAGGAGATCACCATGGCAGCAGCAGTGTGATTGTGGACAACGATAAGACATTTGGAATAGACAGTCTAACGTGGTTAAGCTCAGACTGTAGAGTAAAGATATATAACAAATTTATATGTCAGATCACAAGTTCAGGAGTGAACAAAGATGTTGCGAACCACATTATAGATTTTATAAAGTGTGTAGACAACCGAATACGGAAAAACCTTTAGGCCTTCCTTCGCTAGGCAGCATGTCATTACCAGGTTTGAGGCTACAATATACAGCTACAGAATGGATCGTGTATTCGACTGTGTGCAAGAGTGTTTACGTGTGTCAGACACCAATAAACAGTATTTACAATGTGCTCCACTTTACTGCGTGTCACTTGCTTCCATGTGGCGCCAACTAACGGATAACACACAGAATAACTGTTGTATTGTGTTTAGTAAAGTTCTGAGGTTTGTTGTTGTTGTTGTGGTCCTCAGTCCTGAGACTGGTTTGATGCAGCTCTCCATGCTACTCTGCCCTGTGCAAGCTTCTTCATCTCCCAGTACCTACTGCAACATACATCCTTCTGAATCTGCTTAGTGTATTCATCTCTTGGTCTCCCCCTACGATTTTTACCCTCCACGTCGCCCTCCAATACTAAATTGGTGATCCATTGATGCCTCAGAACATGTCCTACCAACCGATCCCTTCTTCTGGTCAAGTTGTGCCACAAACTTCTCTTCTCCCCAATCCTATTCAATACTTCCTCATTAGTTATGTGATCTACCCATCTAATCTTCAGCGTTCTTCTGTAGCACCACATTTCGAAAGCTTCTATTCTCTTCTTGTCCAAACTATTTACCGTCCATGTTTCACTTCCATACATGGCTACACTCCATACAAATACTTTCAGAAATTACTTCCTGACACTTAAATCTATACTCGATGTTAACAAATTTCTCTTCTTCAGAAACGCTTTCCTTGCCATTGCCAATCTACATTTTATATCCTTTCTACTTCGACCATCATCAGTTATTTTGCTCCCCAAATAGCAAAACTCCTTTACTACTTTAAGTGTCTCATTTCCTAATCTAATTCCCTCAGCATCACCCGACTTAATTCGACTACATTCCATTATCCTCGTTTTTCTTTTGTTGATGTTCATCTTATATCTTCCCTTCAAGACACTATCCATTCCGTTCAACTGCTCTTCCAAGTCCTTTGCTGTCTCTGACAGAATTACAATGTCATCGGCGAACCTCAAAGTTTTTATTTCTTCTCCATGGATTTTAATACCTACTCCGAATTTTTCATTTGTTTCCTTTACTGCTTGCTCAATATACAGATTGAATAGCATCGGGGACAGGCTACAACCCTGTCTTACTCCCTTCCCAACCACTGCTTCTCTTTCATGCCACTCGACTCTTATAACTGCCATCTGGTTTCTATACAAATTGTAAATAGCCCTTCGCTCCCTGTATTTTACCCCTGCCACCTTTAGAATTTGAAAGAGAGTATTCCAGTCAACATTGTCAAAAGCTTTCTCTAAGTCTACAAATGCTAGGAACGTAGGTTTGCCTTTCCTTAATCTTTCTTCTAAGATAAGTCGTAAAGTCAGTATTGCCTCACGTGTTCCAGTATTTCTACGGAATCCAAACTGATCTTTCCCGAGGTCGGCTTCTACTAGTTTTTCCATTCGTCTGTAAAGAATTCGTGTTAGTATTTTGCAGCTGTGTCTTATTAAACTGATTGTTCGGTAATTTTCACATCTGTCCACACCTGATTTCTTTGGGATTGGAATTATTATATTCTTCTTGAAGTCTGAGGGTATTTCGCCTGTTTCATACATCTTGCTCACCAGATGGTAGAGTTTTGTCAGGACTGGCTCTCCCAAGGCCGTCAGTAGTTCCAATGGAATGTTGTCTACTCCGGGGGCCTTGTTTCGACTCAGGTCTTTCAGTGCTCTGTCAAACTCTTCACGCAGTATCGTATCTCCCATTTCATCTTCATCTACATCCTCTTCCATTTCCATAATATTGTCGTCAAGTGCATCGCCCTTGTATAGACCCTCTATATACTCCTTCCACCTTTCTGCTTTCCCTTCTTTGCTTAGAACTGGGTTTCCATCTGAGCTCTTGATGTTCATACAAGTGGTTCTCTTATCTCCAAAGGTGTCTTTAATTTTCCTGTAGGCAGTATCTATCTTACCCCTAGTGAGATAAGCCTCCACATCCTTACATTTGTCCTCTAGCCATGCCTGCTTAGCCATTTTGCACTTCCTGTCGATCTCATTTTTGAGACGTTTGTATTCCTTTTTGCCTGCTTCACTTACTGCATTTTTATATTCTCTCCTTTCATCAATTAAATTCAATATTTATTCTGTTACCCAAGGATTTCTACTAGCCCTCTTCTTTTTACCTACTTGACCCTCTGCTGCCTTCACTACTTCATCCCTCAAAGCTACCCATTCTTCTTCTACTGTATTTCTTTCCCCCATTCCTGTCAATTGTTCCCTTATGCTCTCCCTGAAACTGTCTACAACCTCTGGTTCTTTCAGTTGATCCAGGTCCCATCTCCTTAAATTCCCACGTTTTTGCAGTTTCTTCAGTTTTAATCTACAGGTCATAACCAATAAATTGTGGTCAGAGTCCACGTCTGCCCCTGGAAATGTCTTACAATTTAAAACCTGGTTCCTAAATCTCTGTCTTACCATTATATAATCTATCTGATACCTTTTAGTATCTCCAGGGTTCTTCCAAGTATACAACCTTCTATCATGATTCTTAAACCAAGTGTTAGCTATGATTAAATTGTGCTCTGTGCAAAATTCTACCAGGCGGCTTCCTCTTTCATTTCTTAGCCCCAATCCATATTCACCTACTACGTTTCCATCTCTCCCTTTTCCTACTCTCGAATTCCAGTCACCCATGACTACTAAATTTTCGTCTCCCTTCACAATCTGAATAATTTCTTTTATTTCATCATTCATTTCTTCAATTTCTTCGTCATCTGCAGAGCTAGTTGGCATATAAACTTGTACTACTGTAGTAGGTGTGGGCTTCGTATCTATCTTGGCCACAATAATGCGTTCACTATGCTGTTTGTAGTAGCTTACCCGCATTCCTATTTTCCTATTCTTTATTAAACCTACTCCTGCATTACCCCTGTTTGACTTTGTGTTTATAACCCTGTAGTCACCTGACCAGAAGTCTTGTTCCTCCTGCCACCGAACTTCACTAATTCCTACTATATCTAACTTTAACCTATCGATTTCCTTTTTTAAATTTTCTAACCTACCTGCCCGATTAAGGGATCTGACATTCCACGCTCCGATCCGTAGAACGCCAGTTTTCTTTCTCCTGATAACGACATCCTCTTGAGTAGTCCCCGCCCGGAGATCCGAATGGGGGACTATTTTACCTCCGGAATATTTTACCCAAGAGGACGGCATCATCATTTAATCATACAGTAAAGCGGCATGCCCTCGGGAAAAATTACGGCCGTAGTTACCCCTTGCTTTCAGCCGTTCGCAGTACCAGCACAGCAAGGCCGTTTTGGTTACTGTTACAAGGCCAGATCAGTCAATCATCCAGACTGTTGCCCTTGCAACTACTGAAAAGGCTGCTGCCCCTCTTCAGGAACCACACGTTTGTCTGGCCTCTCAACAGATACCCCTCCGCTGTGGTTGTACCTACAGTACGGCTATCTGTATCGCTGAGGCACACAAGCCTCCCCACGAACGACGAGGTCCATGGTTCATGGGGGGGTTCTGCAGTTTATGTACTGGGGTAATAAGAATACCCGAAAATTGACAGGTGTACTAGTAAGTCTTCCAGATATTCCATACAAGCTATGTTTTGTCTGCCCAAAGTTTTAATTGCCTACCTATAAACTACGTGGAGGTTTTTAACTCTGCCTCCAATAAAGACAATATAACTATTATACGGAAGTGTTATGTAAAAGGAGGAGAAACTTATTTTTCTCAGTCTAGAACATTGTTCTCCACAATAACGTCCGATATAGAAATTGCAGAACTGTAATTGGTTGACACGAGCAACGTTATCCCACAAGTCCTAAGAAAGAGAGTAAATGTATCACACAGACTTAAACCATTTTCCATTAAAGAAATTACACCTTTAAGAACAGTTAATGTGTTATGTGCACGAAAAAGGAAACTGGAAATGGATGGTATCGAAGTACAGAAAAGGAAGCTAGAGTATATAGAGACTGCTGTAAAGAACGAATGTAAACTAGAACTGGAAAAGGAAGAGGCTATTGCGGATGTGCAGGCCAGGTTTACACATGGCTTTAAACAAAGTGTATGCAGAAATTTGACTACGACTGGGGAATACAAGATAATTCCATTTACTGTAATTAGTAGTGGTAAGTGGCCATATGTTGGAGTAATGGCCGAAAACGATGGACGGGTGCATGTTTACTGTGTTAAAGAATACACGAAAAATCTCCATTCCTCCTTGGGTCTGCGTAAAAAAGAGGGATACATTATATCTAAATGTGTTGGGCTTGATGTCATACACTTAGCAAGAGAATAACCATTCGCATAGCTTAAAACCAACGGTATGACAACCTTTAATGGCAATTCGTTTGCGAAAGTTGTACACTTAAAATTCTATACCGAAATTCTGCAAAAATGTGGAGCAGAAGAACTGGCAATCTACACCTAGGAGGGTGTGGAATAAGTGTCATGCAGGAAGTAAGAGGAAAAATTAAAATCACTGAATGCTCTCGTCTAGAAGAACTGCTGGAAGGAACAGAACTTATTGTTTAAGCTATAAAAGAGGTAGTCTACAGGAAAAAAATTAGATATACGGGGTGAGTCACCTAAAATTACCGCTGGATGTATTTCGTAAACCACATCAAATACTGACGAATCGATTCCACAGACCGAACGTTAGGAGAGGGGCTAGTGTAATTGGTTACTACAAACCATAAAAAAATGCACGGAAGTATGTTTTTTAACACAAACCTACGTTTTTTTAAGTGGAACCCCGTTAGTTTTGTTAGCACATCTGAACATATAAACAAATACGTAATCAGTGCCGTTTGTTGCATTGTAAAATGTTAATTACATCCGGAGATATTGTTAACTAAAGTTGACGCTTGAGTACCACTCCTCCGCTGTTCGATCGTGTGTATCGGAGAGCACCGAATTACGTAGGGATCCAAAGGGAAAAGTGATGGACCTTAGGTACAGAAGAGACTGGAAGAGCACATTACGTCCACAAGCTAACACCTTTTTATTGGTCTTTTTCACTGACGCACATGTACATTACCATGAGGGGTGAGGTACACGTACACACGTGGTTTCCGTTTTCAATTACGGAGTGGAATAGAGTGTGTCCCGATATGTCAGGCCAATAGCAATAGATGTTCAATGTGGTGGCCATCATTTGCTGCACACAATTGCAATCTCTGGCGTAATGAATGTCGTATACTCTGCAGTACATCTGGTGTAATGTCGCCGCAGGCTGCCACAATACGTTGTTTCATATCCTCTGGGGTTGTAGGCACATCACGGTACACATTCACCTTTAACGTACCCCACAGAAAGAAGTCGTGTAAGATCAGGAGAACGGGCTGGCCAATTTATGCGTCCTTCACGTCCTATGAAACGCCCGTCGAACATCCTGTCAAGGGTCAGCCTAGTGTTAATTGCGGAATGAGCAGGTGAATCATCATGCTGATACCACATAAATCGACGCGTTTCCAGTGGGACATTTTCGAGCAACGTTAGCAGATCATTCTGTAGAAACGCGATGTATGTTGCAGCTGTTTGGGCCCGTGCAATGAAGTGAGGACAATGTTTCAAGCGTCAACTTTAGGTTACAATATCTCCGGATGTAATTAACATTTTACAATGCAACAAACGGCACTGATTACGTATTTGTTTATATGTTCAGATGTGCTAACAAAACTAACGTGGTTCCATTTAAAAAAACGTAGGTTTGTGTTAAAAAACATACTTCCGTGCATTTTTTATGGTTTGTATTAAATAATTAAGCTAGCCCCTCTTCTCACGTTCGGTCTGTGGAATCGGTTCGTCAGTATTTGATGTGGTTTACGAAATATATCCAGCGGTAATGTTAGGTGACTCACCCTGTATACTGGAGTTCGGAGACGTACCTTCTCAGCGTCAGATTACTGTCTGGAGAAAGAAATAGGTGATTTAGATGTGGATTTAAGTTATAAGTTAAAAATTAAATTGGACATTATTAAAACTACACCTAACAAAAATAATGAAAGACTTATTTTCTGTGCATAAATGTCAAAGCAAAAGTTAATAAAGATTTGTTACTAGAATATTTGCTTGTCTTATCACTAATCTACCAAAAATCCTAAAACATGTCCTATATACAATGATCCATTGGCATGTGTTTAGGTTGTGGGAAGTGGGCAGTTGGATGTCCTTGAAAAGTAGTTGAAACTAGGTAGTTGAAAGTATAGTGACCCCCATTTTTGTACCTATATGAAACAAGTTGAGGTCCCTTTCCGAAATCATCCTTGTTTGCCGGCAAGTGGATGGAAAATTGTACACATCTTCTATCTTTAGAAAAAAAGCCCTTTGTTCAATCTCAGACAGATGGATAGTCTGACACACCCAGTGCCAGTTGCGTCCCTTTAAATATATGTTGCTGTTTTCCTTAGGACAGAGCTGTGGGGGAAGACGCTAACCTTCGAAAACAACTCTACTGTTGGTGGTAATGACCAGCAGAGTGCACCTTGAGAGCAGCATTGTACACCGATTTTCAGTTGCTGGTTTCTGCCCCCCTGACGAGGCAGACACGTGGTCATCAGTAGACTGACTGACACATGGCCAAGTGACGCATGTGTTGCAGATGTGTCATTAGGCCGCCTGAGGGTTAAGAGCTCGCATGGCACAGCGTCTTTCATGTCAAAGGGCTTGCAGCAGGCCGGGGGTCGTGGCGTAGGCATGTCCCGGGAGGCACGAGGTTGCCTTCGTGAATGCAGCCATATTGGCAAGGGACTGCTAACTGAATTGGAGGTGATGGGGGAGGGGAGGGGTGAGGGGGGGCTGGCAGCTGCATGGAGCCAGCCCCATGCCAGCCCTGCAGAGCACCTCAAAGCGTCTTAATGATTTTGCGATCAAAATATACAAAGCGATTAGGGATCAGAAGAACAACAAGAGTATCTATGTCCTGCAAAATACAAATTACGTCCTTTTCACAGCATAATTCTCCGATTTCCCGTCCTGTGTTGTTTTTTTTCCTCGATTTCTACCACGTATTCCCATTTTATAAACAATTTCCAACAACAGTTTCTGCAAATACTACGTCCTCTGAGCTGACAATTGATTTGTACGATGAAAATTCGAAATTCATGCCAAAATTCGAAATTCCCACCAACAGAGTAGGTTGGGGGAGGGGAAAGGTGGGGAGGGTGAGTAGGCTGGGGGCCATGTGCAGGCTGAGAAAAACATGTGACAATAGCTGGGGGGTGGTGGTGTATGTGGTTGGGGTTGGGGGTGGTCAGGGGCAGGTATGATTAACTGGTCAATTTAATAAATTTGCACATAATTTATGGAAGTGAAACATGGACGATAAATAGTTGGGACAAGAAGAGAATAGAAGCTTTCGAATTGTGGTGCTACAAAAGAATGCTGGAGATTAGATGGGTAGACCACATAACTAATGAGGAGGTATTGAATAGAATTGGGGAGAAGAGAAGTTTGTGGCACATCTTGACTAGAAGAAGGGATCGGTTGGTAGGACATATTCTGAGGCATCAAGGGATCACCAATTTAGTATTGGAAGGCTGCGTGGAGGGTAAAAATCGTAGAGGGAGACCAAGAGATGAATATACTAGGCACATTCAGAGGGATGTAGATTTCAGTGGGTACTGGGAGATGAAGCAGCTTGCACAGGATAGAGTGGCATGGAGCGCTGCATCAAACCAGTCTCAGGACTGAAGACCACAACAACAACATCAATTTGATATCAAAACTGGGGTGACAAACGCATCTCCCTACTACTCATGACGTCACACTGGCCTTAACGATCGAACAGCATGAGGCTATGCATGGCTGACATGAAGGTCATGCATCTGAAATTTTAAATCCCTATTGCCAGCACAGTGTTCAGTACGTGACCCATTCGTTCATTCGGGTCTTAATTTTTGTTGCGATTCTCAAAAACTGGAACGAAAGGCCTACCACATTAATTAGTTTTCAGAGTGAGAGATTTTAAATTTTTTACTCGGTAAAGGAAATAGTTTTCATTTTCTAGTGAAGTCAGTCTCTCTAACTGGCAAAATACTCCTTTGTTTATGCAACATTCGGGTAGTGGGAAAAAGAATTTGTGTTACGTTATTGATACAGGTCATAATACAGTTGTACCATACAGAATATTCGACCATTGGATCTCACTGATCTGACTAACGTCACTACGTCTTCCTTAACCAACGTGTATTAATAATAGAAGATGCGTAAGGCATACTGCACATCATTGTTAACAGAAATAAATTGTTACGACAGCAGTGAAAACGTTACAACACCTGTGTTATACAGGTAGCTATTTATTCACCGTGATCGAGTCTTACGTTAATATTAGGTTTAGACGTATCTGATCGGCCAACAGCTTTCTTGCATTTCACTCTGCGTTCCTGGAACAACTTGCCGGGAGAACAATAAGAAAGCAGGTACATACTAATTATTTCTAGCATTATGCATACCAGTTCTATCCAGATCCAAATAGAAGGGAGTAAGTTAGAGCCTCCACCAAATATCTTTATCCGGGTAAATATTTCTGTCTGTACTGAATATGTGATCCTTTCAGAACTACTGCGTTGGCTGTAAAACTGATTGGGATATTGAGATACAATCAAATACCAACATGAAAGGGATGCCACACGCCAGTCCTCTCCAGAAAGGAATATCGCGAGCTCATGTCAATTCTGTGACGAATTTTTTTAAATATCCTCTCTTTTGAGGGTATGAAGGGCAGCCAGCTCGAACTCGTAGCTTTTTTCCTGCGAGTACTCTACCAGGGCAGAACTTCGCATTTTGATATTGTTCTGTGAAAGGTCAAAAGTCCAGTCTTCTCATTTTTTTTAAAAAAATCGGCGGAACAAATATTTAATAAACTCCTTTTCAACGTATGAAACAAAGGCGTCGCAAATGGAAGTAAATGAATTTCGGAGTACTTGCTGACTTTACATTGTAATCTGCCGAGAATGGGAATTTTATGGATCTACCTCTCAAATATTACTGAACTGCCATTTTACAGCGACATATGGTTGTTTTCCATTGTCTACACCAGAGACAAAATAAAGGAGAAGAAACGTAACTTCAGGCGCTACGTATTTGTTTGCATGTTGATCAAGGTTCCATCACGCCACGGATTGCCTATGCAAGTGTTTCTGCATCACATATGCAAGTGGAGCATACAGTATAATCACACGTATGTGGCAATTCTATTTCATTTTCAGTACGACGTGCAGTAACTCTTGAAGTTAGAATTGCTCCTTCTTTAACCCTTTAGTGACCAAATTATTTCCGGAAATTGTAGACTTTTTATGAACACTTTATTGGGCTAAGAAATCGTTCATAAAATCATAGTTTAAATCTTGAAAGTGAGAGTTTAGCCTACGAGTATAAAAAAAATTATTGGGAACTATTGTTCCCACCGAACTCTGGAGTAACTTCACTTGCTAATTTAAAAAATATATTTCCTTTATTTTTTAGTACAAAAACATGTTAAACATTACATTTATATTTGTATTAGTTCATACTATCCTTTGAATTCACTAAGGTGATGTACTATGGAACGTAGAGAAGCATGGTGCTACACACAAAGCTACACGACAGTTGCTACACATTATCTTTGTTCTCTTTTCTTTGTTCTTGGTGCTACATTGGCGGCATCTTCTGTTTGTTGTACCCTTTGTAGGGAAATGAGTTCCAACTTTCTTCAGACAAACTTCATCTCGTACTCGAGACATAACTCTTTTTGGTGTTTGAAAATGAACAGGCCTTCCTCTTCTCTTACGACTTGAGAAGTCAGAGGTAAGCTGCCTTGCCAAGAACAATCTAAATGTTAGCTGGTCTGCTTCTGTCCTCTGTAGTTTCCAAATAACGTAAGAATTGACAACTGCTAACTCCACGAGAAAGAAAAACAGTTTGTGCCACCACTTCCATGAATGATGGCCTACAGCATACCGTTCACACAGCTGATCACAACTACCCACGCCTCCCATTATTTTATTAAACTCTGCCACAGCCAATGGGCAGAATACTTCACTTCTGATTCCACTAATTTACCTTGTAATATTTATTAATATTTATGAATCCCAAAAAGTCAGTCCATAACTTTAAGTAAACGCAATCAACAATACAACAAGAATCAGCTTAATTTTTCAAGGAACTCCTCGACAGAATAGAAGGAGTGACCCACGAGGAAACTCTTCAGTTTAGTCTTGAAAACACGGGGATCGATGCTAAGATTCTTGAACTCGAGTGGTAGCTTACTGAAAAAGGATGCAGCGGTATATTGCACACCTTTCTGCACAAGACTTAAAGAAGTCCGATCCAAATGCAGGTTTGATTTCTGCCGAGTATTAACTGAGTGAAAGCTGCTTATTCTTGGGAATAAGCTAATATTGTTAACAAGAAATGGCAGTTGTTGTTCTTGTTGTGGTCTTCAGTTGAGAGACTGGTTTGATGCAGCTCTCCATGCTACTCTGTCCTGCGCAAGCTCCTTCATCTCCCAGTACGTACTGTAACCTACAACCTTCTGAATCTGCTTAGTTTATTCATCTCTTGGTCTCCCTCTATGATTTACCCTCCACGCTGCCCTCAAATACTAAATTGGTGATCCCTTCATGCCTCAGAACATGTCCTACCAACCGATCCCTTCTTCTTGTCAAGTTGTGTCACAAACTCCTCCCCAGTTCTATTCAATACCTCCTCATTAGTTATGTGATCTACCCATCTAATCTGCAGCATTCTTCTGTATCACCACATTTCGAAAGCTTGTGCTCTCTTCTTGTCCAAACTATTTACCGTCCATGTTTCACTTCCATACATGGCTACACTCCATACAAATACTTTCAGAAATGACTTGGTGACACTTAAATCTATACTCGATGTTAACAAATTTCCCTTCTTCAGAAACGCTTTCCTTGCCTTTCTACATTTTATATCCTCTCAACTTCGAGCATCATCTGTTATTTTGCCCCAAAATAGAAAAACTCCATTACTACTTTAAGTGTCTCATTTCCTAATCTAATACCCTAAGGCATCACCCGACTTAATTCGACTACATTCCATTATCCTCGTTTTGCTTTTGTTGATGTTCTTCTTATATCCTCCTTTCAAGACATTGTCCATTCCGTTCAACTGCTCTTCCTGGTCCTTTTCTGTTTCTGAAAGGTTTACGATGTCATCAGCAAACCTCAAAGTTTTTATTTCTTCTCCATAGATTTTTAACAACTACGCCGAATTTTTCTTTTGTTATCTTTACTGCTTACTCAATATACAGATTGAATAACATCAGGGAGAGGCTACAACCCTGTCTCACTCCCTTCCCAACTACTGCTTCCCTTTCATGCCCCTCGACTCTTAAAACTGCCATCTGGTTTCTGTACAAATTGTAAATAACCTTTTGCTCCGTGTATTTTACCCCAGCCATCTTCACAACTTGAAAGAAGGTATTCCAGTCAACATTGTAAAAAGCGAAATGACAGTTCAAAATGGTTCAAATGGCTCTGAGCACTATGGGACTTAACTTCTGAATTCGTCAGTCCTCTGGAACTTAGAACTACTTAAACCTAACTAACCTAAGAACATCACACACATCCATGCCCGAGGCAGGATTCGAACCTGCGACCGTAGCGGTCGCGCGGTTCCAGCCTCCAGACTGTAGTGCCTAGAACCGCTCGGCCATCTCGGCCGGCCGAAAAGACAGTAAGGTATATATATATATTGAGAGGCCAATGTCAAAATACCCAGACTCGGGAACAGGGGTCGACAACAGGTTCGTAAACTTACGCCACATATTGCCCGAACCGCCCGTTTCTGAGCCAAAAATAACCTTTTAGAATGGGAAGAGTTACTCCAAAATATAACACGATATGACATAAGCGAATGAAGATAAGCAAAGTAGACTAATTTTCGTGTCGAACTATCACTCACTTCAGATACCGTTAGAATAATAAAAATGGCAGCATTAAGTCTCTGAACAAGACCCTGAACGTGGATTTTCCACGTCAGCTTACTATCTATGTAAACACCTAGAAATTTGAACTGTTCAAACTCACTAATCATATGCCGTTTCTGTGAAATTAAAACGTCATGTTTTGTTGAATTGTGCGTTAGAAAAAGTAAAAACTGAGTCTTACTGTGATTTAGCGTTAGTTCTACAACCCATGAACTTAGGTCAGGAAATGCACTATTTGAAAGCGAGCCAATGTTGCACGCAACATCCTTTACTACCAAGGTAGTGTCATCAGCAAACAGAAATATTTTAGAGTTACTCGTAATACTAGAGGGCATATCATTTACATAAATAAGGAACAGGAGTGGCCCCAACGCTGACCCCTGGGGCACCCCATTCTCAACATTGTGAATAATGACCTTTTGCTGTCTGTAGCTAAAGTAAGAGGTGAACCAATTGTGAGCTATTCCCCGTATTCCATAATGGTCCAACTTCTGGAGCAATATTTTGTGATCAACGCAATCAAATGTCTTAGTTGAATCAGAAAATATGCCTTGCGTTCGAAACCTTTTATTTAACCTATCCAGTGTCTCACAGTGAAAAGAGGATTAGCATTTTCAGTCCATAACAACTTCTAAAGCATAAATGTACATTTGGTAGCATATCGTGTGCTATAAAATGATCAATTATCCTTACATACACAGCCTTTTTAATAACTTTAGCAAACACTGATGGCATAGAAAAAGGTCTAAAATTATCTACATTATCCCTCTCTCCCTTCTTATAAAGCAGCTTTACTAATGAGTACAAATTACAAATATGGCTAAATACAGGGCTAATATGTGTAGCACTGTAGTTTAATATTCTGTTAGGCACACCATCATAACCATGAGGGTCCTAAGTCTTCAGTGACTTAATTATTGACTCAACCTCCCTCTTGTCTGTATCACAGAGAAGTATTTCAGACATCAGTCTCGGGAAGGTATTTTCCAAGAAAGTTATATGATTCCCTGTACAAACTACATTTTTATTTAATTCACCAGCAACACTCAGAAAATGATTCCTAAATACTGTACATTTATCTGATTTATTAGTAACAGAAATATTTTTACTGTGAACTGACTTTATATCGTCGACCTTGTGTTGCTGACCAGACACTACCTTCACAGCTGAGCATATGGTTTTAATTTTATCCTGTGAATCCCATGAACCATGGACCTTGCCGTTGGTGGGGAAGCTTGCGTGCCTCAACGATACAGATAGCCGTAACGTAGGTGCAACCACAACGTAGGGGTATCTGTTGAGAGGCCAGACAAACATGTGGTTCCTGAAGAGGGGCAGCAGCCTTTTCAGTAGTTGCAGGGGCAACAGTCTGGATTATTGACTGATCTGGCCCTGTTACAATAACCAAAACGGCCTTGCTGTTATGGTACTGCGAACGGCTGAAAGCAAGGGGAAACTACAGCCGTAAATTTTCCCTAGGGCATACAGCTTTACTGTATGATTAAATCATGATGGCGTCCTCTTGGGTAAAATATTCCGGAGGTAAAATAGTCCCCCAATCGGATCTCCGGGCGGGGACTACTCAAGAGGACGTCGTTATCGAGAGAAAGAAAACTGGCGTTCTACGGATTGGAGCGTGGAATGTCAGATCCCTTAATCGGGCAGGTAGGTTAGAAAATTTAAAAAGGGAAATGGATAGGTTAAAGTTAGATATAGTGCGAATTAGTGAAGTTCGGTGGCAGGAGGAACAAGACTTCTGGTCAGGTGACTACAGGGTTATAAACACAAAGTCAAATAGGGGTAATGCAGGAGTAGGTTTAATAATGAATAGGAAAATAGGAATGCGGGTAAGCTACTACAAACAGCACAGTGAACGCATTATTGTGGCCAAGATAGACACGAAGCCCACACCGACTACAGTAGTACAAGTTTATATGCTAACTAGCTCTGCAGATGACGAAGAGATTGAAGAAATGTATGATGAAATAAAAGAAATTATTCAGATAGAGAAGGGAGACGAAAATTGAATAGTCATGGGTGACTGGAATTCGAGTGTAGGAAAAGGGAGAGAAGGAAACGTAGTAGGTGAATATGGATGGGGGCTAAGAAATGAAAGAGGAAGCCGCCTGGTAGAATTTTGCACAGAGCACAACTTAATCATAGCTAACACTTGGTTCAATAATCATGAAAGACGGTTATATACATGGAAGAATCCTCGAGATACTAAAAGGTTTCAGATAGATTATATAACGGTAAGACAGAGATTTAGGAACCAGATTTTAAATTGTAAGACATTTCCAGGGGCAGATGTGGACTCTGGCCACAATCTATTGGTTATGAACTGTAGATTAAAACTGAAGAAACTGCAAAAAGGTGGGAATTTAAGGAGATGGGACCTGGATAAACTGACTAAGCAAGAGGTTGTACAGAGTTTCAGGGAGAGCATAAGGGAACAATTGACAGGAATGGGGGAAAGAAATACAGTAGAAGAAGAATGGATAGCTTTGAGGAATGAAATAGTGAAGGCAGCAGACGATCAAGTAGGTAAAAAGACGAGGGCTAGTAGAAATCCTTGGGTAACAGAAGAGATACTGAATTTAATTGATGAAAGGAGAAAATACAAAAATGCAGTAAGTGAAGCAGGCAAAAAGGAATACAAACGTCTCAAAAATGAGATCGACAGGAAGTGCAAAATGGCTAAGCAGGGATGGCTAGAGGATAAATGTAAGGATATAGAGGCTTATCTCACGAGGGGTAAGATAGATACTCCCTACCGGAAAATTAAAGAGACCTTTGGAGAAAAGAGAACCACTTGCACGAATATCAAGAGCTCAAATGGGAACCCAGTTCTAAGCAAAGAAGGGAAAGCAGAAAGGTGGAAGGAGTATATAGAGGGGCTATACAGGGGCGATGTTCTTGAAGACAATATTATGGAAATGGAAGAGGAGGAAGATGAAGATGAAATGGGAGATATGATACTGCGTGAAGAGTTTGACAGAGCACTGAAAGACCTAAGTCGAAACGGGGCCCCGGGAGTAGACAACATTCCATTAAAACTACTGGCAGCCTTGGGAGAGCCAGGCCTAACAAAACTCTACAATCTGGTGAGCACGATGTATGAGACAGGAGAAATTCCCTCAGACTTCAAGAAGAATATAGTAATTCCAATCCCAAAGAAAGCATGTGTTGACAGATGTGAAAATTACCGAACTATCAATTTAATAAGTCACAGCGGCAAAATACTAACGCGAATTCTTTACAGACGAATGGAAAAGCTGGTAGAAGCTGACCTCGGGGAAGATCAGTTTGGATTCCATAGAAATGTTGGAACACGTGAGGCAATACTGACCCTACGACTTACCTTAGAAGAAAGATTAAGAAAAGGCAAACCTACGTCTCTAGCATTTGTAGACTTAGAGAAAGCTTTTGACAGTGTTGACTGGAATACTCTCTTTCAAATTCTGAAGGTGGCAGGGGTAAAATACAGGGGGAGAAAGGCTATTTACAATTTGTACAGAAACCAGATGGTAGTTATAAGAGTCGAGGGACATGAAACGGAAGCAGTGGTTGGGAAAGGAGTGAGACAGGGTTGTAGCCTCTCCCCGATGCTATTCAGTCTGTATATTGAGCAAGCAGGAAGCAAGTAAAGGAAACAAAAGAAAAGTTCGGAGTGGTTTAAAATCCATGGAGAAGAAATAAAAACTTTGAGGTTTGCCGATGACATTGTAAGTCTGTCAGAGACAGCAAAGGACTTGGAAGAGCAGTTGAACGGAATGGACAGTGTGTTGAAAGGAGAATATAAGATGAACATCAACAAAAGCAAAACGAGGATAATGGAATGTAATCTAACTAAATTTGGTGATGCTTACACTTAAAGTACTAAAGGAGTTTTGCTATTTGGGGAGGACAATAGCTGATGAAGGTCGAAGTAGAGAGGATATAAAATGTAGACTGGCAATGGCAAGGCAACCGTTTCTGAAGAAGAGAAATTTGTTAACATAGAGTATAGATTTAAGTGTCAGGAAGTCGTTTCTGAAAGTATTTGTATGGAGTGTAGCCATGTATGGAAGTGAAACATGGACGATAAATAGTTGGGACAAGAAGAGAATAGAAGTTTTCGAAATGTGGTGCTACAGAAGAATGCTGAAGATTAGATGGGTAGGTCACATAACTAATGAGGAGGTATTGAATAGAATTGGGGAGAAGAGGAGTTTATGGCACAACTTGACTAGAAGAAGGGATCGGTTGGTAGGACATGTTCTGAGGCATCAAGGGATCACCAATTTGGTTCTGGAGGGCAGAGTGGAGGGTAAAAATCGTAGAGGGAGACCAAGAGATGAGTACACTAAGTAGATTCAGAAGGATGTAGGCTGCAGTAGGTACTGGGAGATGAAGAAGCGTGCACAGGATGGAGTAGCATGGAGAGCTGCATCAAACCAGTCTCAGGACTGAAGACCACAACAACAACAACAACATACTCTTTGCCTTGCTAATAACATTATTAAGCACCTTATGGACTACGTAATGGACTACTGTAGCTTGATTGGGCCTACTTCTAACATTTTGATATAATTCCAACATTGTTATACATGATATCCTCATCCCACTAGTCAGCCACCTGGGCTGTCCATTACTGCTAGTACCCCGTTTATAATGTTCTAATGGAAAGCAACTCTCAAACAGCATGATAAATGTGCTAAGGAAAGCATTGTACTTATGTATGTTATCGGAACTAAAAAATATTCTGTCACTCTTGTTCCTTGACAAGGTTTAAAAAACTCTCTGTTGCTGTTGGATTATCTTTCCTACGTAGTCTGTGGTGGTGCTGGTGGTTAGTGTTTAACGTCCCGTCGACAACGAGGTCATTAGAGACGGAGCGCAAGCTCTGGTTAGGAAAGGATTGGGAAGGAAATCGGCCGTGCCCTTTCAAAGGAACCATCCCGACATTTGCCTGAAACGATTTAGGGAAATCACGGAAAACCTAAATCAGGATGGCTGGAGACGGGATTGAACCGTCGTCCTCCCGAATGCGAGTCCAGTGTGCTAACCACTGCGCCACCTCGCTCGGTCCCTACGTAGTCTGTAATTAAATATGACATTTGTTTGAGCACAAAAGCCTTTTAGTGTTAAAATTTGTGCATCATGATCTGAAAGGCCATTCACGGTTTTGCTAACAGAATACCTATCTAGTAATGAAGAATGAATAAAAATATTGTCTATGGCTGTGCTACTGTTCCCCTGCACCCTAATTGGAAAAAACACAGTCTGCATTAGATCATATGAATTTAGAAGATTTACCAACATCCTTTTTCTTGTACCATCATATACAAAATTAAAATTGAAGTCACCACATATAATTAATTTCTGGTGCTTCCTACAAAGTGAATCAAGAACCCTCTCCAGCTTGAGCAGGAATGCTCTGAAGTCAGAGTTGGGGACCTATAAACAACAACAATTAGAAGTTTAGTTTCACTAAATTCAATTGGCCTCGCACAACATTCGAATATCTGTTCAGTACAGTGCTGTGATACATCTATCGACTCAAATGAAATACTGTTTTTTTACGTACATATCCACTCTCCCACTCCGCTAGGAATTCCTAGAAGAACAGTCAGCTAATCTGTATCCCGATAAGGAAGCCTCTGAATTGTCAAATTATTTAAGTGGTGCTCCGATATACGAATAATTTCAGAGTCAACATCTATAAGCAGTTCGCTAACTTTATCTCTAATACCTCTTATATTGGAAACATCACATCCTCTGAAGGTGGTCTTAGTTAGAGGGACTTCCTTTAAGGAGGTATAGCTCGCAGCTGCCTTCAATCTATGAAAGGTGCTGCTCTAAAACAAACTACTATAGGAACTTTTCAATGAGTGATGCCACCACCACTACACCCACGACACAGTCACCTGTAAACTTTGCCAGTGTCCCCTTCCCGTACCTAACAGGTGAGATGCATCAAGTTTTTATAGTTTGCAGTTTGGCTGCTCCCCTCGAAAATGTCAGTCTTGACGTTAGAATTCGTATGTGGATGCAGCACTATGGTAACCCAACCCAATCTTCACTTGATGATATGCAGCAACTGAACAACAGATTTCCTGGAAAATTGTTAGGTCCCCGTGGTCCTCAGCTATGGCCTGTATAGTCGCCATATTTAACATCAACGTCTTTGTTTTTGTAGAGATATCTAAGGATCGTGTTTACGTCACCGAACCCACAACCTCACATAACTTCAACAGAGCACCTAGGAAGTTTGTCAATCTGTGACATTAGCAGTTTTACATCTCGTCAGCAGATCTTTTAGAAAGCGCATTGAGTTATGCTTCAGGAACATGGGGAAAGGTTTGGATACTTCACCTGAATGAGTAACAAGCCCCGAGGCGCAGTTAGTATGTTTTATTTTTACCGGTTTTTACTGTAATTTTGCAAGAGCATCAGAAATTGTTTCAAATACACTAATTGGCTCATCATATTGCTCTCTGGTGTCGGTATGTAATCAGCCAACTACCATATTTGAAACAGTTTCTGATGATGCTTTTGCAAAATTATAGAATGAAACCGACAAAAATAAAACATACTCACTGCGATTTGTGGCTGTCCTAATAAACTTAATTTCAGTAGTCGCTGTGTCATCACGGCAGTGATGAATGCAAAGAAGGGGAAGGGGTAGTGAGTTGACAATGAAATGGAGGAAAAGTGGGTGGAAGTCGGAGTGAAATGGTGTGGAGGGTTGTTGAGAGATAATGAGACTGTCTTATTAAACAATGGACCACACGTATATCGACTGCTAGATTGACGAAAACAGCGGAGAATTGAACATAATTATGTGGGACACCACGATAAGGATGTGACTTTTTTAAAAAGCAATTCAGAGTTTGTTCTGAACAAGTTCAGATATACAGATTGAAACAGATATACTAGCCCGAATAAATATTGAAGAGAGGAACTATAAAATTTATACGAGTTTAACAATAGAAACCATTTGCCTGGCGACCTATTGAACGAGGTGAAAATTAAGACTTTTTTGTTACTATTTAGCAGACTCAAGTTTTCCGACTGCTGTACGAGGATACTTAGGTATACGCCAAACAACTGTGTCATTGACATTTTCAGATGTTTATCATCACATCTTCTTACAGCATAAACCTTATATTTTGTTATCCTAGAAATAAGTAGTTGGACCAGAACCTAACGATCTGTTTCACGTAACGAATCGCACGAGTGACCATTATGCATTGCATTTAACCAAAATTATCTCGTGTTAGAAAACGACAGAGTTCCCGTTTGGAATAAATGAAAATACCATATCATATTAATATTTCGTTCGCCATCTTAAGGTTTCGTTCGCGCAATACGTTCACCTAACTTCAACAACAAAAAACGTTTCCAGCATGTCGAAAATTCGGTAACATTGCAAGAAAACGCATTTTCGTAAACTGTCCGTAACCGTCTTAATAATTTGCTGTCACACACAAAAGTAAAATCGAAACGTACTGCACCTCTTCGAGAACACACTGATGCCTGTCCCATATTTGTACACTGAACAGTTTGCCTGTTTGAGTGAGCTGAATGAAGTGCAACATTACACGTACGTTCGGTGCCAGTCACGCATCGAATCTTCTCAGGAGAATGATCTCTTTTTTATTCACACGACCCGTCGCCGCATGAGGTAGGTCACTAGATGGTAGGATGAGCGAATAACGCCCTGGGTGGCAATAACTGACTGTATGTTTGCTTATCCCACGGCTCAGTACAAAACGATTGCATCATAACTCGACGTAAAATGAGGTACAACAAATTGTATGCATTTTTAAGGCGGTGACAAGTTCCGCCATCACAGAACCATCCACATATTTGAATATATCAGCTATAAGATGAGAAGATGTTTTGATAGAACGAAAACTGTTGTGGATTGGCAAGAGAGCCAACCCGATTTTGAGAGGAAGCCGAAAGGCACGCGTTTTAGCTCACGCAGGCTGGCGTGAGGTCTGGAACAGGACAAGGAAACTAGACTTTATAAAAATGGACGTTGCTGGTGGAATACTTAACTTTAATCCACAAATGGTGAACATCGCTCTTGACGGTACATGTTTTACAGCATCAATAGTAACTGGTAATGGCGCCTTGCTAGGTCGTAGCAAATGACGTAGCTGAAGGCTATGCTGACTATCGTCTCGGCAAATGAGAGCGTATTTTGTCAGTGAACCATCGCTAGCAAAGTCGGCTGTACAACTGGGCGAGTGCTAGGAAGTCTCTCTAGACCTGCCGTGTGGCGGCGCTCGGTCTGCAATCACTGATAGTGGCGACACACGGGTCCGACGTATACTAACGGACCGCGGCCGATTTAAAGGCTACCACCAAGCAAGTGTGGTGTCTGGCGGTGACACCACAAAAACAGTCGTAGTTTTAAATACACACGCAATCTAGATGGACTATATAAAATGTATTGCATAACCATTGATTACAGATTTTCTCCAAAAAGGCAACATGTCGTCTTTCCTGTCGTCAGTAAGACAGGTTCGTGACAAAGACGTCTCAATGTTGTCATGAATCAACACTGTTTCAAATTGAACTCCTTTTTTTTTTTGCTATTCTAAAAATAGATGATGTCTTGGATTAATGCTTAAATGTTGGAGGTCGTTCAGAAACATTTCCTGACAAGGGAACATCCCCATCGCACCCCCCTCAGATTTAGTTATAAGTTGGCACAGTGGATAGGCCTTGAAAAACTGAACACAGATCGATCGAGAAAACAGGAAGAAGTTGTGTGGAACTATGAAAAAATAAGCAAAATATACAAACTGTGTCGTCCATGCGTAACATAGGCAATATTAAGGGCTCCGTGGTCCCGTGGTTAGCGTGTACAGCTGCGGAACGAGAGGTCCTTGGTTCAAATCTTCCCTCGATCGAAAATTTTAACTTTTTATTTTCAGTTTATGTGAAAAACTATGTTTTCATCACTTTTTTTGGAGTGGTTATTACATCCACAAGAAAACCTAAATCGGGCAAGGTAGAAGAAACTTTTCACCCATTCGCCAAGTGTACTAGTTAGGTGGGTCGACAACATTCCTGTCATGTGACGCACATGCTGTCACCAGTGTCGTATACAAAATATCAGACGTGTGGAGGAATCGGTTGACCTATGACCTTGCGATCAAATGTTTTTGGTTCCCATTGGAGAGGCACGTCCTTTCATCAACTAATCACACGGTTTTGCGGTGCGGTCGCAAAACACAGACACTAAACTTATTACAGTGAACAGAGACGTCAATGAACGAACGGACAGATCATAACGTTGCGAAAATAAAAAAAGCAAAATTTTCAGTGGAGGGCAAATTTGAACCAAGGACCTCTCGCTCCGCAGTTGTTCACGCTAACCACGGGACCACAGCGCTCCTCCCTTCACATTCCCCTTAATATTGCCTATCTTACGTATGGACGACCCAGTTTGTATATTTTGCTTATTTTTTCATAGTTCCACACAACTTCTTCCTGTTTTCTCGATTGATCTGTGTTCAGTTTTTCAAGGCCTATCCATTGTGCCAACTTATAACTAAATCTGAGGGGAGTGCGATGGGGATGTTCCCTTGTGAGTACTTTGATGTGAGGGACTCGTGCTCTGCTCTGGCTCGTTACAGAGTAGCAATGTAATTAGGATTTATTTCGTTTGTGGTCCCAGAAACCTCACACTGACGTGACAAAAGTCATGGGACACCTCCCAGTATGGTGTCGGACCTCCTTTTGCCTGGCGTTACGCAGAAGCTCGACGTGGCATTTACTCAACAAGTCGTTTCATGTCCCCTGCGGAGATACTGACCAATGCTGCTTCTACACCCGTCCGTAACCGCGAAAGTGTTGCTAGTGTAGGAGTTTGTGCTCGAGTTGACCTCTCAATTCTGTAACATAAATGTTCGATGAATGGCCAAATCATTTGCCCGAATTGACCAGAATGTTCTTCAAACCAGTTGCGAACAACTGTGGCCCGGTGACATGGGGGCATTATCATCTATAAATATTCCATAGCCATGAACGGCTGCAAATCATCTCCAAATAACCGAACACAACCATTTCGAGTCAATGATCGGATCACCTGGACCTGAGCACCCAGTCCTTTCCATGGAAAGACGGCGCACACCACTGTGGAGCCACCACCAGCTTCCCCAGTGCCTTGTTGACAACCTGGTCCATGGATTGGGAAGGTTTGCACCAACTGAAATCGGGACTCAATTGGTCCAGATTTCCAGTCATCTAGGATGGCCATGAGCCTGGAAGAGCCGCTGCATGCGTTATCGTGCTGTTAGCAAAGGCGTTCGCGTTGGTCGTCCATTGACACGAAATTTGGCAGTACTGCCCTTACGTATTCGTTCGTCGTACATTCCATACTTATGTCTGCTGTTATTTCACGCCGTGTTACTTGTCAGTTAGCACTGACAACTTCACGCAATCACCGCTGCTCCGGTCGTTAAGTGAAGACCGGCAGCTACTGTATTGTCCACGGTGAGAGATAGTGTCTGAAATTAGGTATTTTCAGCACAACATTGACACTGTGGATCTCGGAACATTGAAATCCCTTACGATATCCAAAATGGAATGCTCTATGCGTCTAGCTCCAACTGCACTCCTGGAAATGGAAAAAAGAACACATTGACACCGGTGTGTCAGACCCACCATACTTGCTCCGGACACTGCGAGAGGGCTGTACAAGCAATGATCACACGCACGGCACAGCGGACACACCAGGAACCGCGGTGTTGGCCGTCGAATGGCGCTAGCTGCGCAGCATTTGTGCACCGCCGCCGTCAGTGTCAGCCAGTTTGCCGTGGCATACGGAGCTCCATCGCAGTCTTTAACACTGGTAGCATGCCGCGACAGCGTGGACGTGAACCGTATGTGCAGTTGACGGACTTTGAGCGAGGGCGTATAGTGGGCATGCGGGAGGCCGGGTGGACGTACCGCCGAATTGCTCAACACGTGGGGCAAGAGGTCTCCACAGTACATCGATGTTGTCGCCAGTGGTCGGCGGAAGGTGCACGTGCCCGTCGACCTGGGACCGGACCGCAGTGACGCACGGATGCACGCCAAGACCGTAGGATCCTACGCAGTGCTGTAGCGGACCGCACCGCCACTTCCCAGCAAATTAGGGACACTGTTGCTCCTGGGGTATCGGCGAGGACCATTCGCAACCGTCTCCATGAAGCTGGGCTACGGTCCCGCACACCGTTAGGCCGTCTTCCGCTCACGCCCCAACATCGTGCAGCCCGCCTCCAGTGGTGTCGCGACAGGCGTGAATGGAGGGACGAATGGAGCCGTGTCGTCTTCAGCGATGAGAGTCGCTTCTGCCTTGGTGCCAATGATGGTCGTATGCGTGTTTGGCGCCGTGCAGGTGAGCGCCACAATCAGGACTGCATACGACCGAGGCACACAGGGCCAACACCCGGCATCATGGTGTGGGGAGCGATCTCCTACACTGGCCGTACACCACTGGTGATCGTCGAGGGGACACTGAATAGCGCACGGTACATCCAAACCGTCATCGAACCCATCGTTCTACCATTCCTAGACCGGCAAGGGAACTTGCTGTTCCAACAGGACAATGCACGTCCGCATGTATCCCGTGCCACCCAACGTGCTCTAGAAGGTGTAAGTCAACTACCCTGGCCAGCAAGATCTCCGGATCTGTCCCCCATTGAGCATGTTTGGGACTGGATGAAGCGTCGTCTCACGCGGTCTGCACGTCCAGCACGAACGCTGGTCCAGCTGAGGCGCCAGGTGGAAATGGCATGGCAAGCCGTTCCACAGGACTACATCCAGCATCTCTACGATCGTCTCCATGGGAGAATAGCAGCCTGCATTGCTGCGAAAGGTGGATATACACTGTACTAGTGGCGACATTGTGCATGCTCTGTTGCCTGTGTCTATGTGCCTGTGGTTCTGTCAGTGTGATCATGTGATGTATCTGACCCCAGGAATGTGTCAATAAAGTTTCCCCTTCCTGGGACAATGAATTCACGGTGTTGTTATTTCAATTTCCAGGAGTGTATCATTCCGCGATCAGATTCTGTTAATTTCCGTCGTGTGGCCGTAAACACGTCTCAAACCTTTTCACATGAATCACCTGAGTACAAATGACAGCCCCACCAATGCACTACCCTTTTATACCTTGTGTACGTAATACTAATGTCATCTGCATATGTGCATATCACTACCCCATGACTTCAGTCACCTCCTTGTAGTGTTCGTGCAAATATCAACAGTCACTAAAATGTGTAATCTACAGTCGCTATAATGTACTACACAAGTATAAACGCAAAAACACTGTGGTGCAGTTCCCGACGGTGCGTGGCCAGCTCAGCATAGCGTCTTCGTGTCACTTTCCATTGCATTCAATGAGCCCATGCATGAGGTGCAAAACAGATAGGTCTTTGTCACTAGGCCTACGCATACTGCTTTGTATCAGTATTAATGCACAACAACACTGCCACAAAAACAATCTCGAGAGACAACCGAGCTGTAATGAATGAAGCATGAGAACAAAGACTTAAGTCGTCGTTACTATTGTTAACAGCAAGTACGATGGCCTAAACCAAAAAATTGGTTTCCAAAGAAGACCACAGTACGTAATCGGTTTGCGCAATGTTGTGAAGACATTTTCAGTGCTCTTGTGCCAACACCTTCACTACCAGATTCCATACATGTGGCCCAGGGTGTCAGCATGCAGCCAGCAGAACTCTGGTGCCGAAGCTGCAATACTGTTGAGGCGGCATGTTGCAATACACCAGACAAGCGCAGTAGTAAGCAGTGTTACTGCATGCCATCTTCTGGTGCTGCGCCTCAATTCCTATAATCATGAACCTGGTCATAACAAGCTGAGCCGTGGTTTATTTTCAAAGAATACTCTTAATAATTTATTTTATTTACTAGCGATTCTTCAAGAACATTAACACATTTGAAACTTCCTGGCAGATTAAAACTGTGTGCCGGACCGAGACTCGAACTCGGGACCTTTGCCTTTCGCGGGCAAGTGCTCTACCGCTGAGCTACCCAAGCACGACTCACGCCCCGTCCTCACAGCTTCAATTCCGCCAGTACCTCGTCTGCTGTAAGGACGGGGCGTGAGTCGTGCTTGGGTAGCTCAGCGGTAGAGCACTTGCACGCGAAAGGCAAAGGTCCCGAGTTCGAGTATCGGTCCAGCAGACAGTTTTAATCTGCCAGGAAGCTTCATATCAGCGCACACTCCGCTGTAGAGTGAAAATTTCATTCTATTAACACATTTAATCACACTAGGTAAGCATGGAAGTAGTTACCAGGGAGTAACTGATGAAATCATAACCAAATTCCTTTTTACAAATGGGAATTTTATTCACTTTAATAGTGTCTAAAAGCATTTTTTAAACATCTACATCTACATCTATATCCTTACTCCGCAAGCCACCCGACGGTGTGTGGCGGTACCTCTCTCGGATCTCCCTTCTATTCCAGTCTCGTATTGTTCCTGGAAAGAAGGATTGTCGATATGCTTCTGTGTGGGCTCTAATCTCTCTGATTTTATCCTCATGGTCTCTTCGCGAGATATACTTAGGAGGGAGCAATATACTGCTTGACTTCGGTGAAGGTATGTTCTCGAAACTTTAACAAAAGCCCGTACCGAGCTACTGAGCGTCTCTCCTGCAGAGTCTTCCACTGGAGTTTATCTATCATCTCCGTAACGCATTCGCGATTACTAAATGATCCTGTAACGAAGCGCGCTGCCCTCCGTTGGATCTTCTGTATCTCTTCTATCAACCCTATCTGGTACGGATCCCACACTGCTGAGCAGTATTCAAGCAGTGGACGAACAAGCGTAGTGTAACCTACTTCCTTTGTTTTCGGATTGCATTTCCTTAGGATTCTTCCAATGAATCTCAGTCTGGCATCTGCTTTACCGACGATCAACTTTATATGACCATTTCATTTTAAATCACTCCTAATGCGTACTCCCAGATAATTTATGGAATTAACTGCTTCCAGTTGCTGACCTGCTATTTTGTAGCTAAATGATAAGGGAACTATCTTTCTATGTATTCGCAGCACATTACACTTGTCTACATTGAGATTCAATTGCCATTTCCTGCACCATGCGTCAATTCGCTGCAGATCCTCCTGCATTTCAGTACAATTTTCCATTGTTACAACCTCTCGATACACCACAGCATCATCCGCAAAAAGCCTCAGTGAACTTCCGATGTCATCCACAAGGTCATTTATGTGTATTGTGAATAGCAACGGTCCTATGACACTCCCCTGTAGCACACCTGAAAACACCCTTACTTCGGAAGACTTCTCTCCATTGAGAATGACATGCTGCGTTTTGTTATCTAGGAACTCTTCAATCCAATCACACAATTGGTCTGATAGTCCATATGCTCCTACTTTGTTCATTAAACGACTGTGGGGAACTGTATCGAACGCCTTGCGGAAGTCAAGAGACACGGCATCTACCTGTGAACCCGTGTCTATGGCCCTTTGAGTCTCGTGGACGAATAGCGCGAGCTGGGTTTCAAATGATCGTCTTTTTCGAAACCCATACTGATTCCTACAGAGTAGATTTGTAGTCTCCAGAAAAGTCATTATACTCGAACATAATACGTGTTCCAAAATTGTACAACTGATCGACGTTAGAGATATAGGTCTATAGTTCTGCACATCTGTTCGACGTCCCTTCTTGAAAACGGGGATGACCTGTGCCCTTTTCCAATCCTTTGGAACGCTACGCTCTTCTAGAGACCTACGGTACACCGCTATAAGAAGGGGGGCAAGTTCCTTCGCGTACTCTGTGTAAAATCGAACTGGTATCCCATCAGGTCCAGCGGCCTTTCCTCTTTTTTGCGAATTGTTTCTCTATCCCTCTGTCGTCTTTTTTGATATCTACCATTTTCTCATCTGTGCGACAATCTAGAGAAGGAACTACAGTGCAGTCTTCCTCTGTGAAACAGCTTTGGAAAAAGACATTTAGTATTTCGCCCTTTAGTCTGTCATCCTCTATTTCAGTACCATTTTGGTCACAGAGTGTCTGGACAATTTGTTTTAATCCACCTACCGCTTTGACATAAGACCAAAATTTCTTAGGATTTTCTGCCAAGTCAGTACATAGAAACAGATTTAAAATTATAATCAAAAGGCACTCTCTAAATATCAAAGTTGCAATTTATTCAGAGGCAGAAAGAAACAAGTTTTGACTGTATGAGCTTTCGGGCAGAGACCCTTGCCGCTCCCTTTTGACACGGCCGTAGTTACAACCGCTCACAACAGCCTCTGAAAGACTACACTGGTGCAAATCTGCAACACACCAGATTACTTTAAACTAAGAGTTTTAACAATTTACACAAGCACACAAACTATGCACCCCCCATAGGAGGGATGGAAATGGTACAAAACACTAACAATTAAAATATTAACCTTGTCTCCGAAGGTGCAACTTAATTTTAACTTCTAAGAAAAGTCTTAAGGTGAAAGGGTGGAAACTTTATAAACTAAAATGATCATTTAAACAAAAGCCCATGAAATGCAATCTTATGTAAAATTCTACAAGGTTGGCCAAACAATAGTTAAGATGCTCTACAGTACACAGATACCGCCTCTCAAGATCATAGGCAATAATATCAAAGTTTCCAAAGATCAAAACATATTTCAGGTATTAGGCCGTTACACTCCAAGCAATAAATTCGTTAACACACCAAATCCGACAAACATGACAGAGGCAGCTACTGACGTACGGTAGATTGATAGGAAGATTACCGAACAACCCGAACCGCAGGTTGCTCTAACCCGCCCCTACTCCACAAGGGAAAAACGGACCACCCAATTTATAAAAAACCACATTCCCGCGGATGGGCAAACGGAGAAAAATGGTGGGACTACCGCAAAGCAAAACGGCTGGTGACCTCACCAAGAAAACAAGTAAAACTTAACAAGAGTAAATAAAACAACATATCACCAATCACTTAACTTCTAAGAAACTGCGATTTCTCGAGGAGAAGACCTGGCGTAGCACCCGCAAATCGCTCTCCCGAAGCGTCCGCTGCCAGCCGCTTCAACGGACGCAGGAAGGCGAGCCGATCTCCCGTCTCACGGCGTCGCAGTTCGCACCGGCCAGACCGATATCGTGGGTTGACTCCTGCTGCTCTCGTGTCGACCGCGAAGTCACTACTCCTCGCTATACGCCGCGGCCCACTGGACTCACGTGGCGACCTCACATGCGCCGACGCTCAAGACGGACAAGTCATCTCGTGTCTCAGTGCGCGACCGACCAACCGATCGATCCAACCGCCAATGACCATAGTCTGAACAAACTCGAGCAGACTGGCGGCCTAACGCGCAGCCTCAGATGCAGGAACTAAGCCCCGACCGGGCGACCACTCACCGAGTTCTCTTAGCGGTGTGGAAAGACTCTCATTTTGCTGGCGTTAAAGGTTGATCCGAACGACAGACATACTAGCACTCCGAACGACAGACACTGTCTAACAAATGCGGACGAGAGACAGACTAGCAAGCTGGGGACGAGAGACTGCCGGCCGCGGTGGCCGTGCGGTTCTGGCGCTGCAGTCCGGAACCGCGGGACTGCTACGGTCGCAGGTTCGAATCCTGCCTCGGGCATGGGTGTGTGTGACGTCCTTAGGTTAGTTAGGTTTAAGTAGTTCTAAGTTCTAGGGGACTTATGACCTAAGATGTTGAGTCCCATAGTGCTCAGAGCCATTTGACGAGAGACTGACCCAGACTGACCTACTGGCGAGCTCATGGCGCCCCTTAAATGCACGTGAACAGGCAACCTTTTCCCTTTCCCACCAGAGGGAGACACCAAAGCTGTGATTGCCATAGCGGCGCCACCGCCAGAAACGGAGTAGGACTGCTTCACACTACGAGCTGCGGCGCGCTTTTCAAAACAACAATTTTTACCACGGCTCACAAGCCAGTCCAAATTTACCATAAATACTCCCCTCCCGGACCTAGCAGTGTATGATTTTCACTGCTCCTTGCGCCAATAGCTACTCCACACCACCCGTTGACCCGTTGTGAATCACCCAGCCTACCGCTTGTAAGCATGATCCAGCCAGTATCTAAGTGGAGCAGTCGCTGGGAGTCTACTCCAGGTTGTCATCGAGCGGCCTCTCCGGCCTATTGGTGTGCGGCGTGCGAGTCGACTGGTGCAAAGGTATACCACCTGACAGGGCCACGCAGTGGAGGGTCGCTGACGCGACGACTCCCACCACTGGCGCCCGTGCGCCACCAACACGCCGGCTTGTGTAGTACTGAGGTGGGCCCTACCGCTTGGGGTTGACGTACGCCATCAAGCCACTGCCTTCAACCGCTGTAAGAGTAGGTACTAAATAAAGTATGATGTTGATCTGGCTGAATTTATGATTCCATGGCCTCCGAGGAAAAGGACCCTCGCTCCTCATCCTGCTCACCAGCCTGTGACAGTATCCTGACAACTGGTCCACACTGGCATCATAAAAACTTCTGTTAGAAGCGCGACAGCCTGTAAAAGACCAGTAAACGTAAATGCGGCAGCAACTCAGATGGCATGCTGTTACTTCGTTACGAGCCACCAGAGAACATCGATCTCCTCTGACGAAAAAAAATTGCAGCACCAAAACATAATTAATGTAGACTAATTAAATGTCGGGAATACATTTGTCTAGGTAACATATTTTAGCGATTAACATTGAAGAATCAGTGGTTAATATAATACACTACTGGCCATTAAAATTGGAACACCACGAAGATGACGTGCTACAGACGCAAAATTAGACCGACAGGAAGAAGATGATGTGACATGCAAATGACTAGCTTTTCAAAGCATTCACACGAGGTTGGCGCCGGTGGCGACACCTACAACGCGCTGACATGAGGAAAGTTTCCAACCGATTTCTCATACACAAACAGCAGCGGACCGGCGTTGCCTGGTGAAACGTTGTTGTGATGCCTCGTGTAAGGAGGAGAAATGCGTATCATTCTCCTTACGAGAAAGGTCGGATTGTAGCCTATCGTGATTGCGGATTATCGTATCGCGACATTGTTGCTCGCGATGGTCGAGATCCAATGACTGTTAGCAGAATATGGAATCGGTGTGTTCAGGAGGGTAATACGGAACGCCCTGCTGGACCCCAACGGCCTCGAATCACTAGCAGTCGAGATGACAGGCATCTTATCCGCATGGCTGTAACGGATCGTGCAGCCACGTCTCGATCCATGAGTGAACAGGTGGAGACGCCTGCAAGACAACAATCATCCGCACGAACAGTTCGATGACGTTTGCAACAGCATGGACTATCAGCTCGGAGACCATGGCTGCGGTTTCCCTTGACGCTGCATCATAGATAGGAGTGCCTGCGATGGTGTACTCAACGACGAACCTGGGTGCACGAATGGCAAAACGTCTTTTTCTCGGATGAATCCAGGTTCTGTTTACAGTATCAAGATGGTCGCATCCGTTTTTGGCAACATCTCGGTGAACGCACATTGGAAGCGTGTATTCGTCATCGCCATACTGGCGTATCACGTGGCGTGATGGTATGGGGTGCCATTGTTTACACGTCTCGGTCACCTCTTGTTCGCATTGAAGGCACTTTTAACAGTGGACGTTACATTTCAGACGTGTTACGACCCGTGGCTCTACCCTTCATTCGATCCCTGCGAAACCCTACATTTCAGCAGGATAATGAACGACCGCGTGTTGCAGGTCCGTTATGGCCCTTTGTGGTTACCAGTCACTATTCTTGATGAACTGTGGTATCGTGTTCAAGCTGCATGGGCAGCTGTACCTGTATACCCCATCCAAGCTCTGTTTGACGCAATGCCCAGGCGTATCAAGGCCGTTATTACGGCCAAAGGTGGTTGTTCAGGGTACTGATTTCTCAGGATCTATACACCTAAATTGCGTGAAAATGTAATCACATGTCAGTCGTAGTATAATATATTTGTCCAATGAATATCCGTTTATCATCTCCATTTCTTCTTGGTGTAGCAATTTTAATGGCCAGTAGTATAATATAAGCACAAGGTAAGACATTGCGAATGTGAAGTGCTGGTACATTAACGACCAGTGTAACCATCAAATACACTCCTGCAAAATGGAAAAAAGAACACATTGACACCGGTGCGTCAGACCCACCATACTTGCTCCAGACACCGCGAGAGGGCTGTACAAGCAATGATCACACGCACGGCACAGCGGACACACCAGGAACCGCGGTGTTGGCCGTCGAATGGCGCTAGCTGCGCAACATTTGTGCACCGCCGCCGTCAGTGTCAGCCAGTTTGCCGTGGCGTAAGGAGCTCCATCGCAGTCTTTAACACTGGTAGCATGCCGCGACAGTGTGGACGTGAACCGTATGTGCAGCTGACGGACTTTGAGCGAGGGCGTATAGTGGGCATGCGGGAGGCCGAGTGGACGTACCGCCGAATTGCTCAACACGTGGGGCGTGAGGTCTCCACAGTACATCGATGTTGTCGCCAGTGGTCGGCGGAAGGTGCACGTGCCCGTCGACCTGGGACCGGACCGCAGCGACGCACGGATGCACGCCAAGACCGTAGGATCCTACGCAGTGCCGTAGGGGACCGCACCGCCACTTCCCAGCAAATTAGGGACACTGTTGCTCCTGGGGTATCGGCGAGGACCATTCGCAACCGTCTCCATGAAGCTGGGCTACGGTCCCGCACACCGTTAGGCCGTCTTCCGCTCACGCCCCAACATCGTGCAGCCCGCCTCCAGTGGTGTCGCGACAGGCGTGAATGGAGGGACGAATGGAGACGTGTCGTCTTCAGCGATGAGAGTCGCTTCAGCCTTGGTGCCAATGATGGTCGTATGCGTGTTTGGCGCCGTGCAGGTGAGCGCCACAATCGGGACTGCATACGACCGAGGCACACAGGGCCAACACCCGGCATCATGGTGTGGGGAGCGATCTCCTACACTGGCCGTACACCACTGGTGATCGTCGAGGGGACACTGAATAGTGCACGGTACATCTAAACCGTCATCGAACCCATCGTTCTACCATTCCTAGACCGGCAATGGAACTTGCTGTTCCAACAGGACAATGCACGTCCGCATGTATCCCGTGCCACCCAACGTGCTCTAGAAGGTGTACGTCAACTACCCTGGCCAGCAAGATCTCCGGATCTGTCCCCCATTGAGCATGTTTGGGACTGGATGAAGCGTCGTCTCACGCGGTCTGCACGTCCAGCACGAACGCTGGTCCAACTGAGGCGCCAGGTGGAAATGGCATGGCAAGCCGTTCCACAGGACTACATCCAGCATCTCTACGATCGTCTCCATGGGAGAATAGCAGCCTGCATTGCTGCGAAAGGTGGATATACACTGTACTAGTGCCGACATTGTGCATGGTCTGTTGCCTGTGTCTATGTGCCTGTGGTTCTGTCAGTGTGATCATGTGATGTATCTGACCCCAGGAATGTGTCAATAAAGTTTCCCCTTCCTGGGACAATGAATTCACGGTGTTCTTATTTCAATTTCCAGGAGTGTACAAACGTACTTGCATTGTGCTGTATAGGTGCCGCATGTCATTTTGTGGTATAATGTTCCATGCCTGAGACACTTGGTCGGTCAATACAGGGACGGTTAATGCTGTTCGTGGTTGGCGCCGCAGTTGTCGTCGGATAATGTCCCGCATGTACTCGACTGCAGACAGGTCTGGTGATCGAGCAGGCCAAGCCAATACGTCGGCACTCTGTAGAGCATGTTGGATTACAACAGCGGGATGTGGGCGAGCATTATCCTGCTGGGAAACACTCCGTGGAATGCTGTTCATGAATGCCAGCACCACAGGTCGAATCACCAGCTAGACATAGAAATGTGCAGTCAGTGCCCATGGAATACCCACTTGAGTGGATATGCTGTCGCACGAAATTGCAACCCAGACCTTAACCCCAGGTGTTGGTCCAGTGTGTCTAGCATGCGGACAAGTTGGCTGCAGGCTCTCAATTGGCCTCCTCCTAACGAATACGCGGCCATCACTGACACAGAGGCAGAACCAGCTTTCATACGAAAACACAAGAGACATCCACCCTGCCCTCCAATGAGCTCTCGCCTGACACCACTGAAGTCGAAAATGACGATGGTTTGGTGTCAGTGGACAGCACGGTACAAAAACTGGTTCAAATGGCTCTCAGCGCTATGGGACTTAACATCTGAGGTCATTAGTCCCCTAGACTTAGAACTACTTAAACCTACAGGGTGTTTCAAAAATGACCGGTATATTTGAAACGGCAATAAAAACTAAACGAGCAGCGATAGAAATACACCGTTTGTTGCAATATGCTTGGGACAACAGTACATTTTCAGGCAGACAAACTTTCGAAATTACAGTAGTTACAATTTTCAACAACAGATGGCGCTGCGGTCTGGGAAACACTATAGTACGATATTTTCCACATATCCACCATGCGTAGCAATAATATGGCGTAGTCTCTGAATGAAATTACCCGAAACCTTTGACAACGTGTCTGGCGGAATGGCTTCACATGCAGATGAGATGTACTGCTTCAGCTGTTCAATTGTTTCTGGATATTGGCGGTACACCTGGTCTTTCAAGTGTCCCCACAGAAAGAAGTCACAGGGGTTCATGTCTGGCGAATAGGGAGGCCAATCCACGCCGCCTCCTGTATGTTTCGGATAGCCCAAAGCAATCACACGATCATCGAAATATTCATTCAGGAAATTAAAGACGTCGGCCGTGCGATGTGGCCGGGCAGCATCTTGCATAAACCACGAGGTGTTCGCAGTGTCGTCTAAGGCAGTTTGTACCGCCACAAATTCACGAAGAATGTCCAGATAGCGTGATGCAGTAATCGTTTCGGATCTGAAAAATGGGCCAATGATTCCTTTGGAAGAAATGGCGGCCCAGACCAGTACTTTTTGAGGATGCAGGGACGATGGTACTGCAACATGGGGCTTTTCGGTTCCCCATATGCGCCAGTTCTGTTTGTTGACGAAGCTGTCCAGGTAAAAATGAGCTTCGTCAGTATACCAAATGCTGCCCACGTGCATATCGCCGTCATCAATCCTGTGCACTATATCCTGTGCAGCAATGGTAGCGGCGCTGAGGGGTTGCCGCGTTTGAATTTTGTATGGATAGAGGTGTAAACTCTGGCGCATGAGACGATACAGGGACGTTGGCGTCATTTGGACCGCAGCTGCAACACGGCGAACGGAAACCCGAGGCCGCTGTCGGATCACCTGCTGCACTAGCTGCGCGTTGCCCTCTGTGGTTGCCGTACGCAGTCGCCCTACCTTTCCAGCACGTTCATCCGTCACGTTCCCAGTCCGTTGAAATTTTTCAAACAGATCCTTTATTGTATCGCTTTTCGGTCCTTTGGTTACATTAAACCTCCGTTGAAAACGTCGTCTTGTTGCAACAACACTGTGTTCTAGGCGGTGGAATTCCAACACCAGAAAAATCCTCTGTTCTAAGGAATAAACCATGTTGTCTACAGCACACTTGCACGTTGTGAACAGCACACGCTTACAGCAGAATGACGACGTACAGAATGGCGCACCCACAGACTGCGTTGTCTTCTATATCTTTCACATCACTTGCAGCGCCATCTGTTGTTGAAAATTGTAACTACTGTAATTTCGAAAGTTTGTCCGCCTGAAAATGTACTGTTGTACCAAGCATATTGCAACAAACGGTGTATTTCTATCGCTGCTCGTTTAGTTTTTATTGCCGTTTCAAATATACCGGTCATTTTTGAAACACCCTGTAACTAACCTAAGGACATCACACACATCCATGCACGAGGCAGTATTCGAACCTGCAACCGTAGCAGTTGCTCTGTTCCGGACTGAAGCGCCTAGAACCGCTCGGCCACCGTGGCCGGCTGCACGCTACAGGATGTCTCTGAGCTGTCATTGCACGAGAGATTTGTAACGGTTAATTGTGTCAATGTGGTGCCAACTGCTGCTCAGACTGTTGCTGGAGATGCAGTACGTTGCACCAGAGCGACGACAAACACGATGGTCTTCAGTCTCGGTAATGCCACGTGGTCCTCCAGAACTCAGTCTTCTTCCAACCGTACATTCTCGTGACCACTGCTGCCGGCAATAATGTACAATGGCATCCCTGCATGTGTTTCCGGCTTCTCATAGCTCTGTTAAGCGTCCTCGATCAAACTCACTGAGTGTTGACAATGGCGTCTTTGTCGCCTTCGAGGCATTCTTGACTAGCGTCAACTCACCTCGTCCAATCTCAAATGTAATCGATCCACGCGACCGTTACAGCGCGTATTTAAAGCAAACAATACCCGCATCCTCATAGCAGAGGTACTAGCGCCACTCTTACGCGACTGGCACGAAATTGGAACCGATATCATCTTTCAGATGTAGAAATACACCTACCAACTTTAATTTATGTCACACTACTCTTTCTTGGTGCTGCGATTTTTTTCCCTTCACTATATTATACTAAAATTCTCGGAAAACATCCCTGAAAAAACTACGAATTCTAACCGACGAACTTCACGTACACTCTGCGTAATTATACTCACTGTAACTCTTATAATAATACTGTTGTGAGTAGGTGGTCTTTCAAAGTTCTTTGGAAAATGAGGAAAAAGGCTGCTCCAAACCATTATTCCCCTCACCCCCACGCCCACCCAGTTGTCGCGTACAACTATTACCTTCCTTTCTGGTCATCTACATCTACATCTGCATCTACATGATTACTCTGCAATTCACATTTAAGTGCTTGGCAGAGGGTTCATCGAACCACAATCTCTCTACCATTCCACTCCCGAACAGCGCGCGGGAAAAACGAACACCTAACCCTGCCTGTTCGAGCTCTGATTTCTCTTATTTTATTTTGATGATCATTCCTACCTATGTAGGTTGGGCTCAACAAAATATTTTCGCATTCGGAAGAGAAAGTTGGTGACTGAAATTTCGTAAATAGATCTCGCCGCGACGAAAAACGTCTTTGCTTTAATGACTTCCATCCCAACTCGCGTATCATATCTGCCACACTCTCTCCCCTATTAGGTGATAATACAAAACGAGCTGCCCCTTTTTGCACCCTTTCGATGTCCTCCGTCAATCCCACCTGATAAGGATCCCATACCGCGCAGCAATATTCTAACAGAGAAGGAACGAGTGTAGTGTAAGCTGTCGCTTTAGCGGACTTGTTGCATCTTCTAAGTGTCCTGCCAATGAAACGCAACCTTTGGCTCGCCTTCCCCACAATATTATCTATGTGGTCTTTCCAACTGAAGTTGTTCGTAATTTTACACCCAGGTACTTAGTTGAATTGACAGCCTTGAGAACTGTACTATTTATCGAGTAATCGAATTCCAACGGATTTCTTTTGGAACTCATGTGGATCACCTCACACTTTTCGTTATTTAGCGTCAACTGCCACCTGCCACACCATACAGCAATCTTTTCTAAATCGCTTTGCAACTGATACTGGTCTTCGGATGACCTTACCAGACGGTAAATTACAGCATCATCTGCGAACAACCTAAGAGAACTGCTCAGATTGTCACCCAGGTCATTTATATAGATCAGGAACAGCAGAGGTCTTAGGACGCTTCCCTGGGGAACACCTGATATCACTTCAGGTTTACTCGATGATTTGCCGTCTATTACTACGAACTGCGACCTTCCTGACACGAAATTACGAATCCAGTCGCACAACTGAGACGATACCCATAGGCCCGCAGCTCGATTAGAAGTCGCTTGTGAGGAACGGTGTCAAAAGCTTTCCGGAAATCTAGAAATACGGAATCAACTTGAGATCCCCTGTCGATAGCGGCCATTACTTCGTGCGAATAAAGAGCTAGCTGCGTTGCACAAGAACGATGTTTTCTGAAACCAATAGATCGTTCCCTTCGAGGTGATTCATAATGTTTGAATACAGTATATGCTCCAAAACCCTACTGCAAACCGACGTCAATGATGTAGGTCTGTAGTTCGATGAATTACTCCTACTACCCTTCTTAAACACTGGTGCGACCTGCGCAATTTTCCAATCTGTAGGTACAGACCTACCGGTGAGCGAGCGGTCGTATATGATTGCTAAGTAGGGAGCTATTGTATCAGCGTAATCAGAAAGGAACCTAATCGGTATACAATCTGGACCTGAAGACTTGCCCGTATCAAGCGATTTGAGTTGCTTCGCAACCCCTAAGGTATCTACTTCTAAGAAACTCGTGCTAGCAGCTGTTCGTGTTTCAAATTCTGGAATATTCCATTCGTCTTCCATGGTGAAGGAATTTCGGAAAACTGCGTTCAATAACTCCGCTTTAGCGGCACAGTCGTCGGTAACAGTAATATCGGCACTGCGCAGCGAAGGTATTGACTGCGTCTTGCCGCTTGTGTACTTTACATACGACCAGAATTTCTTCGGATTTTCTACCAAATTTCGAGACAATGTTTCGTTGTGGAACCTATTAAAGGCAACTCGCATTGAGGTCCGTGCCAAATTTCGCGCGTCTGTAAATTTTAGCCAATGTTCGGGAATTCGCGTTCTTCTGAACTTCGCATGCTTTTTCCTTTGCCTCTGCAACAGTGTTCGGACCTGTTTAGTGTACCATGGGGGATCAGTTCCATCTCTCACCAGTTTATGAGGTATGAATCTCTCAATTGCTGTTGTTACTATATCTTTGAATTTGAGCCACATCTCGTCTACATTTGCATAGTCAGTTCGGAAGGAATGGAGATTGTCTCTTAGGAAGGCGTCTAGTGACACTTTATCCGCTTTTTTAAATAAAATTATTTTGCGTTTGTTTCTGGTGGATTTGGAAGAAATGGTATTGAGCCTAGCTACAACGACCTTGTGATCACTAATCCCTGTATCAGTCATGATGCTCTCAATTAGCTCTGGATTGTTTGTGGCTAAGAGGTCAAGTGTGTTTTCGCAACCATTTACATTTCTCCGAAATAATTTTCGGAGAAAGCATTTAAGACAATCTCGGAAGATGTTTTCTGCCTACCACCGGTTTTGAACAAGTATTTTTGCCATCGAGGGAAGGTTGAAGTCCCCACCAACTATAACCGTATGAGTGGGGTATTTAATTGTTACGAGACTCAAATTTTCTCTGAACTGTTCAGCAACTATATCATTGGAGTCTGGGGGTCGGTAGAAGGAGTCAATTATTAACTTAGTTCGGCTGTTAAGTATAACCTCCACCCATCCCAATTCGCACTGAGTATCTACTTCGACTTCACTACAAGATAAATCACTACTGACAGACACAAACACTCCACCACCAATTCTGCCTAATCTGTCTTTCCTGAACACCGTCTGAGACTTCGTAAAAATTTCTTCAGAACTTATTTCAGGCTTTAGCCAGCTTTCTGTACCTATAACGATTTCAGCTTCTGTGCTATTAGCGCTTGAAGCTCAGGGACTTTCCCAGCACAACTACAACAATTTACAACTACAATTCCGACTGTTCCTTGATCCAAGCACGTCCTGTATTTGCCATGCACCCTTTGAGACGGCAGCCCATCCAGTACTTACTCGAGGCCTTCTAACCTAAAAAACCGCCCAGTCCACGCCACACAGCCTCCGCTACCCGTGTAGCCGCCAGCTGAGTGTAGTGAACTCCTGACCTATTCAGCGGAACCCCACCACCCTATGGCGCGTCAAGGAATCTGCAGCCAACACGGTCGCAAAACCGTCTGAGCCTCTGATTCAGATCCTCCACTCGGCTCCGCGCCAAAGGTCCGCAGTCGGTTCTGTCAACGATGCTGCAGATGGTGAGCTCTGCCTTCATCTCGTAAGCAAGACCGGCAGCCTTCACCAAATCAGATAGCCGCTGGAATCCAGAGAGTTTTTCCTCAGATCCAAAGCGACACACGTCATTAGTGCCAACATGTGCCACCACCTGCAGCTGGCTGCCCCCTGTGCTCTTCATGGCATCCGGAAGGACCCTTTCCACATCAGGAATGACTCTACCTGGAATGCACACGGAGTGCACACTGGATTTCTTCCCCTCCTTAGCCGCCACATCCCCAAGGGGCCCCATTACGCGCCTAACATTGGAGCTCCCAACTACCAATAAGCCCACGCTCTGCGATTGCCCGGGCCTTGAAGGCTGAGAATCATCCTCTGAAACAGGGCAGGCAGCTGCATCTGGCTCAGTCAGAGACAGTACCTGAAACCTGTTTGTCAGTCGCACCGGGGAGGCTTTCTGATCAGCCTCCGGGGACGTCTTTCGCTGCCCGCCACGCCTTGGCCTCCCAAACAACCACAGGCGAGGGCTCAGCCCCACTGCGGGCAGCAACCGGGGCAACCACAGCGGCAGACCGATCTGGGGACAGACGGGACGAGGTTGACATCCCCATGATACCCAAGTCCGGCTCCCCACAGTGGTGCCCATTGGCAAGAGCCTCAAGGTGTGCGACCGAAGTTAGCGCCGCCTGCAGCTGTGAGCGAAGGGATGCCAACTCATCCCTCATCCGAACACAGCAATCACATTCCAAGTCCATTCTAATCGATGTTGAACAACAGTTACTGAAACACGAGTCCGTGCCTAGATAGCGCAAGGGAAACATGCAAAGTAACTAACCTGTACAAATGCCTAACGACTGCGCTACAATTGCCTGAATTTACGATTACAGTAACTAAAACTCGAAATTACACCTCCTATACGAAACTCACACGCAATTTAAGTAAGAATCTACGATGTAAACACAGAGAAGAAGCTATATACGTATCTTTCTGCGCTGTCGATGTGCACCAACTGGGAGCTCCGGCCACACTGGACCTAGACGTGGACTTTAACCTTTAACTCCCTGCAGTTGTGTGCTGTTTTTTAAGACGATTCTGACTGATAATCGGTTATGATTTGAGATCACATTGCTGCAGTAGTAAATTTTTGTCTTTGTAGCGTTTTCAGCCATTGATTTACAACCAGCGTCGAACTTCGTTCCCACAACATACGCAGGTCGCGGCCTTCTTTGAGTTGAGCTTAAGATCAGCACTAATCAGTGGAATTAAAGTAATCTGAAGTAATTTTCCTCGCTAATATTTGCTCTGTACAGTTTTTCATCTTGGTTAACAGTTGGTGAGTACCTGTGGTTTTACTGAACGAGTATTATTGTGGATTGACATGCAATATTCCGGTGCTGAATCATCACTCTACACTTACGTCTAAATAATCTGCGTACCACGGTATGACAGAGGAGACCGAGCATTTCCTCCCGTCACGGTTGCACACGGAACGGCGGAAGAGTGAGAGCCTAATGCCTATGTGCGCGTTGCACTTAGTCTAATCTTCCTGCGGCGGCGATATGTAGGGATGAAAAATATCTGTACGTTATTCATTCGATACTTGAAACTTTGTATGTTGGCTTTCACCAGGATGCTTGGCGTCTGTCTTCAAGAGCGCAATATTGTTTCATTTGTTGTTCAGAAAATGTGATGACAGTAGTTACGCTGTGCAACCTTGTACCGGTAAGCGTTACTATCGTACGGCGTTTGCTTTGCCAGGTACGTGTTATTTGTGTTACAGTAATTTCAGCACAAAATTACAATACTAACATTATGAAAATTTAGTAGGAAGGGTGTAGCTTTGGACTCTGATTTTAGAGCTGACAAGGAAATTTTCGTCACGTGCACATGGCTCAATTAAATAATCGAAAGCGCCCATGTTTCTAAATTACGTGAACCACTGATGGGGTAACTAATTCGTTACTTAGTGCAGTTTCCCGTGGTGGACTGAGTACCGTCCTTTTTAGGAGTTATTATTTTTATTTAAGTTTTTGGCAAGAGTGAGCGTTTTAGCCGTTTCAGTCCCAGTGATTTGCACTACACAAAAATTTGTACGTCTGCCCCCCCCCCCCCCCGTCGCCCCTCCCTCCGCGAATTATGGTCGTTGTCGTTGGTGGAGTTGTGTGTCTCTGCGATACAGTCAGCCTTACCATAGGGGCAACCAAAACGGAGGGGTATCTGTTGAGAGGCCAGACAAACGCGTTATTCCTGAAAGAACAGGAGCCTTTTCAGTAGTTTCAGTGGCAACAGTCTGGTTGATTGACTGATCTGGCCTTGTAACATCAACCAAAACAGCCCTTCTGTGCTGCTACTGCGAACGGCTGGAAGCAAGGGGGAACTACTGCCGAAGCTTTTCCACAGGGCATGAAGGTCTACTCTGCGATTAAATGATGATGGCGTCCCCTTGGATAAACTGTTCCGGAGGTAAAATTGTCCCCCATTCGGATCTCTGGGCGGGGACTACGCAGGAGAATGCCGTTATCATGAGAAACAAAACTGGCGTTCTACAGATCGGAGCGTTGAATGCCGGATCCATTAACCGAAACTGCAGATTAGAAAATTTAAAAATGAAATGGATAGGTTAAAGTTAGATATAGAGGGAACTGGCGAAGTTAGGTGTCAGGAGGAACAGGGCTTCTGGTCAATTCAACACAGGGTTATAAATACGAAATCAAATAGGGCAATGCAGAAGTAGGTTTAATAATGAGTAACGAAATAGTAACGTGGTTAAGTTACTGTGAACAGCATAGTGAAAGCATGATTCTAACCAAGGTAGACACGAAGCACACACCCACCAGAGCAGTACAAGTTTAAATGTCGACTAGCTCCGCATATGATGAAGAGATTTAAGGAATTTCTGATGAGTTAAAAGATGTCATTCAGATAGATAAGGGAGACGAAAATTCAATAGTCATGTGGGACTGGAATTCGATAGTAGGAACAGGAAGAGAAGGAAAAATAGTAGGTGAGTATAGACAGGGGAAAAGGAATCAAAGCCGCCTGGTAGAGTTCTGAACAGAGTATAATTTAATCATCACTGATACCTGGTTTAAGAATCATAAGAGAACGTTGTATACATGAAAAAGACCTGGAGACACCAGAAGGCTTCAGATTGATTATATAATGATTTTAAATTATAAGACATTTCCAGGGCTAGATGTGTACGCTGACCAAAATTTATTGGTTACGAACCGTAGATTAAAACTGAAAAAATTGCAAAACGTAGGAAATTAAAGAAGTGAGACCTGGATAAACACCTGGATAAACTCAAAGAACCAGAGGTTGTTGAGAGTTTTAGAGGGAGAATTACGGAACAATTTACAATGACAGGGGAAAGGAATACAGTAGAAGAAGAAGCTTTGAGAGGTGAAATAGTGAAGGCATCAGAGGTTCAGAAGGCATCGGAGGTTCAAATAGCCAAAATGATGAAGCCTAGTAGAACTCCCTGATCAACCAAGAGATACTGAATTTGACTGATGAAAGTAGAAAACACAAAAATGCAGTAATTGAAGAAGGCGAAAGGGAAAACAAAGGTCTAAACAATGAGATTTACGGGAGGTGCGAAATGGAATAGCAAATATCGCTAGGAAAACTAAAGAGATCTTTGGAGAAAAGAGAATGAGATAAATTAGTAGTGTGTCCATACAAGGAAGATGTATTTGAGGGCAATGTTATAGATGGAAGAGCATGTAGATGAAGATGTGATGGGAAGTATCATACAGTGAGAAGAATTTGGCCTAAGTCGAAACAAGGCCCCGGGAGTAGACAACGTTCCGCTAGAACTACTGAAACCCTAGGGAGAGACAGCCCTGATAAAACTCTTCCATCTGACGTGCAAATGCATGAGACAGGCGAAATATCCTCAGACTTCAAGAGTATTACAATAATTCCAGTTCCACAGAAGGTAGTTGCCGAAAGGTGTGAATATTATCGAACTATCAGTTTAATACGTCATGGATGCAAAATATTAACACCAATTCTTTACAGAAGAATGTAAAAACTAGTAGAAGCCGACCTCGGGGAAGAGCAGTTTGGATTCCGGAGAACTGTAGCAACACCCTACGACTTCTCTTTGAAGCTAGGTTAATGAGTCTATGTTTATAGCATTTGTAAACTTCGAGAAAACTTTTCACAATGTTGACTGGAATCCTCTCTTTCAAATTCTGAGGATAGCGAGGGTAAAATACTGGGAGCGAAAGGCTATTTACAACTTGTACAGAAACCAGGCGGTAGTTGTAAGGGTCGAGCGGCATGAAAGGGAAGCAGTGGTTGAGAAGGGAGTGAGAAAGGGTTTTATCCTGAGTTGTTCAATCAGTATATTGAGCTAGCATTAAAGGAAACAAAAGAAAAATTTGAGCAGGAATTAAAGTTCAGGGGGAAGAAGTAAAAGCTCTGAAGTTTGACGGTGACAGAATTACGTCAGAGGCAGCAACAGACTTGGAAGAGCAGTTGAACGGAATGGACAGTGCCTTGATAGGATAAGATGAACATGAAAAGATCATAACGAGGTTAACGGAATGTAGTGGAATTAAAGTAGGTGATGCTGAGGGAATTATATAAGGAAACGAGGCATTTAAAGTAGTAGGTGAGTTATGCTATTTAGGCAGCAAAATAACTGATGATGGTCGAATTTGAGAGGATATAAAATGTATACTGGCGACGGCAAGAAATGCGTTTCTGAAGAAGAGAAATCTGTTAACGCCCAGTATAGATTTAAGGATCAGGAAGGCTTTTCTGAAAGTTTATAGCCAGGCATGGAAGCGAAACATGGATGATAAACATTTTAGATAGAAAAGGAACAGAAACTTTCGACATGTGGTGCTACAGGAGAATGCTGAAGACTAACTGGGTAGTTACGTACTGAACAAAACTGGGGAGGAAAGAAAAAAAAAGGCATAACTTGTCTAGAAGAAGGGACCCGTTGGTAGGAAACATTCTGAGTCATCAATAGGTCATCAATTTGGTACTGGAGGGAAGTGTGGGAGGTAAAAATCTTAAAGGGAGACTAAGAGATGAATATAGTAGGTAGATTGAGAATGCTGTAGGTTGCAGCAGTAAATCGCAGTGAAGAGGACTGCACAGGATAGAATAGCATGGAGAACTGCATCAAACCATTCTTCAGACTGAAGACCACAACAACAACAACAACAACAACAACAACAAATATTTGCGCTATTGTAAGAGAAATACTTCAACATTCACCGGGAGATATACATTTTCCCTTCTCGTTTCGTCTGTAATTTGAAACCGACTGCCTTATTTCTGAACTTTCAGGATTGAGATCACACGGTCATTGTGATTTAACCGATTGTGTCGTTGAAGGTGTTAAAAGGTTATGTAACTGCAGATGTCAACGTAAAATTGGGGAGTGATGTTAACGTGAAACCTCAACGGTAACTCCATAGAGAAACGATGGGGTTCTGATGACCTGAACAGATGTTGCTGTCATCAGTTATATCGTTTTGCGGAATCTTCTTTGCCCCCGCACTAGTGTCACGACCTGAAGGCGCGCTTAGCTGTGCAACGCGCCATTCTGCAAACGACTGTCCGTTCTGCCTCTGTGTGGGTGACGCCTGACTTCGCGAGATAACCCAGACCGTACATTCCCGCACGGTATGCGACCAAGTTCCTCAATGCGGGACTGTTCGTCGACGCATTTATTGTATCGGTAAGCTATTAAGGAGAGGCATAAGAAGGCTGCTGGCAACACGGATTACGCGATACATTACCCCTAGAATGTTAACTCACTGTTCAAGCCTGTCCTGTAGACACCTTAACGATGGATTAACAGTCGTCTGTGGCTGCACAGATGTTGTAAATGGGTCTAATCAAGTACAAATCTAGAGCCACGATTAATATCCCTACATTTTCTTAAAATTTGTTCAAAAGTACATTTCTCAAACCACTTTAGGTGAGTCTCTTTGTCGCATGTTCTTGGAAGAGAAGTCATGTTTTATCTTCCCATCTCTTTTCACAACAGCATAGAAAACAGATTTCTAATGCTCGTTCCACAAACCAACGTGAATACTGCCAACGCAGTATGTCTCTTAAAGAGTAAGGCAAAATCTTCTGTGGTTTGCTAATTGTAAGAGCTAGGAACATGTAAATGTTTTGTAGGTAGAAGCATCTGTCCTCTGCCACCTACGCTAATGCCAGCGTTTATCTGTTGTTAGAGCTAAACATCGTTCATGACCAGTATGATATCTTGTTTCACCACCTAGCACTGCAAAAATTTCCGTTTACATCCACAGATAATTTAGCAAAATCGGTACACAATAAGCTATTGCTGGTTTATGGAGCAGAAGGGGTGGGTGAGGGGGGGGGGGTTGCGGGAGGGAATTTTCATACATATTGTTGAATGTGGAATAAGCACTACCAAACGATGGTGTTAACCCGAACCCAACTTCCGAGGGAAGGGTCCCATCTTGGGTAAAACCGAATAGATACGATTTTAAAATACACAGCTGTGTGTATAATTATTCGAGAAAACCTAAGGATATGCTTCAAGCAATGTATGTTAGTAGACACAAGATTAGTTATATTTCTCAAAATGTCAGTTATTTTTTTGTAATACCTTTTTTTCCATCATCTAAGAGCAAATACTGTTTCACTTAAGGGAGTGGAACAGCTGATGGTAAAGTTAGTGTGAACACTGAGATTTTGGATGTTGGAGTACTGGAGTACACATACACGGAAAGTTATGTAGCACACATGCTTGTTGCCTTTATATCAAGTGTTAAATTCCGTTGTTTCGACGGAAAGGGGAGATCGTACAGTAACACAGTTACTTTTGTTTTGGGAAATGTGACTAAGTACTGCATGTGTTAACATAAGGTGGTCACTCCAAAATACATTTTTCAAAAATCCAACTTTTGCTCTACACCTTGCTACTGACAGAGATCTTAGACATATTATTCCCGCATGTATCGAAAATTAATTCTAATTTTTTTTCACAAGTTTCGTTATACAGTGGAGTTTCTGTGTTCGAGAACGGGACAGCGATAAACACTGACAGCAGATATGAGATGACAATGTTGAACGTAGTACAGTTAGTCGCTGGGCAACCAGATTATATAGTGAAAGTAGACACACCCAATACTCGGGATCTCCTGCGCAGTATCCTCGTACAGGCCCTAGTTAACGTTTTATCTCTCAAGAATCTACCAACGTACTGTAAAAATGTCATAGGTATGGAAAATAGACTGAATGTTTTAAAAACCATTGTGCATTTATTTTGGAGTGCCCCTCGTATGTAGTTTCAAGCAGTTGTTTCACTTTTTGCCAAATGGTATCGCATTTATGACTATTATGACTGTTTCTGACTTTTTGCCAAATAGTATCGCTTTTATGACTATTACGGGTCTCCTGACCACACACTGTCGACTGCGCGGCGTTGCACTTTCAGCAAATTCTGCTTATGTAGTCTCCAGGTTCGTTAGGCTTCAAATTTAGATTCCATACAACTGAGGACATTCACAGATAAATGAGAGTGAATGCTGGTAGAACATAATCACTTTTCTGTTTTAAAATCAGTTTTATTGAGTCATAGCCGCTCGAGTTGGGATTCTTCCCTTGTAAGATAAGCCGCAAAGTGTCCAACAGACGAGTACCAGAGGGCCACATACACACAATCAACATACTGCAAATGGTTCGATTAAGGCGTTTCAGTGAGCATGGTAAACATTTCAGGACATCCTACTATGAAAAACCGAATTAAGAAAATGTCATCTTCCACCGTCTAGGTGTTAATCATAATAGAAACACGACAATATGCGCAGGAACACGGAAATATCTTAATGCAGCAATATGTTGATAGGAAGACACGTGAATAATTTGCAAAAGATTTACATTGTAAATCCAGAATAATAAAAAAAAATAATAAAAATAAAACTTTAACAAATTCCATAGCTAACTGCAGTACAGTTTTCAGCTTGCAAACTACACTGGCCGGGAAAATGACACAACTCCTTAAAAAACCATACTGGTCGCTTTTCAGCGCTGTAGATGATGTATCAGTGTACCAGCTGGTCGTGTGACCATGCAGCGCGCTTGTCTTTCGAGATAACAGCCGTGTTCACAGCACTAGATCCGAAGTATACTGGTTTGATCTTGGACTGGCTTGCTGAATCATAGTATCGTAATCCACAGGAAATGTTTTGACAGTATCTGGAACGTTGAACGAAATGTAGAAATGAACATCCTCGCAATCTGGTAGCTCTGCAGCGTCTAATTATCGACGAGTGATTTCAGTTGCGCGTGGCATATCCTGAGAAACTTTGCTTGCCAAACTGACACTGTCAGTTACAAAGGTAAGGGGGATTATGCGGTATTGATTATGTGGTATCGTCCAAAGATCACAGTGCCGTAACAAAGTATGCACCTCGCATCATTACCACAGATAACGGTGTCGCGCTGCACACTGTATCCACAAATGGGAGGAACTGGCGAAGCCACGCCCTCTATCCCAGCCCTGTAGCGCTACTGCACGGAGGTCCATATACAGCCGAGCAGAGGAAGGCTTTGCCCAGTGTCGTGTCGTCCTAACACGCAGATAACATCAAGTTGGCACTCATTTGTTATTCCTGTCTGAGATACAGGCTTCCAGGTAGATGCCATTTTCCTTGACATCCGGAAGGCGTTCGATACAGTTCCGCACTGTCGCCTAATAAACAAAGTAAGAGCCTACGGAATATCAGACCAGATGTATGGCTGGACTGAAGAGTTTTTAGCAAACAGAACACAGCATGTTGTTCTCAATGGAGACACGTCTACAGACGTTAAAGTAACCTCTGGCGTGCCACAGGGGAGTGTTATGGGACCATTGCTTTTCACAATATTTATAAGTGGCCTAGTAGATAGCGCCGGAAGTTCCATGCGGCTTTTCGCGGATGATGCTGTAGTATACAGAGAAGTTGCAGCATTAGGAAATTGTAGCGAAATGCAGGAAGAACTGCAGCGGATAGGCACTTGGTGCAGGGAATGGCAACTGACCCTTAACATAGACAAATGTAATGTATTGCGAATACATAGAAAGAAGGATCCTTTATTGTATGATTATATGATAGCGGAACAAGCACTGGTAGCAGTTACTTCTGTAAAATATCTGGAAGTATGCGTGCGGAACGATTTGAAGTGGAATGATCATATAAAATTAATTGTTGGTAAGGCGGTTACCAGGTTGAGATCCATTGGGGGAGTCCTTAGAAAGTGTTGTCCATCAACAAAGGAGGTGGCTTACAAAACACTCGTTCGACCTATATTTGAGTATTGCTCATCAGTGTGGAATCCGTACCAGGTCGGGTTGACAGAGGAGATAGAGAAGATCCAAAGAAGAGCTGCGCGTTTCGTCACAGGGTTATTTGGTAAGCGTGATAGCGTTACGCAGATGTTTAGCAAACTCAAGTAGCAGACTCTGCAAGAGAGGCGCTCTGTATCGCGGTGTAGCTTGCTGTCCAGGTTTCGAGAGGGTGCGTTTCTGGATGAGGTATCGAATATATTGCTTCCCCGTACCTATACCTCCAGAGGAGATCACGAACGTAAAATTAGAGAGATTCGAGCGCGCACGGAGGCTTTCCGCCAGTCGTTCTTCCAGCGAACCATATGCGACTGGAACAGGAAATGGAGGTAATGACAGTGGCGCGTAAAGTGGCCTCCGCCACACACCGTTGGGTGGCTTGCGGAGTATAAATATACATGTGGATGTAGATGTAGACTGAACTTTCATTCTGATCACTGTGAACTTTGTACTTCAAGAGAAGAGTTTAGTAAATGTGTGCATACAGTAAAGCTTTAATATTCAAGAACAGTTGTAGATATTCGGTACATTCTTGAGCCAGTGGCTTATACAGGGTGTTACAAAAAGGTACGGCCAAACTTTCAGGAAACATTCCTCACACACAAATAAAGAAAAGATGTTATGTGGATATGTGTCCGGAAACGCTTAATTTCCATGTTAGAGCTCATTTTAGTTTCGTCAGTATGTACTGTACGTCCTCGATTCACCGCCAGTAGGGTGGGCTGACGAGAATCCGCACGCAATTGTGCAATCACGTCATCAACACAGATTTTCTGTGAACGTTTGGGCAGGCATTGTTGGTGATGTCTTGATTGGGCCCCATGTTCTTCCACCTACGCTCAATGGAGCACGTTATCATGATTTCATACGGGATACTCTACCTGTGCTGCTAGAACATGTGCCTTTACAAGTACGACACAACATGTGGTTCATGCACGATGGAGCTCCTGCACATTTCAGTCGAAGTGTTCGTACGCTTCTCAACAACAGATTCGGTGACCGATGGATTGGTAGAGGCGGACCAATTCCATGGTCTGCACGCTCACCTGACCTCAACCCTCTTGATTTTCATTTATGGGGGCATTTGAAAGCTCTTGTCTACGCAACCCCGGTACCAAACGTAGAGACTCTTCGTTCTCGTATTGTGGACGGCTGTGATACAATACGCCATTCTCCAGCGCTGCATCAGCGCATCAGAGATTCCATGCGACGGAGGGTGGATGCATGTATCCTCGCTAACGGAGGACATTTTCAACATTTCCTGTAACAAAGTGTTTGAAGTCACGCTGGTACGTTCTGTTGCTGTGTGTTTCCATTCCATGATTAATGTGATTTGAAGAGAAGTAATAAAATGAGCTCTAACATGGAAAGTAAGCGTTTCCGGCCGCATGTCCACATAACATATTTTCTTTCTTTGTGTGTGAGGAATGTTTCCTGAAAGTTTGGCCGTACCTTTTTGTAACACCCTGTATAATAGGAAGTAAATGTTTTATCATTCTTGTAATGAAGTAAACTTATATTTCGTATGATTTTGTTCCACTCTACCTTCTCCAAAAGCAATCAAAGAACCACAGTTGCACTGGACGATTGTAGTAGCATCAGATCATAACAAATTAGGTGTCTCCTGTAGAGGACTAACACTTTTTTTTTCTTATGTGGTTACTTTACTGAAATAGCACGAAAGAATTAATGTCATCCGTGTCTCGCAGCCCTTCGAGACAGACGAAAGATTTTCATGCAGTCAACAGTACTTTGTCACTTTCCCCAAAACCTGACGGGTATTGCGGGGTCCTCCAAGGAACGGTGGTGTCTGTGATATCGAGGAAGCGGATGAAGGGCAGAGGTTGGGGGAGAGCATCGCACAGCTCGCGGGAAGGGAGGCGCTGTTTGTGTTTCCGCGGCCTTCCACTCAGGAGTAACAGCCCGATACGTCGCTCCTGCGAAAACACTGTCACTCCTCTCTCACCCCCCCCCCCCCACACCCCCCTCCACTGTACGCCAGAACTTACACCTCTCTCTTCTGCATTCCCCACTCTTCACTACACACGCACGTGGGCTACTTTTGCCGAGGCACGTTCGCGGATTTATCGCTCCCTGGAAGAGATGTGTGCTTTACATTTCTGCGTGTAGCACGCGTAGAAGAACAAGAGGCCTGAAAAAGAAGGAGGAGAGCGTAGTCCACTAGGAATAGCTCATTGGAAGCAACGCACGACACACGAGCTGCTGTGAGAAGTATCTCACAAAGGCGAACAAACAGTGTGGGGCGGTCAAGTCAGCAAACACTTGACACCCTGACTGCTGCGAGGTCGCCTGCGGACACAGCAGAGGTGCACGTCTGACGCAGTGTGCCTTACTGGCGGCCGCACCCTCCATTTCGTTTAGTACATTATCAGTAAACTCCAGATTCTTTAACTTAAATGTGTAAAACAGCTTCAAACTTACGATTTCCTTCGATATAAAAGTTTTCTGGCTATGGCACCGCGTCATAATGTAAAAACTACTGTTGCTGGAGAAAAACCAACATTTCGGCCACGATTGCAGCGGCTTTGGTTTTTCTCCAGCAGTAGTAGGTTTTACACATTATGAGGCGGTGCCACACCCAGAAAAATTTTATGTCGACTGACTCTGGCCGCGGAAGCCTACGCAATTATATTATAATTTCCTTGTAAATGTGATAAAGTTTTCAATATTTGCCTTTAAGCATTTAAACGAGAAAAAGAGCAAAGTTTTGAAATTATGCTTACAGTTTGTTAGAAGTCTCTAAGTGCTGTTGTTAAGAAGTTCTGGATGAGTACAAACCTCAAGTCAAGCAAAAGCTAGTTGTCCATGCATCTCATTGTTTATGAAGTTATCTTCTAAACTATGTGCCGTAGAATGATATAACTTTTTAGGTACGTTAACTAGTATATGTAGATACTGTATGCGAAGTCTGAACCGAATAGAGTTTTTAATAAAGAAGTGATAAACTAAAGCGTCGTGTCTGGTGCTGAAGTTTGACTACAAGGACAGCAAAAATGTAGTAAACGATAAACGTTTTTTTCTTTCATCATTTTGTGGGGAATGTCATCGAGAAAATGTTTCGAAGAGGATGGAAATTACGTGTGAAGTTTGTTGGAAGCCGTTAAGTGCTCGCATTCTAAAATATTGGATGAATAAATTCCGCGTAGTTGCGAACCGTCGCGTGAATTCGACTGGCCTCAAGACAAACTCACTATTTCTAACGCACACTCTCCGAGGTAAACACGTGTTTATAGGACGGGCTACGCTAGCTTGCTTGCTGATAAAAGCACAGTCGTTGCACTGGCGCTCCGTGAAATGTGTTGACAGGGTATTACGATATCTTAGTAGTCAACCTACTGTAGGTGGTCTGCAGTCAGTTGTGTGGTTCGAGTCGTGTTGTAGGCTACGGTACTTTTCGTCGTGTTTGTGTGCCTTGTTGTACAGTACTGCCAACGCTGGGTACGTATAATTTTGTTTTACCTTCTTCCAAACTCTGATTCACTTATGTGTTTCCTGTTATTGCGTTGTTTGTACGTACAAATTGTATAGTACATTTACATGTACTTTCTTCCACGACTTGCTAGCTATCTAAGCCTACTATAGTTCAATTCTTTTATCTTGGCGGCTCGCGCATGCCCGCCCAGACGCGGGAGATTGCTGCGTTGCCAGTTGCACACGACGCACGCGCCAAGAGAAGCAGCGCCATAGTATTGTATAGTTCGCAAGCTTACGTTCAGGGGCGAGCGCGCAGTTCATGAAGTAAAGCCACCACGGCCGCATTAACCCTTTCGCTGCTACAAAGACGTGCTCCCTGCATTCCGCGCTGTGCGCGATTTTGTCACTGCACTGCTCGCCTGTGCAGACACATCGTGTTCCGACTGCTTTGACACTCTTATCAATCGATTCCACAAAAACTATTTGGCCCAAAAATTAGATTTTTACACATCTTCTTGACTTCCCCCCATAAATGACTTAATTTTGTTTCGATGTTCAACGCAGTTATTATGCAGTATTAAATATAGTAAGCCATTGCACGAAATTTTGAAGAGTTTGCAGAGGTAAAAGGCCATAGAGTACACTTTCCGTATGGTCGATTTTAGTTGTCATAATGTTGAGAATGAAATATGGACAAGATACCTAAATTTCATATAAAATTTACTGTATAACAATAGCTCATTTAAGTACCACATAGGTATCGTATGTAATATTGAGAAATATTCCGTCTTTCGCGACTGTAACAAAAGTTTTATTTACACTGAGCACGTTTGGCTTTATTTTAAAGCACTTCAATCAATCAAAAGGAAGTAGACAAAATACATTAAACAAAACTGTGGACTTACAAAAACATTAGGACTTGAATATACCGTCTATCAGTGAAGTGCTCTAAGCTATGTCAAATATAATTTTTGTGTGTGGCACACACAAACATCATTTATTTGCTAAAACACTGACCTGCCAACACAAACGTTGAATATTGTGTTATCGCAGCACAAAACTACGAAAGGTGACTTGGCAATGGAGGAGACAAAATACTGTCCACTGAAGATGCTTCAAAAGAGAGAAACGCGTCTGGTCTAAATAAGCCCCTTATTACAGTTGCAGAAGCGGAATATATTTCAGTACCATTGGTAAAACTGCGACTGTGTAACAAAAACAAGAAAGAGAACATGAGTACCATTGTCTATGTGCCATACCTTTCCTTGATTGAAGTGCTTTAAAACAAAGCCAAACGCGTCCGGTGTAAACAATACTTTTATTACAGTCGCGAAAGACGGAATATTTCTCAATATTACATACGGCACCTATGTCGTACTTAAATTAAGTGAGATATTGTTATACAGTAAATTTTATATGAAATTTAGGTATCTTGACCACATTTCATTCTCAACATTGTGGCAACTAAAATCGACCATACGGAAAGTATACGCTATGGACTTCTACCTCTGCAAACTCTTCCAAATTTCGTGCAATGGTTTACTACATTTAATGCTGCATAATAACTGCGTTGAACATCGAAACAAAATTAAGTCATTTATCGGGGGAAGACGTGTAAAAATCAAATTTTTGGGCCAAATAGTTTTTGTGCAGTCGAATGATAAGTGTGTCAAAGCAGTGGGAACACCATGTGTCTGCACAGGCGAGCAGTGCAGTGATGACAAAATCGCGCACAGCTCAGAATGCGGCGAGCACGTGTCTGCAGCAACGAAAGGGTTAATGAAGAGACAGAGCACTAGAAATTTCTAAAAATTGCATTCAAACGAATATATTTCGTGAAGTAAGGCACTTAGATATTGTTTTTAAATAATGAAAATATTATGCATCACACAGGGTTTGAACTCATAATCTGTTGTGTAGGAGCCCAACACCTTAACCGTTACGCTAACGCACCTCAACTAACTACACAACCCGCTGAGGATTATAACATGTGATGCAAAATACTGACAAACACTGTTGGTATGACTATGAATTACTCACGCTTCGTCAAAGTACAATAGGAAATAAACAATTGCCGCTGTTCTTTATTGCAAAAAGCGGTTCGAGAGTGTGATACAAACACCTTTCCTTGGTATCGCCTGAATTAGGAGTCTTATTGCTTGTTTGGTTTAATTAATTAATAGAATATGAAGCAATTGGTGTAAATAATGCTTTTTCCAAACTTTCTATAAAAGAATGTCTGCTATCAAGACATTGCTTTTGTTCTATTACTTTATTTATGACTGAACATTTCTAAAACTGAAGACACTCGTCCGTGCTCTGCACTGTAGTCGAGATGTGGCAACGTCGTTCTCTGTTCATTGGCTGACTGTGTTTTGTGACGTCAGATGCGCAGAACGAACCTAAACTCGGCCGCCAAGATAAATGACGCGCACTTTTACCGATAAGTGACATGGCGGACATGATATTTTGCTACGGTTTAGCAAATGAATGTAGCCTGCGAGTCCGTGCCCTCTACGCTGAAATATATCCACAGCTCATAGTGGTGTCAGATAAGCTGTTCGGCTGACTTTGCCAGCGTGTGAGTTACACAGAACCCTTGTACCTCGGAAGACTGACAGTGGAAGGTCCAGCGCAGCCCACACGCCTGACATGGGAAGCGTGTGCTACGTTCGGGCAAATAATCCCTGGGGTCCAGTGTGCGACGATTAACAGCAGAGGAAGGCGTGTCTCACACTCTTATCTGGCGGCTTCTTCATGAACAATGGCTGTAGCCATATCATTTACAGGGCGTTCAGGGTCTAAGGCCACAAGATCATCATCGCAGACGGTGATTCTGTCAATGGCTGTTGTAGAAGTGTGCTGCATATTCACTGTTAAAATCCAAGATTTTATTTACCTGTGAGGCAGGGTTCACAAGTGATGGTGTTGTGAATTTCCATAAGCAGCATGTATGGCCAGATGTAAATCCCCAAGCAATTCAGAAGAGAGGACATCAAATCGATTGTTAATCAACCTATGGGCAGGCGTACTTGGCTATAGATTAATGTGCTAGCGCAAAGGTTAACCGGGGTGCAGTAGATGGACTTTCTCATTAATGTCTCGCCTACTTTGCTGGAGGCTGTGCCATTGCAACAACGAATCAAATGTGGTTCATGCACGATGACGCACCAGCACACTTTCGTCAACATGTGCACGAACATCTGATGCAGACATTTCAGAACCATTGGATTGTTCGCGGAGGCTCCACACTTTGACCTGCTCGTTCGCCAAAACTCAGTCCGCTAGACCTTTTGTTATGGGGACACTTGAAGGAATCGGTCTACACCACGCCAATCAACGTGCAGATACTGCAGTGTCGCGTCTTCACTGCATGCCAGCAGGTACAACAACGAGGTATACCTCAATGGGCGCGTCATTTCTTACGTCGGAGATCCGAGGTGTGCGTTGTCGGGAATGGACACCTTGTAGATAGAGGAGGCCGAAATGCACGCTATATTCTAACGCAGACGGGCGTGAGGTCTGGAACAGGATACGTAATGAATGCTATAAAGAAAAGTACGTAGCTGCTGAAATACTTAACTTTTAATCCATCATTTGTATACAGCATTCTTGATGATACAAGTGAGACTCTCTATAGAAATGGTTAATGGCGCCTTGCTAGGTCGTAGCCATGGACTTAGCTGAAGGCTATTCTAACTATCTCTCGGCAAATGAGAGAAAGGCTTCGTCAGTGTAGTCGCTAGCAAAGTCGTCGTACAACTGGGGCGAGTGCTAGTACGTCTCTCTTGACCTGCCGTGTGGTGGCGCTCGGTCTGCAATTACTGACAGTGGCGACACGCGGGTCCGACATGTACTAATGGACCGCGGCCGATTTAAAGCTACCACCTAGCAAGTGTGGTGTCTGGCGGTGACACCACATCCTGTAAAACTTGTTTATCGCAGAAAATATGCATTCCCGGACCCGTGTTTATTGGACTTATCTCAGGAAGTATGCATTACCGAACCCACTTTTATTGGAGTTATTTTTCATGTTTTGATGAGATCTACCATCTCTAAAATGTGAAAAATGAGTTTCCAGTACAGTGGTCTCCCAGGGGATCTTTTTGAAATTTTTTGAGCTTTTAGAAAGAGTGAATACAACGTATGTTTTACATCACCTCATCAGCAGGGAAAGAAACTCTTTTTCGCCAGAGGTACGGCTACGACGTTACCTCTCAAATCAAGCAATGTATGTAAGAGAAAGAGAAAGTTAAAAACATTTATCAAGTTGTTGTACCTGATTTTCAGTACACCGTTGTCAATTTATTATACAAAGGAAGCCGGTCGCTGTGACCGAGCGTTTCTAGGCGTAGGCGCTTCCGTCTGGAACCGCGCTGCTGCTACTGTCGCAGTTTCGAATCCTGCCTCGGGCATCGATGTGTGTGATGTCCTTAGGTTAGTTAGGTTTAAGTAGTTCTAAGTCTAAGCGACTGATGACCTCAGATGTTAGGTCCCATAGTGCTCAGAGTCATTTGAACCATTTTTGTACAAAAGGAAGTGGGATGGATGGGCACCAAGCTGGCCTGTGGGTCGGCTGTGTCAACCCGCTGTTAAACTGCTATACGCAAGTTCTTGAAGTACAGTTTTTTCTTTTTTTTAACCACGAATCTTTTATGAACGCTGGTCACGCAAAATTGTAAACTTTGGCGGTCTTTGGACGAATGTGTGACGTCGCGGCGCAATTTCAGACCGCAGCTGGCAAGAATAGCAAACACAGGACATGTCGATACCGGGACATAAAAATCATGGCGAATTTCAATCCGTGTACTCAGCTGGAGAGTAGCTACGCCTCGCAGACTGGTTCGTGAGGAACATACGCAGGTGTTAGCGTTAGAGAGAGGAAGTATAGTTGGACTCAAACAAGCCGGTTTGAGCAATCGACGAATCGCTCGACATTGAATAGGAGGAATGAGCCTCTTCGACGATATTGGCAGAAATGGGTGAACCATGGCCGATCACGGCGTCAAGAAGGAAGCCGTCGACCTACAGAGACGACAGAACGAGAGGATCAAGCGATGGTGAGAGGGGCGTTCAGAGCCGCGGATTCATCATTTATCATCGATCCGACGTACAGCTGGTGCTTCAGTGACCACAACGACCGTTAATAGGCGGTTCTCTCTCTTTTAAAGCCGTACTAAAAAACGGCCACACAGGATAGCCGTAAGTACGCAATCTAGCGTTAGGTTGCATTTTGTCACCGGCAGGGGTGGCCGAGCGGTTCTAGGCCCTACAGTCCGGAACCACGCGGCCGCTACGGTCGCAGGCTCGAATCCTGCCTCGGGCATGGATGTGTGTGACGTCTTCAGGTTAGTTAGGTTTAAGTAGTTCTAAGTTCTGGGGGACTGATAACCTCAGAGCCATCTGAACCATTTTTTTTTGTCAGTAAATATTACCAACCAACAGTTACAGCATCACTATTATTAATAAGCAAGTTCCTAACGCCAGATGTGGCGCCCGAACAAGGACATGACTAAAAACTAATCTGTTCTTTTTATTTTTCACGCATCCAACTGGGGGTGATTTGGAAGCGAGTCGCAGAAAACTCAGTTCAAGAAAAAAAAGTCGCAGTACGAAACCACAACAGCAGTAAATAGCAGCGTGCAAGACAACTAAAGTGAGTACGGCTTTTCATTACGTTTGAAGCATTGCGTACCGAGCATTCAATCGGCTAGTGAATATTCACTCTCTATGCTTCTTTTCTTTTCTTCACGCTATTTAATTCCCAAATTTCTCCTTCCTTTCGCTGTTAGATCCGCCACTTTAACATCATTTCGCCTAAAATACACTCCTGGAAATTGAAATAAGAACACCGTGAATTCATTGTCCCAGGAAGGGGAAACTTTATTGACACATTCCTGGGGTCAGATAGATCACATGATCACACTGACAGAACCACAGGCACATAGACACAGGCAACAGAGCATGCACAATGTCGGCACTAGTACAGTGTATATCCACCTTTCGCAGCAATGCAGGCTGCTATTCTCCCATGGAGACGATCGTAGAGATGCTGGATGTAGTCCTGTGGAACGGCTTGCCATGCCATTTCCACCTGGCGCCTCAGTTGGACCAGCGTTCGTGCTGGACGTGCAGACCGCGTGAGACGACGCTTCATCCAGTCCCAAACATGCTCAATGGGGGACAGATCCGGAGATCTTGCTGGCCAGGGTAGTTGACTTACACCTTCTAGAGCACGTTGGGTGGCACGGGATACATGCGGACGTGCATTGTCCTGTTGGAACAGCAAGTTCCCTTGCCGGTCTAGGAATGGTAGAACGATGGGTTCGATGACGGTTTGGATGTACCGTGCACTATTCAGTGTCCCCTCGACGATCACCAGTGGTGTACGGCCAGTGTAGGAGATCGCTCCCCACACCATGATGCTGGGTGTTGGCCCTGTGTGCCTCGGTCGTATGCAGTCCTGATTGTGGCGCTCACCTGCACGGCGCCAAACACGCATACGACCATCATTGGCACCAAGGCAGAAGCGACTCTCATCGCTGAAGACGACACGTCTCCATTCGTCCCTCCATTCACGCCTGTCGCGACACCACTGGAGGCGGGCTGCACGATGTTGGGGCGTGAGCGGAAGACGGCCTAACGGTGTGCGGGACCGTAGCCCAGCTTCATGGAGACGGTTGCGAATGGTCCTCGCCGATACCCCAGGAGCAACAGTGTCCCTAATTTGCTGGGAAGTGGCGGTGCGGTCCCCTACGGCACTGCGTAGGATCCTACGGTCTTGGCGTGCATCCGTGCGTCGCTGCGGTCCGGTCCCAGGTCGACGGGCACGTGCATCTTCCGCCGACCACTGGCGACAACATCGATGTACTGTGGAGACCTCACGCCCCACGTGTTGAGCAATTCGGCGGTACGTCCACCCGGCCTCCCGCATGCCCACTATACGCCCTCGCTCAAAGTCCGTCAACTGCACATACGGTTCACGTCCACGCTGTCGCAGCATGCTACCAGTGTTAAAGACTGCGATGGAGCTCCGTATGCCACGGCAAACTGGCTGACACTGACGGCGGCGGTGCACAAATGCTGCGCAGCTAGCGCCATTCGACAGCCAACACCGCGGTTCCTGGTGTGTCCGCTGTGCCGTGCGTGTGATCATTGCTTGTACAGCCCTCTCGCAGTGTCCGGAGCAAGCATGGTGGGTCTGACACACCGGTGTCAATGTGTTCTTTTTTCCATTTCCAGGAGTGTAGTTAGAAATAGATAGTCAAAATTTCCGTTGTTGTATATTTTAGTTTCAGCGGCGTGTAAGTGTTTTTTTATTTTTTTTATCTCTCCAGTTACCATATTGGCATCCTCGTGTGCTAGAGTTTCATTTGATCATAACGCGCAAACAACATCTGAGAAACCAGGACGCGAAATCATTGGCGCGCCTGGCAAGTGAAAAACATAACTATAAATTATCTTTTCTGGCTCGTGTAGAGTAACTACACTAAATTTAAGATGGCAGATGAGTAACCCAGATCGCGCGCAGGTGTAAACAATCTTGAATCTCGCAGTGAAGGAACAACATACGACGAAGCGACACGCGAGTTGTCGGCGGCACAGTCCGCGTCGCAACGGGGTGAATACTCGTTGTCAGATGCACTAAAATTGTTTGCTGATATGAAAACCAGTTTTGAAGCAAACATGCGACAGTTAACAAATAAAAGAGACAATATTGAAATACACATCAGTCAGTTAACAAAGAAAGGTGACAATATTGAAATGCAGGTCAGTCAGTTAACAAACAAAAGTGACAATACTGATGTTCACATGGGTAATCTTAGAAGCCAAATAGCGGATGTTGATGCCAGATTACAAGAACTAAACAGAGCTGTAGATAGCAGGTTCAACAGTTTAGAACTGAGGATAGAGGACATTCAAATGCGAATGACCAATATAATTTCTGTTATTACCGACATTCAAACACAAATCAAAAGTTTGAATGACACCATGGAGAAAAAAATTAAAGACATTACCAGTGCTTACGTAAGCGAGCTAAACGCAAGCTTACATGCAAAAGTAGACAGCGTTCTTTCCATGGTGGATTCCGCCGATACCAAAATCGGTAGAAAGTTTACAGATTTGCAGACCCAAGTCGATGTGCGTAAATCAACAGCGAGTGACTCTTTGAAACATTACAATAATGTTTCAAAAAGAGTAGGCCAATTGACAGAAGGCGTCAGCCACATTGGCGAGTGCTGACCTGTGTGGCCGAGCGGTTCTAGGAGCTTCAATCTGCAACCGCGCGACCGCTACGGTCGCAGGTTCGAATCCTGCCTCGGGCATGGATGTGTGTGATGTCCTTAAGTTAGTTAGGTTTAATTAGTCCTAAGTTCTAGGGGACTGATGACCTCAGATGTTAAGTCGCATAGTGCTCACAGCCATTTGAACCACATTGGCGAGCGAGTAGAAAACTTTGCTCAGCGAATATCCGTTGTCAATATTGACAAAAGGATCGAAGACGTCACCACAGGGATAAGCACCACACTTAATAGGGAATTTGAAAAGTGGATACAATCCAAGGAACAGTACATTGAAAGTAAGGTACACTCTGATCTCAAAGGTGCAGTTAAATCCGCCACAGTAGAATCCCTATCCGCTCCCAGTACTTCTGGTGACACTTGAACCAGCGAATCAGGTGAAATCAGATGAGCCTTCAGCCACGACCTTCCGGAATGGTAGCAATGGCTGCCCAATGACATAGATCTGTTGAAAAGGCAAGTTATAGAAATGTGTGACAATCAAAGCGATTATTCACTACTGCCAGAACAAGATACTCGTCAACATCCCGAGCATCAGATACAATTCTCACCAACAGTAAATAATACGCGTGATAAAGCTTCAACGCCACGTAGTCATACCGATCAACTGACTCTCGTTGAACTAATGCGGGATGACAGTGTGGTGAAACACAGAGTTTTCCAGTTTGTTATACCTGAAAAACGAAATATACATCCCATGGTATTTCTAAAATCATTCACAGGTGCTTTTCCAGAATCATGGAACGACAAACAGCGAATACAATTTATATTAGGATATGTACACGGAGAAGGATCAATTTGGGGTACTGAAATAATAGACAAATGTCACACCTACGCAGATTTCGAAAGGCATTTTTTGAATAAATTCTGGAATTCTGGTATACAACAAATACTCCGAAAGGAGGTCTATAACGCCGAACGTTTCAACACCAAGAGAGGAGGTTTGAGGCGTTATTTCGAAAAAAAACGTACAGTTCAGTATTGGGACAGGCCCATTTCAACCAAAGATCTCATCATGATCTTAAAGTCAAAACTTCCTATGTCGATAAGGGAAAAATTAGTTAATGTGAGTGAAGAGGACCAGGAAGCCTTTCTTTCCGTTCTTAACAATTTGGATATGATCTACGAGGACGTGCGTACGAGTGCGCGGAATAATTACAATAATGGACCGCCCGCTTCGCAACAGCACGTAGTAGACTGTGTCAACGGAAAGTCGTACCAACATAACACAGGACAACCAAACGCTCAGCCTTACAGCACTTATAATAATTTCAGCCTCCGCAAAGGAAAACCATGTAATAAATATCCAAACCAGAATAGATACAACCCGATTTATCAAAATAAACAGCGACAATACGGTAACTCACCAATAAATCACTACGGTAATTATATATATAATGGAAATCGTCACAAGGGGAAGATATGGAACAATTTTAACGGGCCACAACAGTAGAGTCAGTCAAGTCACTTCACTCCCTCACATGAAATGAATTCTTTAGTGCCTCAAAATGCGACATCTTCTTACCAACTCAACCAACAGTTCAGGAACAATAACCAGGACAATCCGCGGCATGCTTTTCTTCCGCCAGTCATAAGAGCCAAGGAAATCCTATCATTTTTTACACACAGTCGAACCAAGCATCAAACGTGATGTCAAATGGCACGCAATTAAGTGATGCACAGCTCGTATGGGATACGAACGCAAGTTTTCAGCCTGATATGACACAAAATACCAATCAAGTAAAAATAACTGAAATTTTAACTCCATCCAAGTCGGAAAACCATTAGCAGCTTCATTTGCCTCCACGGGGAAGCTGCGGAACAACATTAGAACACCCTGAAGTAACCTTAGACGACAAGTTAAGACAAGCTCTTATATCTTAAACTACTCATGCCAACCTAAGAAAAAAGGCGCATGACAAACACATTAGCAAAGTCTTATCGTACCGTATAAATGAACGAGTGCTATTAAAGACCCACTTCAAACCATCTTTGATTCATCATAAGAATCGCAAGTGGCAGCACTTGTATGAAGGACCATTTACTATACTAAGAAAACCGCACATTGGTTGCTTGCTAACTATTAGCTGACCCTGTATATGGATGAAAAAGAGGATTGTTTCATCATGCAGACTTAAAGAAATACCAAGTCAACCATTGAAGATATCAGCGAAGTTAAGCTGATATATATATCATACTATGTGTGAAGTACAAGTGTACATAAGAACGATGCACAGGACTAACATCCTGTCGACCTGCCTCCACAAGAGAAGTAATTTGTGTGAGCACCTGAAATAAAACACATTTATTGTAGGAGAGCAAGATTTGCCTTAGATGTAAGTTAGTTTTAAGTTAATTGAGCCATGCATGGCCACAGCCAAAGAGCAGACAAATACATAATATAGTAGGGACGTGCTAAGTGCCACCTGCTACCACTAGTTTTAAGTATAGCAAAGCTCTCTCGTCTTGAATGAAATATATTAATTTGATCATTCGGACCAGAATGACTGCTCGTAAATTAAAGTTGATTAAGGTCGCTTATTCTAATGAGGTAGATGTTATCTTATGTATAAGGTGTGTTTGACAACAATTTTTATGAAACCACCTGTGAAAAGCAGCAAACAAAGGCAGCAGCTTAGCAGATAAGAATCAAGTAAATCAATAACGATCCAGGTGGGTGGCCGGAAAGAAGTGAGCAACTCAATTATTTTCATTATAGTACGGACAAAGCCGTATGCGTTCATAAGAATTTTACGCCACAGTGCAGCTGAAATACAAAGATAAGTAAACTAATTTAGTACCAGAAGCATCTATTTCAGGTCCTCGAGATACGAAGATTGTTTCTTTTCTTCTTTTCAGAACAGAAGATAGTTAACAGTCTCTGTTCACTGCTAATTCATGGTATAAGTAATTTTAGATATACATAGAGAAATGCTTGGAGAGCTGGATCAGACGATACTGATACTACCGTATCCATTCATTACGCTAACTACATGTCATGAAAAACTAGGCTGATAATGCACAACTTATGTTAGGCTCATCATTTCATACGTCAGTAACATTGTATCTTCAAATCTCTTCACTCCATAAAAGTCTATTGTGTTTTCCTCTAATCAGTATCCTTACCTCCCTACCCTACCCAGTAGAGAACTGAATTTTACGGACTGATTACATGCTTGATACGTACAGACTGTACATATGGATGGTCGTGACACATTGGTTGTTGACAGGGTATGCTTATTTTCCGCGAACTGCGAATTCAATTAAGATTTGTTGCGTGCAGTTGCACGATAGGGAACACCAAGCTTCCCAATTTCCCTAATGGAAACTTGAACATGAACTGTTCATCACGTAAACGAAGCCATATTGACTATGGCCGCGCGGGATTAGCCGAGCGGTGTTAGGCGCTGCAGTCATGGGCTGTGCGGCTAGTCCTGGCGGAGGTTCGAGTCCTCCTTCTGGCATGGGTGTGCGTGTTTGTCCTTAGGATAATTTAGGTTAAGTAGTGTGTAAGCTTAGGGACTGATGACCTTAGCAGTTACTATTTCATACACATTTGAACATTTTTTGACTATACCTTCAAATTAACGACGTAATTTGTAGTGTTGGCAGAAGAGCCAACACTGTGGGGCAAGAGGAGGCCGAAATGCACGCGTCAACTCACGCAGGTTTGCTTAGGTCTGAAACAGGATACGTAATGAATGCTATAAAGAAAAGTACGTAGCTGCTGGAATACTTAACTTTAATCCATCATTTGTATACAGCATTCTTGATGATACAAGTGAGACTCTCTCTCTAGAAATGGTTAATGGCGCCTTGCTAGGTCGTAGCCATGAACTTAGCTGAAGGCTATTCTAACTGTCTCTCGGCAAATGAGAGAAAGGCTTCGTCAGTGTAGTCGCTAGCAAAGTCGCCGTACAACTGGGACGAGTCCTAGTGCGTATCTCTAGACCTGCCGTGTGGTGGCGCTCGGTCTGTAATTACTGACAGTGGCGACACGCGGGTCCGACATGTACTAATGGACCGCGGCCGATTTAAAGCTACCACCTAGCAAGTGTGGTGTCTGGCGGTGACACCACATAATTAACAGAGAGAAAATAAAAGAGCTGAACTTGAGAAAGGGGCAATTATTGTAAAAAGAAAAGAATAACAAGATTTCGAACAAGGTGTAAACCTAAAGTGCCTTGGAAGCACAAACTATGAATAAGAGACACGTTTCTTCGTCAGGCCTTGTAGTCACAGAGACTAATTTTACTTTGTAAATAATTTTTTTAGACATAATATGTATACCGAATGTTAACTGTACTTCGTAGTAATAATGCAGTCATCAATTTATGGACACGTATATGCTGCTGCGTGTGAACCGACCATAGACAACCAATAAACGGCCACGTATGAAAGTGGTGCGTGTGAACTTCAACATGACGACCAAATACAGTACATGTGGACACGAAAAAATAATAACGTGTGAACTGAAATGGTGATAACTCTATGGACACGTGTGTAATTACACGTATGAAGTAATATTAAAGTACATGTACCACGAAACCACGATGTAGAAAGCCGAACTGTGCAAGTGATTAAGTGTTGTACTTATCGCAACCGGTACTGTATGCCTTTCCACGGACACATTCTTCGACACAGCTGCGGGAGTCGCCGCGTCTGGCTGCTTCCGGAATTCTGAGTCGATGAAAAACTTTAAAAACTCACTGCTTCTGCTTCTCGCAGGACACTGCTGCTAGCGTGGTGAAGGCATCAAGTTACTATCACGTGACTACGACAAACGGACGTAATACATAGTTCGCTGCGCGCTCAACAATCCAAATCCCTTTGCACAACGAGCGCGGGCACCAAATATGTTTGAAATACTTTCAATATCAAATCTGATAAAACCATGAGTTAAGCACTTATGTACCTTATAAAATCACCAAGACACTAATCTGAAAAGTCTTAAACTCGACTTTGACAATTGCTACCGAATTTATAGAGCAGGCCAGGTAATGACGAAAACGTTTCGACCCAAATAAAGCCAGAAAAATAAATAAATACGAGAACTAAGCACTCCTAAGAGAATGAAACCTTATGTACATAAACAATTGTTATCCTTACCTAATCCACTTTTCTTTTAGACTAAATTATTAGTAAGTAAGCACATTCTAATACAGATTTTCTCTGTATTTTTCATGTACGAGAACATGAATGGAAGCTCGAACATGTGTCTAGTGAAACAGAGACCGCCACCAAACGGCTCAACACGTTGCAGAACCAGTCTTCCAGTTCCTGATCGCAGACGCATTTCCAACGCACCATCACATCGAGACAACCACTTCAACCTCCACAGTGAAAGTGATGCCCTTTTTTTCCCCACTGTGAAAGTGCAATCAATTTCCCTCACTCAAGTGCAGTGCATTCACACCCGAAGTTCTACCACTCCCAGTGCAAGTCATACCTATCCAAGTATAGTGAAACATTTTTTTGCAGGTTATGAAAGCCACAAATCGGTAAAGTGCTACGTGTTTACTACAAGAAATCTTCGTCGAAACCACGGTAAAAAATTTTCCTGTAATATGTCCTTGTAAAACAAGAATGTCAATGCTTTGTAATATATTTTTCCAAGAGAGCACACTGCACCCAGCCTTCCTGAGAAGTCAAATAATTTATTTCTTCGTTATTTTTTAATATTTATTGTGCCATGTATGATGTAGCTATGTATGTGTATCTTTATCCTAATTTCATTGTCTCTTACCGAGAAATGAACATTTGTTATCTTTGTATAATGCATTAGTAAAAGTACGGCTCAATTGTCATGTAATTACCCTATGGACAAGTTACCATCCATTTCAGGCGTACGAATATATTTACCTGTTATTCTTCATGTCAACCCCTTTTTGTCTGATGTCATATATGAAATTATTGTAAAGAATTTTAGGAAGTAATACTAACTTGATTCTCGTAAGCAATGATATTACGACCACGCGTGAGTGGCGATGATCCTTACGCAGTCATCGCTCCTCACGCGGGAAGCAATGTAATATTATTGGATTTCAGATACTTTGCATATGAGATATTTGTCATAAAAAAGGACAGCCAATGAGCTGTAGTTCGATGCTAAGCATCACAGCACGAGAGTAAAGAGACGAAATATTTTTTAATGTGCGCCTATACCAAGACGCGCGTCCAGAGTTTAAATACTATAAATAAACACTATGACCCGCTGGGCGCAGATACATAAAATCATTGCCGCAGCGCTTGATAGCAAGAAGCTGCGAAACAGAAGAAAGAACAATCTATATTTTGTTAAGAAATATTCTAGAGACTTCATTATCTCTTGTACTTTTGGTTGCCGACATGTTAAGACGTTCTACATAGCATCACTACAAGTTGTATTTTTATTTTGTGTAAAAACTATGTGAAACGACGAACAAACATTTCGGTAACTCGGGTGTGGATACAGTGTACTTACGTACACGCAAGGAAATTTAATTTTAAGAAGGAACGGAGTGACAAAGCAGCGATTATTGGACTGCGCCATTTGCAAAAGAAATATCAGATGTAAGCCATGCATTTATTGTTTTTTTTTCTTTGTCAATGTGTAGAAGTTTAAACCCAATTTGTTCAAAATATATTAATATTTTACGATGCAGTAATTTTCTTCTTAATATTTTATTTCACTAACCAAAAATGATGTTCAAATTGTACATGAGCTTCGTTACAGGTCCGCTCTTTATCGCGGTGTCTCGATTGTATTTGAGACACCACTAATGTGTTCAGCTTCCGATCTGTTAATATTTCTCTTACGAAATTCCACTAATTTGCTTTCATTTCCATTTTTGTATTCAAGTAGGTCCCTTTCATCGAAGAGTCTGATTGCTTGAAGGCAATCCGGGTCAAAAGGACAATTATTCGCGTAATGAATCCGTACGTCTCCTGAATGCAATCGAGAACCGCTGCATCGGTGATCAATTGATAATCTGTCTCTCTTTTAAAGCCGTGCTAAAAAACGGCCACACAGGATAGCCGTAAGTAGGCAATCTATCGTTAGGTTGCATTTTGTCAGTAAATATTACCAAGCAACAGTTACAGCATAACTATTATTAATATGCAAGTTCCTAACGCCAGAACCAGTGGGAAGGGCCGTATCGAACGGGTGGCGAGATAAGACGCCGCCAAGGATACAAGCACAAAAAAAAAGAAAAAATATGGTTTGAGTATTAACCGGGATAGTTGCGTGAGTTGTTGTACCATTCGTGTTTTCGAGTCTTCTGTCTACGAGAAGAAGCCTTCCCCTTGTCCCCCGACTGTAAACGCACGATGTCGACGCTGTGTCATTTCTTCCAATTAGCATAATAAAAGAACGACTACTGCCGAACAGATATCCGTCTTCAGAGTGGTTTATGTGTTGTCAGAACGCGGTGTTCCTGTAGCTGCCGCCAATCTATATCGCTTATTTTCAACAACGGGAGTTCTTACCGCTACGATGGGACTTCAGAAAGTAATTTTCACCTGTCGTCCCACGCCAAGAACCATTGCGCAACAGGTGTGCCGCACTGTCAGAGAAGAATACATATGTCCCGGATTTCCTGCAGAGACACTCCTTTTGCGGTACGGATAACAGGTGCATCACAGCGTGAGAGTCAAATGACACAACAACAGGTAACGTAGGTCCAAAGTTGAAGTAAGCGAACCAGTTTGATTCTGATGGGAAAAAGATCTAGATTTCACACAGATACGCCCAGAAATTCTGGGGGTACATGGAACAAATGCTATGTCACGTACTGCCTTAGTGAATGAGGCTGCACAGACATCGGTGATGCTGATCGGAAACGATCCTCATTGACAACAACCGTAGAAGGCCATCGAGGAACTGATTCGCTGCACTCGTAGATCTTACGACTAGGAAGATGCTCACGCAGCGGCAATCGAATGGCTCCGTGACCAAGCAGCGGATTGCTGTTCATCAGGGAATTCAACGAATGAAAAATTAATCTCGCAGTTATTTACTGAGACTTGCTGACTACGTTGAAAAATAGCGTAATGTATCAGTGTCAGTTTGAAGTGTAGCCCAGCGTTCAATGAAAGTTACTTGGCCTGCCATCGTGAGGTGTAACTTTATTTTTGAAGTGCCCTCATCCTTCGCTACTGTAAAAGACGATGTTCGGAATTATTTAACTGTTGTTGCTGTTGTTTTGGTCTTCAGTCCGTTTCAAATGGCTGAGAGCACTATGAGACTTAACATCTCAGGTCATCAGTCCCCTAGAACTAATAACTACTTAAACCTAAGTAACCTGAGGACATCACACACATCCATGCCCGAGGCAGGATTCGAACCTGCGACCGTAGGGGACGCCCGGTTCCAGACTGAAGCGCCTAGAGCCGCTCGGATACTATGGGCGACCCTTCAGTCCAGAGACTGGTTTAAAGAAGCTTTCCATGCTACTCTATCCTATGAAACCTTCTTCATGTAATTGTAACTAATGCAACCTTCATCCTTCTGAATCAGCTTAGTGAATTCATCTCTTGGTCTCACCCTACGATTTTTACCCTCCACGCTTCCCTCCAATACTAAATTGGAGATCCCTTGATGGCTCAGAACGTGTCTTACCAAACGATCCCGTCTTCTACTCAAGTCGTGCCACAAATTTTTCTCTCTCCAATTCCATTCACTACCTCCTCGTGAGTTAAATGATCTACCCATCTATTCTTCAGCATTCTTCTGTAGCACGACATTTCGAAAGCTTCTATTCTCTTCTTGTCTAAACTATTTACCGTCCATGTTTCACTTCCATACATGGCTACACTCCATACAAATACTTTCAGAAATGACTTCCTGACACTTAAATCTATACTCGATGTTAACAAATTTCTCTTCTTCAGAAACGCTTTCCTTGCCATTGCCAGTCTACATTTTATATCCTCTCTACTTCGACCATCATCAGTTATTTTGCTCCCCAAATAGCAAAACTCCTTTAGTATTTTAAGTGTCTCATTTCCTAATCTAATTTCCTCAGCATCATCCGACTTAATTTGACTACATTCCATTATCCTCGTTTTGCTTTTGTTGATGTTCATCTTATATCCTCCTTTCAAGACACTGTCCATTCCATTCAACTGCTCTTCCAAGTCCTTTGCTGTCTCTGACAGAATTACAATGTCATCGGCGAACCTCAAAGTTTTAATTTCTTCTCCATGGATTTTAATACCTACTCCGAATTTTTCTTTTGTTTCCTTTACTGCTTGCTCAATATACAGATTGAATAACATCGCGGACAGGCTACAACACTGTCTCCCTCCCTTCTCAACCACTGCTTCCCTTTCATGCTTCTCGACTCTTATAACTGCCATCTGGTTTCTGTACAAATTGTAACTAGCCTTTCGCTCCCTGTCTTGCACCTTGCCACCTTCAGAATTCGAAAGAGAGTATTCCAGTCAACATTGTAAAACGCTTTCTCTAAGTCTACCAATGTTAGAAACGTAGGTTTGCCTTCCCTTAATCTATCATGTAAGATAAGTCAAAGGGGCAGTATTGCCCCGTGTGTTCCAACATTTGTACGGAATCCTAACTGATCTTCCCCGAGATCGGCTTCTACTAGTTTTTCTGTTGGTCTGTAAAGAAGTCGTATTAGTATTTTGCTGTTGTGACGTATTGAACTGGTAGCTCGCTAACTGCACACTTATCAACACCTGCTTTCTTTGGGTTTGGAATTATTATATTCCTCTTTAAGTCTGAGGGTGTTCCGCCTGTCATATACATCTTGCTCATCAGGTGGTAGAGTTTTGTCATGGCTGTCTCTCCCAAGGCTGTGGGTAGTTCTAATGGAATGTTGTCTACTCCCGGGGCCTTGTTTCGACTTAGATCTTTCAGCGCTCTGTCAAATTCTTCACGCAGTATCGTACCTCCCATTTCATTTTCATGTACGTCCTCTTTCATTTCCATAATATTGCCCTCAAGTACATCGCCCTTGCATAGACCATCTACATACTCCTTCCATCTTTCTGCTTTCCCTTCTTTGCTTAGAAATGGTTTTCCATCTGATCTCTTGATATTCACACAGGTGGTTCCCTTTTCTCCAAAGGTGATTGCTAATGGCCAAATGGACAAGTAAAAGATATGAATCTGTCTCATTTCAATTGTGTCTCTGATATCATTGAAATAGGTTTTATGCGCAATTGGAACTTTCATCATCACACAAGGTTAAGGATGTGAGGAGGTAAATGGAGGAATTTTGAGTGCGTCTCGATATTTAATTACATCGGTTTTTCTGGGATTCGTTACGTCGAGGTAACATGCTAGTTTACAGGAGGAGGTGCAATTTGGATCAATGTGGTTCATTAAGAAGAGATAGCGGGCCAATGATCACAAATACTGGATATTTATTCTCTAAACACATATTAGAGCATCAAACATTAAAATAAAGGGGCAGTGAAAGCGGCTTCAGCCAATGACACTTGGACAACAAAGAAAATGATATAATTACACGATCTCCTAAGGTAATTGATAATTCTTGTGCAACAACGTGGGGAAGCTGCCGCATACGTAGTTTGTTCTACAGCGTGTTTCACATGTTACGTTACATACTTCTAGGGTTTGCAGAGGATGCTTACTAGATCAAGTTTTACGTAGGAACTCATGACGCGACAGAACGTCGAAGTTACAGACAGCTATGGGCACCTGTAAATGTATGTGTACAGGGTGATTCAGTGATGGTCTTATAAACTTTCTAGTTGATGGAGAAGGATAAATGCATCAATTTGTGTTAAGGATCCCTGTACCGGAAACGAACGAGTCGAAAGTTACAAGCGGACATCGCTCTGATAGTGGTACTGTTGTTGCTAAGATTTTAGGGTAGGCAACTTCCAGAAGTGGTAGTATTGACCAAAAATATCAAAAAGTACAGAAAACATCGACTCTAAACTGCATACCTGAGGAGCTGTGGGCAATTGCTCAATAGACGACATGTGTTTCACATTATTGAAGATACACAAGTACTCATAGCTCCTCAGGTATGCACATGAGTTAAGCAGCAGTTTTGAGTCTACTTCGCGGCTATTATCTTGCGATATAACTAGGCTGTTGATCATATTCAATTTAAATTGCTATTCTCAGGCTTTGTATTCTGCATTTTCAGTTACTTTTGCACTTGTAATTTTGACGCATCCTGTACGTTCGATACGATCAACTGTGGTGCAGTTGCATTAAGGCCTTCAGCGTGCTTGTTTCATTTTATTGAGTCCGATTGCCTACATATTATGCGGTCAGTGAATAAGTACATTCGAGCTGTTGTATAGTATGTTTTTTTGTGGTGCTTTTTCGTTAAACATGTATGCTCGTTTAACGAGCGTCGCTCTGAAATTTTAAAATTCAACCTACAGGATCGTTCTTTATAACGGTCGACGCGATATGCAATAAATTTGGCTCTCTCTAACAATGCATGATGTACAAAGAGAAAAATAACGGAAAATTAGCCCAGTCCCTGAGTATTGTTAATAGCCGCGTACTGTTCTCTTTTTTCGATAGACAACACACATGAATTTATAGCTGAAATGGGAAGCGCTATCAAATTCTCGATTAAATCCTTTATCTGTGGTACGTTTGTCAGTGACATTCACCTTAAAGCTCTTGTACTAGAACGGTGTGGAAAAGATTACTTAGTTGTGGCCAGGAAAGTGACCATAGAGAATAAGGATGCGTCATCCCTTCGCACCCAAATTCCAAATTTACTCTTTTACTCTTAAGCATTTATTTATGGGATTTCTGCAACTGTTCTGTAATATGTTAATGGTAAACAAAGGCGCCACAATTGTAAAATTCTGTATTGACCCAAGTCTTGCAAGACAGAAGTACATCGACTTCTGGCGTTCAAGATTTCGGTCAATAAAATATTTACGACTGTGACGGACTTGTTACCGTGGACATCTTGTATTACTACTTCAGGTAGGATTGTAATTCAGAAATACTCAGCCGTAACGTTCATCTGTCATCTTAACAAAATTTATGGTTTCCCAAATTTTGAATTATACGACGATTTCTGAACAAATATTCTAATACTTCAAGAATAAGCAGATCGTTCATTTTAATAAAAGGACTATCAGAATCTTTCTCCTATAGATCTTGTCTCCTCAAAACTCACACCTCTTTCAAGTTACTAGCCTACAGACTGTAATAATATACTATCTTGTTAAATTTTATTTCTGTCCTTAGCACACATGTCGCTTCAATGATCTCAGAGTGTTGAATTATTGAAGACAAGCACAGAAATGGCACACCTGTACTTCAGCTGATAATGTCCGTGAAGTACAGGAGCTTTGTAATGAGGATACAAAATACAGCTTTGGAAGGCCTTCTTTTATGCATTTTGATTAATGCAGGTAACAATTTTATTCATAAGTTACTTCCTGATTTGCTTGAATTACTTACACTGTCTTATCGCTACGACAGTTAGTTCATCACAGAAAAGGAACAGTGACATATAATTATTTCCAAACCAGTTCTATAACGTTTTCCTATTTATTCCATTTAGCGATTGTTTTGAAATACTCAGCCATAAGGACATGTCATCGTTTTGACATACGAGATTTATCCGAACCCTATGTTTTGTAGCACATGCTTTTGCGCTCACAAATAGCACGCTTACAGTCACATCAAAAATTGGCGGTGTTAATAAGTGCTGCAGCGATGAGTAATGAGAACCACTCGCAACCACAAATATCTGTGTATCACTGTTTTGCGACTACAGCTAGATTCAACCAGATTGTCGTCTACCGTACTGTTCTCCTGGTGTCCTCACAGCGGCAAACGCCCAAAGTCGCATATTGTTCTGGAAGGCAGAGTGCGCCATGCAGGCCAAGGTCGAGTGGGCAATATTTCACCGACGGCCAAGCCCCGTCCAACTGTGCCATTATGAGGTTGCTATGTAGCTGTCACATAATGCACCTAGCGGTTCTAAGCGCTTCAGTCTGGAACCGCGCGACTGCTACGGTCGCAGGTTCGAATCCTGCCTCGGGCATGGATGTGTGTGATATCCGTAGGTTAGTTAGGTTTAAGTAGTTCTAAGGTCTAGGGGCCTGAGGACCTTCGATGTTAAGTCCCAAGGAGCTCAGAGCCATTCGAACATATCGCAAGATCGTCAGACGTTTCTCCACGAAATTCTTATGTTTGATCATCCACAGTTTTAGCTTCACTCTTGAATTCGGACCACGTTATGTTACCACTTAGAAGACGCTATGTTTCCGTAGAAGGTGCAAACATATTCAGTAGCAACTACTGCGCGGTCTGGAGCATGTTTACTTTTTTTTGAAATTTGTGGTAAGTTCTGTGGGACCAAACTACTGAGGTCACAGGTTTCTAGACTTACACACTACTTAATCTAACTTAAACTAAATTGCGCTAAGAACAACACAAACACCCATGTCCAAGGGAGGACTTGAGCCTTCGACGGAGGCAACCGCGCGAACCGTGGCAAGGCGCCCCAGACCGCACGGCTACCCCGCGCGACGAACATGTTTACATAGGACGAGTTTATTTCTGCTGCTTGAAGAGTTACGCTCCACCGATTTATTGTGTTTACTTTTTGAGATGCATCCTAAATTTACACAGAGGAGCCAAACCATTAAGACCACCTGATTACGAACTTAAGGACTGCCATAAAGACCCAGGTGAGTCTCCTCCATAGCATAACGCCAGCCCCGACAGCGATTCTGCGTGTCATACATTCGACAAGTCCCTGACAGGTTTACGGAGGTATATAGCATCGAACTTATACTCACAAATCATACCATTCTCGTACTTTCTGGGCAAGTGGTAGCGCTCGCGGAGCTGGCGCCCGGTATCTTCCGTCATGTCTTCCATCAGGCGAATTCGGCGACCAAGGAATCAGTGTGAGTAGACTATCATGCTGCTCAAGCCACTATAGCATGAGTCTGGTAGTGTAACAGGGACAGTTATCCTGCTGGAAGATGCCGTGTCCGTCAGGGAAGACATCAAAATTCGAGGGATGCAGGTGGTTTGCAACAGTGTAGACCACAGCTGTGATGGTATCTCCTATTACTACGACAGCTCCCATGGAGGCCCAGGTGAATCTTCTCCACAGCATAATACCAGCCCCACCAGCCTGCGTCTGTAGCACGGAGCATGTTTGCGAAAGCCATTCATCTCGATGGCGGCGTAATGTTCGAATGTGTGTGAATTCCTAAGGGACCAAACTGCTAAGGTCATTGGTCCCTAGGCTTACACCTACTTAAACTGTCCGCCGCTCGTGGTCTCACGGTAGCGTTCTCGCTTCCCGAGCACGGGGTCCCGGGTTCGATTCCCGGCGGGGTCAGGGATTTTCACCTGCCTCGAGATGACTGGGTGTTTGTGTTGTCCTCATCATTTCATCATCATCCAGAAAAGTGGCTAAATTGGACTGAGCAAAGATTGGGTAATTGTACGGGCGCTGATAACCACGCAGTTGAGCGCCCCACAAACCAAACATCACATCACCTACTTAAACTAACTTACGCTAAGAACTAGAGATGGGGGATCCGCTCTTGAACTAATTCATAGAGTTCAATCTTTCAAAGGAGTGAACAATCAGTGATTCAGAAAAAAAGAACGGTAGCTCCAAACGTTTCCCACGGCAGAGAGAGAGAGAGAGAGAGAGAGAGAGACAGACGGAGCATATCAGCAGCGCATCTGCTGGTCAGAGCACAGTGCACGCCACACAACACAGCCAGCGCCGGCCTCTGCCCTGCTTCTACCTTGGCTGCCTGCATTGTGCAGTGCCCCATTGGATTTTGTGTTTCACATATGCCGTGCCATCTCTGTGCGTCGTCTGCCGTGTGCACTGTGCAGTGTCTGGTGCAGCTTAACTTCGCATCGCACTCTGTCGGCGATCGTTTCAGTCGCACGTCCTGCCCTCTGGGCAGTTGATGCGAGCAACAGGACAGAGAGCCACCTAGCGGATAACATAGGAACTACTTGCAAAAACCTGCTCGCAAGGGAACGGACGATTTGTCTCGGAGCGGGTGAGTTCACCGCTGCCCCCCCACCCTCGGAACTCGCCCGCTCAATGCTCACCCCACCGTCTCGACTCTAGCCAGAGCGTCGAGCAAAGCGACTCAGGTGTCACTCTGGTCTCTGCGGTCTCAGCTCACGCAGTAATACAGCTCGCGGCTCGACCTGCTCGACTCAGCGCCTCTGCATCGGAGTTCGTCCCCACTGGATATTGTTCTTCGTAGTAATACCGCTATGTATATTACATTATTATGTTATGTATACATCAATTGTTTTTATTTTATTTTTATTTGTTTAAACTGATTAGATTAGGTTCCTGATGACTCCTCTTACTATAGGATTTTTATTATGGACACTCGAATTTACGCTTTAATTACGAGCGAACCGATAAACGTATCACAAAATGTGATACACCAATATTTTCCTTGTTTTATTCTGCGTAAGGCTATATGCAGCACTTTCGTTTTACAGTCAAATTTATATTTTTTTTTCTTATTCTGGTACGGATTTTGCGATTTTAGGCGTCTTCGAAAGGAAACGTTCACTTTAAAAATATATGGCTTGCGATGTATTTGTATGAGGTTAATGAAATTTTAATACATTATAGCCAAATATATTGTTAATGTAAATCTCAAGTTACAACATTTTCCGATCACCCAAAAAACCACGATAGTGCAAAATAAATCAATAATCAAAAACTTTGTCACATCGTGGAAATTTCAATAAACAATACAAAATTCTTACTCATTATCTGTGTTACTTCAAAATAGGATCAAATAAGATCAAAATACAGGTATAGTACTGGAATAAACCAAGTTTAAAGGGCAATGTGCCTTCCATTTATTTTCTATTGTAAATGAGTGGTGAGTCATGAAAAAGAGCTAATTCATTTCAGGGAGTGAACAGTTCTGATCAAATCTCTGAAAAGAACAGTTTTGCCCATCTCTACTAAGAACAACACACACACCCATGCCCGAGGGAGGACTCCAACCTCCGGCGGGATGGGCCGCGCGATGCCGGCGTAATCGGAGACGACAGTTGACATGGTGTAACAAGAAACGTGAATCGTCCGAATAGGCCTCACATATCTATCGATACAAAGTCCTGTATCGATGATCCTGGGACCAATATAATCGTAACTGACGATGTACACTGAAGCGCTAAAAAAAACTGGTGTAGGCAGGCGTATTCAAATACAGAGAAATACAGCGCTGCGGTCGGCAACGCCTGTGTAAGACAAGTCTCTGGCGCAGTTGTTAGAGCGGTTACTGCTGCTACAATGGCACGTTATCAAGATTTAAGTGAGTTTGAATGTGATGTTATAGGCGGCGAACCAGCGATGGGACACAGTGTCTCATGAGTTATAACACCCCAACGACCCCCTTAAAGTCAATTAAGACAGAATATCATAATATGAAGTAAGGAAGAGTTATCTTGGCAAATATGACATATTTGCCGATACGCTAGCACCAAGAAGTTTTGGTAACAACAACATTATACATCACTGAGAGTTTTTGTTATGAAAAGAGGAGGGAGATGGTGTGTTGGCATAAGAGCCAACACCGTGTTGCTAAAGGAGGCCGAAATGCACGCTAATAAGCTCACGCAGGCTGGCGTGAGGTCTGGAACAGTTATAGGAGTTGAGTCTAGTAAAAAAAGGAGGTAACTGGTAGAATACTTAACTTTAATCCACAATTGGTGAACATCTCTCTTGACGGTACATGCATCCCAAGGTTAATTACAATCTCAATATAAACTGGTAATGGCGCCTTGCTAGGTCGTAGCAAATGACGTAGCTGAAGACTATGCTAGGAGAAACCTCATATTTAATTAATGGACAAATATCCAAGTGATAATTGCAATTAATATCCTGAAAGCCAAGTCCAAGGTGATGTTAGTCGGAGATAACTTTTATGTGAAAGAGAGTTGTAAGCGCAACGAAGAAATTCAATGCGCCTACAATACTCTTTCACAGAAGAAGGAAGTCGCTTGCTGGCTCTCGTCCTGAAAAGACGTGCGAGAACAATTCTTGTCTTAGTTGAGAGTACAGAACGCGACGAGATTGTTTTACGTTCAGAAGTGTTTCTTGTGTGATGTGATTCACGAACTTCGGAAACTGATTTTCTAAGCAGAGACAGGAACTGATAGACGCGTTTAACCGTGCATTACGGGTTAATTGAACTTTATTGACGAAACTAGTGAATATTGGACTTGACTTTCACATAGTTGGAACTAAAAGAAGAGTGGATAGTATATCAATGGACTACACTCAATTGGTCTCGAGTAGGACACAATTACACAACTTCACGAAGATAATACAATTACTCTGAGGAGTCAAGTTGTAATTGTCAAGAAACTTAATTTTAATACAACTGATTTTACCAACCAACTGCGTGTGCGTGTGGTGCGAAAGTTATAAAGTATTTATTGGCCACGGAACAATAACCTGTTCGTTCCAAGTGAAATATCAAGCGTGGACTACATTATTAAGTGATTTAATCAATGATAGTTAACCAACGACTGATCAGCAGGGACAATTTAATCTGAATATCAAAATACCTACTTCATTAATTGAAAAGAGAACTGTTGAACATTTTTTTTAACATTACGGTGTAGGTTAACTCAGACGTGATCAAAGAGTATCTGTGGATCTCGCTTCATACAGGTTCAACAACTCCATAGCAACGAGCCAACAACGTAAGAGAAGACTGATAATTGCAATGTTTCCTCGCAATTGGCGGTGTGTACGATGCGGATGAGATAAGATTTAACAAGTACTGCATATCCGAGCAATGGATCATTCAATCTTAAATCAGTAGAAGCATCCATCGTACGAGTTCGCATTTCTGTCTCCTGTTCACCAACGGTGACCTACGTCATCGCGCATCGTGTCTCAACTCCACTGCGAGAGCTGTGGCAGTAGCAGCTCTCCACGTCGACAATATCAGCACGTGGTTGGAGTGCGGGGACGCCACACAGAGTGTACCGTGAATACAAGAAATCCGGTAAAACATCCAGTCTCCAACATCGCTGCGGCCAGAAAAAGATCCTGCAAGAACGAGACCAAATACGACTGAAGAGAATCGTTCAACGTGACAGAAGTGCAACCGTTCCGGAAACTGCTGCAGATTTCAACGCTGGGCCATCAACAACTGTCAGCGTCCGAAGCACTCAACGAAAACTCATCGATATGGGCTTTCGGAGCCGAAGGCCCACTCATATACCCTCGATGAGTGCACGACACAAAGCTTTACTCCTCGCCTAGGCTTATCAACACCGACATTGGACTATTGATGACTGGAAATATGTTGCCTGGCTGGACGAGTCTCGTTTCAAATTGTATCGAGAGCATGGATGTGCACGGGTGTGGAGACAGCCTCATGAATCCATGGACCATGCATGTCACTAGCTCTGTGAGCGTGTGGGTGTTATTCTGCGCAACGGATTAATCTGAGATGTACCCTTTACTCTGTGGCTCGTGCAAGATGCAATTTCCACTCCCACACTACTACACAAGTCAGACAGACGCTCCTAACGTTCTAAAGAGAAATGCCTGAAAAACTTTCAGCAATAAATTTCCTCTGGAGTCGCCCGCTGTAAGGAAATGACACAAAAATTCACAAAAATTCTTACGTAATAGTGGGATACTTGGGTACTGGAGTAGTGCTAGTTAGTGTAAGAAAAAACATGAAACTAACGAAAATTATTATTTATTTTGCTAAAATTCTGAGAAATCACAAGGGCACTTTTAGTTATGAACTTAACATGTTATTTCCTGGTTCTTTGCGGAATGTGAAGTTACCTCTCAAGCATAGGATTCGCTAATGAAATTTCTGTACAAAGTTTAAGATTGTTATTGACTTGGCAGACTGGCTCAGAGCCGCACCTACTCAACTTGAATAATTATCCGTTAGAATGCTGCTAGGTATGGTCGAGGCTGTCGGATGTGAAATGAAGTGAAGTGTACTGTTGTGGAGGAAATATGGGGCTCGCAATAGCTGTAGCGCACAATACCGTAAGCTGCGATGACTGCTGTCTGCGCCGCTCGCTGCTGACAAATAAGATAACTCTCGTTTTACACTCCTGGAAACTGAAATAAGAACACCGTGAATTCATTGTCCCAGGAAGGGGAAACTTTATTGACACATTCCTGGGGTCAGATACACCACATGATCACACTGACAGAACCACAGGCACATAGACACAGGCAACAGAGCATGCACAATGTCGGCACTAGTACAGTGTATATCCACCTTTCGCAGCAATGCAGGCTGCTATTCTTCCATGGAGACGATCGTAGAGATGCTGGATGTAGTCCTGTGGAACGGCTTGCCATGCCATTTCCACCTGGCGCCTCAGTTGGACCAGCGTTCGTGCTGGACGTGCAGACCGCGTGAGACGACGCTTCATCCAGTCCCAAACATGCTCAATGGGGGACAGATCCGGAGATCTTGCTGGCCAGGGTAGTTGACTTACACCTTCTAGAGCACGTTGGGTGGCACGGGATACATGCGGACGTGCATTGTCCTGTCGGAACAGCAAGTTCCCTTGCCGGTCTAGGAATGGTAGAACGATGGGTTCGATGACGGTTTGGATGTACCGTGCACTATTCAGTGTCCCCTCGACGATCACCAGTGGTGTACGGCCAGTGTAGGAGATCACTCCCCACACCATGATGCCGGGTGTTGGCCCTGTGTGCCTCGGTCGTATGCAGTCCTGATTGTGGCGCTCACCTGCACGGCGCCAAACACGCATACGACCACCATTGGCACCAAGGCAGAAGCGACTCTCATCGCTGAAGACGACACGTCTCCATTCGTCCCTCCATTCACGCCTGTCGCGACACCACTGGAGGCAGGCTGCACGATGTTGGGGCGTGAGCGGAAGACGGCCTAACGGTGTGCGGGACCGTAGCCCAGCTTCATGGAGACGGTTGCGAATGGTCCTCGCCGATACCCCAGGAGCAACAGTGTCCCTAATTTGCTGGGAAGTGGCGGTGTGGTCCCCTACGGCACTGCGTAGGATCCTACGGTCTTGGCGTGCAGTCCGGTCCCAGGTCGATGGGCACGTGCACCTTCCGCCGACCACTGGCGACCACATCGATGTACTGTGGAGACCTCACGCCCCACGTGTTGAGCAATTCGGCGGTACGTCCACCCGGCCTCCCGCATGCCCACTATACGTCCTCGCTCAAAGTCCGTCAACTGCACATACGGTTCACGTCCACGCTGTCGCGGCATGCTACCAGTGTTAAAGACTGCGATGGAGCTCCGTATGCCACGGCAAACTGGCTGACACTGACGGCGGCGGTGCACAAATGCTGCGCAGCTAGCGCCATTCGACGGCCAACACCGCGGTTCCTGGTGTGTCCGCTGTGCCGTGCGTGTGATCATTGCTTGTACAGCCCTCTCGCAGTGTCTGGAGCAAGTATGGTGGGTCTGACACACCGGTGTCAATGTGTTCTTTTTTCCATTTCCAGGAGTGTATCTGGACTGACCCTCGCCAATCAAACTTTCCCTACGCCTTGATGAAGCCAAGGTCTCCTATTCACCCCTAGTCCAACTATTGGCGTGGTACACCTTTCAGATAACCAGTCCACCGTGATGCCACTCAAATTTCGCTCGCACGCGTTTAACTCTGTCCGTTCACACCACACAATAAGTGTGGCAGCCAACACAGCGAACAATACTTAATCGCAAAGACTCAATATAGAGTCACACTTCGATTCGCTCTCGACAAAGGTACTCTCCCAGTGAAGTACTGAGGAGAGACTTGTTCCTCGCTCTTCGAGTACAAGTACGAGCGTGCACGCTCTCGTTATGTGTTCTCGCTCCAAGAGCAACAACGGAACGGCCCCTCTCCCCACCAGACGTGAAGCGGTATATGTTTTGCTCTCTTCCATTACTCCTTCAGCTCAAGGCGTCAGGAATATCGTCTGCCAATCAGCATTGCTCTTCTAAAACGGGAGAATGACGTTTCGTTAAGGCGACCAATCCGGAAGTCTGTAGTATCGGCGTTTGGCGTTTGCTGTCTCCCTGTGAAAATCTCTGAAACTGTGTGCTATGTGTAAAGAATGCGTAGGCTGGCCGCTCCCACACAATGTAGCGGAATTTGCTTTTAAGCCGAGCACGGGGTCGTTCCCCCTTTCCCTCGGGCAAATGCTGTCCGCTCCACGGGCGGCCACCGGCCGACGTACGAGGGCAGTTCAATAAGTAATGCAACACATTTTTTTTCTGAAACAGGGGTTGTTTTATTCAGCACTGAAATACACCAGGTTATTCCCCAATCTTTTAGCTACACAACACTATTTTTCAACGTAATCTCCATTCAATGCTACGGCCTTACGCCACCTTGAAATGAGGGCCTGTATGCCTGCACGGTACCATTCCACTGGTCGATGTCGGAGCCAACGTCGTACTGCATCAATAACTTCTTCATCATCCGCGTAGTGCCTCCCACGGATTGCGTCCTTCATTATGCCAAACATATGGAAATCCGACGGTGCGAGATCGGGGCTGTAGGGTGCATGAGGAAGAACAGTCCACTGAAGTTTTGTGAGCTCCTCTCGGGTGCGAAGACTTGTGTGAGGTCTTGCGTTGTCATGAAGAAGGAGAAGTTAGTTCAGATTTTTGTGCCTACGAACACGCTGAAGTCGTTTCTTCAATTTCTGAAGAGTAGCACAATACACTTCAGAGTTGATCGTTTGACCATGGGGAAGGACATCGAACAGAATAACCCCTTCAGCGTCCCAGAAGACTGTAACCATGACTTTACTGGCTGAGGGTATGGCTTTAAACTTTTTCTTGGTAGGGGAGTGGGTGTGACGCCACTCCATTGATTGCCGTTTTGTTTCAGGTTCGAAGTGATGAACCCATGTTTCATAGCCTGTAACAATCTTTGACAAGAAATTGTCACCCTCAGCCACATGACGAGCAAGCAATTGCGCACAGACGGTTCTCCATTGCTCTTTATGGTGTTCGGTTAGACAACGAGGGACCCAGCGGAAACAAACCTTTGAATATCCCAACTGGTGAACAATTGTGACAGCACTACCAACAGAGATGTCAAGTTGAGCACTGAGTTGTTTGATGGTGATCCGTCGATCATCTCGAATGAGTGTGTTCGCACGCTCCGCCATTGCAGGAGTCACAGCTGTGCACGGCCGGCCCGCACGCGGGAGATCAGACAGTCTTGCTTGACCTTGCGGCGATGATGACACACGCTTTGTCCAACGACTCACCGTGCTTTTGTCCACTGCCAGATCACCGTAGACATTCTGCAAGCACCTTTGAATATCTGAGATGCCCTGGTCTTCCGCCAAAAGAAACTTGATCACTGCCAGTTATTTGCAACGCACATCCGTTACAGACGCCATTTTAACAGCTCCGTACAGCGCTGCCACCTGTCGGAAGTCAATGAAACTATACGAGACGAAGCGGGAATGTTTGAAAATATTCCACAAGAAATTTCAGGTTTTTTCAACCAAAATTGGCCGAGACAAAAAATGTGTTGCATTACTTATTGAACTGCCCTCGTACATCTACATCTACATTTATACTCCGCAAGCCACCCAACGGTGTGGCGGAGGGCACTTTACGTACCACTGACATTACCTCCCTTTCCTGTTCCAGTCGCGTATGGTTCGCGGGAAGAACGACTGTCTGAAAGCCTCCGTGCGCGCTCTAATCTCTCTAATTTTACATTCGTGATCTCCTCGGGAGGTATAAGTAGGGGGAAGCAATATATTCGATACCTCATCCAGAAACGCACCCTCTCGAAACCTGACGAGCAAGCTACACCGCGATGCAGAGCGCCTCTCTTGCAGAGTCTGCCACTTGAGTTTGTTAAACATCTCCGTAACGCTATCACGGTTACCAAATAACCCTGTGACAAAACGCGCCGCTCTTCTTTGGATCTTCTCTATCTCCTCCGTCAACCCGATCTGGTAGGGATCCCACACTGATGAGCAATACTCAAGTATAGGTCGAACGAGTGTTTTGTAAGCCACCTCCTTTGTTGATGGACTACATTTTCTAAGGACTCTCCCCATGAATCTCAACCTGGTACCCGCTTGACCAACAATTAATTTTATATGATCATTCCTCTTCAAATCGTTCTGCACGCATACTCCCAGATATTTTACAGAAGTAACTGCTACCAGTGTTTGTTCCGCTATCATATAATCATACAATAAAGGATCCTTCTCTCATATGTATTCGCAATACATTACATTGGTCTATGTTAAGGGTCAGTTGCCACTCCCTGCACCAAGTGCCTAACCGCTGCAGATCTTCCTGCATTTCGCTACAATTTTCTAATGCTGCAACTTCTCTGTATACTACAGCATCATCCGCGAAAATCCGCATGGAACTTCCGACACTATCTACTAGGTCATTTATATATATTGTAAAAAGCAATGGTCCCATAACACTCCCCTGTGGCACGCCAGAGGTTACTTTAACGTCTGTAGACGTCTCTCCGTTGATAACAACATGCTGTGTTCTGTTTGCTAAAAACTCTTCAATCCAGCCACACAGCTGGTCTGATATTCCGTAGGTCCTTATTTTGTGTATCAGGCGACAGTGCGGAACTGTATCGAACGCCTTCCGGAAGTCAAGAAAAATAGCATCTACCTGGGAGCCTGTATCTAATATTTTCTGGGTCTCATGAACAAATAAAGCGAGTTGGGTCCCACACGATCGCTGTTTCTGGAATCAATGTTGATTCCTACATAGTAGATTCTGGGTTTCCAAATACGACATGATACTCGAGCAAAAAACATGTTCTAAAATTCTACAACAGATCGATGTCAGAGATATGGGTCTATAGTTTTGCACATCCGCTCGACTACCCTTCTTGAACACTGGGACTACCTGTGCTCTTTTCCAATCATTTGGAACCTTCCGTTCCTCTAGAGACTAGTGGTACACGGCTGTTAGAAGGGGGGCAAGCTCTTTCGTGTACTCTGTGTAGAATCGAATTGGTATCCCGTCAGGTCCAGTGGACTTTCCTCTGTTGAGTGATTCCAGTTGCTTTTCTATTCCTTGGACACTTATTTCGATGTCAGCCATTTTTTCGTTTGTGCGAGGATTTAGAGAAGGAACTGCAGTGCAGTCTTCCTCTGTGAAACAGCTTTGGAAAAAGGTGTTTAGTATTTCAGCTTTACGCGTGTCATCCTCTGTTTCAATGCCTTCATCATCCCGGAGTGTCTGGATATGCTGTCTCGAGCCACCTACTGATTTAACGTAAGACCAGAACTTCCTAGGATTTTCTGTCAAGTCGGTACATAGAATTTTACTTTCGATTTCACTGAACGCTTCACGCATAGCCCTCCTTACGCTAACTTTGACATCGTTTAGCTTCTGTTTGTCTGAGTGGTTTTGGCTGCGTTTAAACTTGGAGTGAAGCTCTCTTTGCTTTCGCAGTAGTTTTCTAACTTTGTTGCTGTACCACGGTGGGTTTTTCCCGTCCCTCACAGTTTTACTCGGCACGTACCTGTCTAAAACGCATTTTACGATTGCCTTGAACTTTTTCCATAAACACTCAACATTGTCAGTGTCGGAACAGAAATTTTCGCTTTGATCTGTTAGGTAGTCTGAAATCTGCCTTCTATTACTCTTGCTAAACAGATAAACCTTCCTCCCTTTTTTTATATTCCTATTAACTTCCATATTTAGGGATGCTGCAACGGCCTTATGATCACTGATTCCCTGTTCTGCACATACAGAGTCGAAAAGTTCGGGTCTGTTTGTTATCAGTAGGTCCAAGATGTTATCTCCACGAGTAGGTTCTCTGTTTAATTGCTCGAGGTAATTTTCGGATGGTGCACTCAGTATAATGTCACTCGATGCTCTGTCCCTACCACCCGCCCTAAACATCTGAGTGTCCCATTCTATATCTGTTAAATTGAAATCTCCACCTAAGACTATAACATGCTGAGAAAATTTATGTGAAATGTATTCCAAATTTTCTCTCAGTTGTTCTGCCACTAATGCTGCTGAGTCGGGAGGTCGGTAAAAGGAGCCAATTATTAACCTAGCTCGGTTGTTGAGTGTAACCTCCACCCATAATAATTCACAGGAACTATCCACTTCTACTTCACTACAGGATAAACTACTACTAGCAGCGACGAACACTCCACCACCGGTTGCATGCAATCTATCCTTTCTAAACACCGTCTGTACCTTTGTAAAAATTTCGGCAGAATTTATCTCTGGCTTCAGCCAGCTTTCTGTAGATGGGTTTGGACCGGCCTCCTGGCGTGCAATTGCCTCTCTCGTACTAAAAGCTCCTGTGACCGTCGTGTCTGGAATGTATGTGTGTACACCAGCCTCGAGTATTTCAACCAGGTGCGCACTTGCGATTTATTAGTTATTTGCATATCGTTTACGTGAATTCATACAACATTGACTTTATCTTATCGATTTTGGGTTCGAATGAAGCGTCTTGATGTGCGGAATATGATTGTGAGGGCAGAATATGTAAGCAATGAAGGTCAGGAGACCAAGACGTCTTACATACACCCCTCCTTCTGACAAAATTTTTGTCTGGGGTTTGTCAGTGCCGAGGAAAACGCTGACAAAGTCAGGCAAATTTTTTCTATTAGATTTTCCAATAAACTTTTCTCAGCCATTCTTAACAATTTTTTCTAATGATTTCTTTATAGCTATTGTTTCTATTTTTCAATTCTACAATCTATGTTTTGTTGTTAGGCAGGTATAGACTTTACAAAGGTTGTTATTCTTTGGCCCGATGGTGTGGCCGAGCGGTTCTAGGCTCTTCAGTCAGTCTGCGACGGCTACGGGCGCAGGTTCGAATCCTCCCTCGGGCATGGATGTGTGTGATGTCCTTAGGTTAGTTAGGTTTAAGTAGTTCTAAGTTCTAGGGGACTGATGACCTCAGATGTTAAGTCCCATAGTGCTTAGAGCTATTTGAACCATTTGTTATTCTTTGTCGTTGCCAGTACGTGTGTCTGTTTTTCTTTTTCATTTCCAAAAATTTGTTTTTACAATATTAATTTTTCTAAACTCGTTAGTGTACAGTGTATCATGTTTTAGTGTGGTTATATCTTTTCTTTAGTTAATCTTCGCGTGAATGTTCGCAAAAGCTCTGTTGTGTGACTTTGTTTTATTTATTTCGGCACTATCTTTTTTTTGTGTGTCACTGTTTTTTTGTGTAAGATTGAAGAAGCGTTTCCTCTTAATTCTGTCCTCAGTATTAATATTATTACCCCAAAAAGGTGTTTTTGAATGTTACTTAAAGAAGAAAAATCCTGCATAAATCCTTTTCTAATTTTACATATAAAAGAAATAAATAGATTTTCCATGAGTTTGTGAGATTATATAACTATACTAACTAAGTTTCTTTACAAAAGGTTTTAAGGTATCTATAAATTATGGACTTTACATACATAATAAAAATAATTACTTTTACAAAAAGGAAAAAAAAAATAATTTTACAAATATATCATTTTCTTAATTCTACATTTGTGTTTTATTAGTCTTTTCCTTTTTCTTTTTTTTTTTTGCTGCGTCAGTTTCTGTGCTCGACGATCCCCACTGAAATACTGGAAGGCGTCGACTCATTTGTATGGATGTCACAAATCATGAGAGAAGCACTCTAGCATGCGATGCCAGGTCTTACTTGTTGACATTGTCATCATGGAGTGGTACTTTGAACCGATGATGATGACTGTGATTTACTGATTAAACAGTGATGTCTTGGTACTCCTTTGCTGTCACACCTGGGACGGTATGGCTGTTCGATGATTGTAGTTGACTACCGACGATCGTCACCCAATATTCTGCTGTGACGTCTTGGTACTTCACACCTGGTTCGGTATGGCAATTTAATGATGTGGTAAGGAGAATACTGTTCATTTTGCTGAATTTGTTTCTAAATAATGTTGGTTGGTACTACTTAATATTCCGTTTGCCGTTCGCTTGTATTTGTTTGACGATTCAAGGTTTATTTTTGGAGAGGTGGTTGTAGTAGTTGCCATGCCTCAAACTTCATGGAAAGACGTTTGTAGCAATTTGCTTTGTAGGACACGAGAGAAAGGTATCTTGCTGTCTTCTGCCATTCTTCATCTTGCATCTTCTGTTCTTCTCTTCTTTCTTGCATTCTTCTGTTCTTCTTGGGCTAGGAATATGTGAATTTTAGTGTAGGAGTGATATAGGATTTATAGTAACCGACTGCCTTTCCAAATGTTACTTGATGAGTTTGAAGGTCTTAGTAATTTTTTTGTACCTTGATTGTCGTCTCGTCGTATTATGATTCTCTCCACGCTCTTTCGTTGTGTAGTGTCGCGACATGTGAAATGTCCGTGCTGTGCTTTGTCCTCCTGAAGTCCAACCTGGTTGCAATCTGCATTTCCAGTGTGGCGTTGGTCTTCATGTTGTTGTTATTGCCCTAAGTGCTTTCTCAACACGTCTGTACCCTCTCCGTCGCTATCTCGTAGCATCTGGTGTTAAGGGAGCTGGTGATTGGTGTTGGTGGCCATGTCCCTCTGACAAGTAGAAATATTTACAATTTTTGTTTTACATATATTTGTTATTTACAAAAAAACACTGATTTTATATAATGCAAAGTTTTCTGATAGTGGCAAAAATTATTGTATATATACGATTTCTTTTCTTTATTCTAATTATGTCCTACCACTTCTTCATTCTTTTAATTGTTGTGTATCATTTATTGTTAGTGTGCATGTTGTAGTGTACTTGATACTACAGGAGACTGTTAGTGTGTATTGTGTTACTCTTTCTTTTAATTAATGTGTTATTTTGTTGATCTATTAATTTAACTTTTATTTAGTGGTTAGTATAAGACAGGGGGGACGTTAGTTTGCCTAACCTCTTCCGCATTTTTCAATTCAATCTTTACGTTTTGCAGTATTTGGTGGCCTAACTTCTACATCTGGTTTCTCTTTGCTGTGTTGTTCTTGTCTCTGTGGACCATAATTTCCTCTGTAGTTATTCGCGCCCTGGCCTCGCCAGTTGCTGTTTCTGACATCGTGGCCTCTTTCAAAGTACCCTTGATCGTTGGTCTTTTGATTCCTAAACCCATATCCGCCACTGAATGAGTGTCCATTACCGTTCCTATTTCGGTACCAATTATTCTGGTTATCGTTTCTATGTCAATTGTCTCCATTGTGCCACTGTCATGTCTGTTAAATTGAAAGCAAGACTTTTCCATATATATATATATATATAACTCTTATTTTAACATGTTTTCATTAGGTCGATTTCTTGTCTGCTTGACCACTCAGTACAAATTTTGAAAATATTACACTAACTTCCTGATGAGCAAGAGACTTCAAACTTTCAACACGGCTCAGAACTGGATGACAAAACAATATTAACTCGCTTTTGTGTCTGGTGTGTGGCGGACGGTACTTTGTGTATCACTGATGTTTCCCTCCCTGCTTGTTCTAGACATCAAATTATTGCTGTAAGAACAGTTCCTGGTAAGACTACATGAGAGCTTCATTATCGCTAATTTTTATCTTCATGGTCTTTTTGTAAGATACACAGAGAAGGAAGCAATGTATAGGCTAACTCAGGAGAAGAGAAACTGAATAAACCTGAAATTTACAACAAGTAACTGTTGTAACCCTATCAATATATTTGAAATCGATTGAAAAATTTTACACACATTAAGATTAAAAAAAGATAGTAATGATTTAAATAAAATAACTTTTAAAAACACATTTTTAAATCAGACAAAAAGTATTAAATAACTACCACCACAAAGATTCCTAATTGCAGAGAGATAGTCCTAAAAGTTTACCCTGTAAATTTTTAATAGCAAACTTGCAAAATTGAAAACGTGAAATGTGGGATGCTTGCAGTAGTTAATAGTGGTTGTAGAGAGTAGCTGTCTTTGAGAAAAATAACATAACAGTTCATATCATTAGCAGTATAATAAAATTGTTCATGACTTTGGTGAACTATTCAAGCAGCAGTTATCTACTGCATGCATCCCACATTGTTCGTTTTAAATTTTACAGGTATTCTCATAGCCATTAAAAATTTATTAGCAAAAATTTCCAGGACTGAATGTGGTTATAAATTGTATGGTTCTCGGAGAAATTACTTTGTACATTTTAGTCTGTTTTAAAAACATTTATATAAAAAAGTTATTATTTAGGCAAGTATAATTAGGTTTAGCAAATAATGCAGAAGCATTATATCTACATTTAAAGGATGTTAAAAGTCTTACATCTACCATTTATCATATTCTGTATAGTTTTAACAAATTAGTCACTATTCATAAATTTTGAAACGTCCCCTTAGAAAAATTATACGTGACTGTGTTTAAACTGACACACAATATTTTTTAGCGCAACGCAATCTGACTTTCAGTAATCCCTACAAGAGAATGGCCCTGACTAAATTAACCTATACGTTTCACAAATCACTTACCTCACAAAAATCTTCGTTACTCGAACTACTGCAATACAGCGAGCGCCACTACTGCCAGCTAAATAAAAGATTCAAACTACGGAAGGCACTAACTACTGATAGGGATAGTTAGCAAATGAAAGATTTTAATAGAGAACAAACAATGTATTTACCTTAATATCATCAAAAGTCATAATATATGTAATTTCAAAACTCCGCCATTTCCTTCCACACATCCACCACTGCTGGCGGCTCACCTCTAACTGCGCAACGCTACGCGCTGTTCACATCCAGCTCCCGCTGCCCAACACTACAATGGCAGACAACAATGCTAACTAGCCACAGACTGCACACAGCACAGCCAGTGATTTTCGTACAGAGTGCTATGTAACGTTGCCAATAAGAAAACATAAACAGCCTACTTACATAGCCCCCATGCTCCAAACAAAAAATTTTACAAATTGTTTTGGGCAGAGGCCAATAATGATTTGAAAAAATTTTTCGTAATTACAATAACAATTATATCAAATGCACACACCTATTTATACAATGTAGGTCAAAAGCTAAAACTTTCTCACAGTCCATAAAGACAGTCCTGATCATTCATCACAGTAAAATTTCAGTGTTTTTTTTTCAAAGTCTGATCAGTAAAAGACAATGCACACAGAACTAGTGGATTTCCATGCAGTCTTGAAGAAGTAGTGTTGTCCTTCCAACTGAAAGACAGTGCTGACTCTTGACATGCTGACAGATAATGGGCCACAACAGAGCAAACCCACAGCAGAGTCAGTCGAAGTTGATGTATATTGGTAGGTAGGTCATCACAGAGTAGACCCACTGTAGTCCTGGTAGAGAATATGGTATTGGTGGGCCACCAGAGTTGCAGACCCACTACAGTCCTTGTAGAAATTGTGGACAGGCCCACTGTAGTCCTGGTAGAGATTGTGGTATTGGTGGGTCATCAAAGATGCAGACCCACTGTAGTCCTTGTAGAGATGACCAGCAGACATCTGTTGCGACTGTGCAGGTGCACAATCACCATTGAAGAGCGGATAATATAGTAAGTCCATAAACCACCACTTGTGCACTCACAAATTTTTTGGAATTGTCCTTAGAACCAGCAATGCTGTTATCCAGTCCCTTGCTGAATTATTAACATACGTGCAAACACTTACAGTCCCTACTTCTCACATATTGTCTATATACTATGACCAACAGAAACGTGTGCAGTGAAATGTAACTTACAAGTTACTAATATGATGAACCGGTGTCAATTACGATTTTATAACATGAGTATACAATTACAAAGGTACAAAATACATCATTAAAACATAACAATACAGATAACATTTGTAGTAATACAGGCTTTACAAAAGAAAAGAAATAACATATACATCAGTGTTACAGGAATTATGACATAAGTAAATACATAAAAGATCAGAATAATTATTGAAACATCAACTTTACACATGAGCATTAAAACAGAACAGAATTAATAATGTCTAACATCTTTACAAAGAAAATAACATATTATTAGAAAAATTCCACAACATAACTCATATCAGTTAAACACATAAAGACAGGAAAAACACAAATATACAAGAGTACACAAACACATAGCAGAATAACACAAGAGGAAAGGGCAGGGTTTGTTTTCAGTGTAAGATTTGGTACTGCAGTCCAACCCAAAACTTCATTCCATAGATCTTTCGTCTTATTGCAACCTTTGCTTCCACCAAAAAAATCCTATCCAAGCATGCTTTCTGTACTCTGTTCATATCCTCTTTCAAAAATAGTTTTTCTCCACTGTACACTACTTTTTTAGTCAAACCTTTTTCGTATAGCTTCTCAATGCATTTCTTCCAATTCATTGCAACTCATTCTCTTATACAGTCTACCTCCTCTTAAGCTAACTTAAATCTACTGAGCTCAGATGCTAAACTAAGGGACGAGGCAATGCAGCAGCACAAAACAATTAACACGAACAGCAATGAGAAAAAATTCAAATTGGCAAAGTAAGCAACAATATTACAACTAATATGCAATAAGCAGCAATCAAGAAAAATAAATTAGTAATAAACTGGCTTAGCAGAGTAATACTAAGTGAAATTTAGTAGCACTATGCCTGGCAGTAACTTATACCTGAACATGACATAGCTCAAGCAGAAAAAATATTACAGTAAAAACAACAATGCAGACAAGGGAAATGTATATTCACATCTTAATGTCTATGTAATTAAAGTGGTGCACCGCAAAAACTAATTCTACAAAAAATTACCAAGTACTTGAAAAGAAAATTATGTATGCAGTTACTGTTACTAGTCCCTTCTTATTGTTCTTTCCTCTCCAAGTGCTCCTTTTTTGAAGAATGTGGATCACAAAATTATTATTTAATAGATCTGTTGACAGAAAGTGTTCACATAAGCATCTGTATTTTATTTTATTTTATAAAACCAATGCTGCAACACAGCTGGAAACTAGAAATTAAAGAAAATGAGCACATATGTACAAAGGACAGCATGAAACATCATTCATTAGCCATATGGCATTTCATAAGGCAGTAAAAATTCTCTCAATTCTCGTAGAAAGATACTTGTCATAATCAGGTGTGCAGATGTAAGTATCTTTCCAAGTAATGAGCATGTCGTATTTGCGATGCTTTCTCTAAAGGAATGTCAATGGTGAGGATAATGGCCTCTTTTTTTCTCCACCTAATGGCTTTCTTTTGTCAGACGACTACCTCTCAGCTGGGTGCCCAAAACGCATTATGCCAAGGTCACTTACCTTTCTTACTGAAATATTTACGACAGCAGTTTCTGCTACAGTGGCAGTCTCATATAAAAATATTTCACAGGTCAAGAATTTGCGTTACAAATCTGTAGAAACAAAATCCTATAAATATAACAGTGTCCAAAAAATTTTCATCAGCATTGTAATACATTCACGCATTTACATACATTTCATAACTCTTAAAGTACGATTCTTGGTTTCCAACATCCTTTTTCACAAACCAGAGTCCCTAACCACTACTCCTTATTCCTTACCTTACTACACATATATATATATTCGTCGACACTTCTTCAATATTTCATCTTAATAAATCTGTAGCATAATCAAATTCCTCATATAACATTGGCTTATTGATCATAAACATACCTCAACAGCATAATACACATTGTCGTCGTAAAAATAACATCATAATACCTCAGTCAAATCACAAAAACGTCGTAGCTTTCTGCAATAATTTCAAAACTTAAAGAAAATTCTCTGCTCATTTCAGTAGTGTCATCTACCTCAAACGTACTTTAAAAATCATGATCTCATACCAAATACATCATTCAAAGCTCTCATGGTATCACAATGGTTCCGAAAAAATATGAACAATTCACACAGTACAGACAAAATACAGTTTCATAAGTGCGAAGTTATCCAACTGTGTAATTGTGTAAACATGTGTCATTGACGTAGTAAAAAACTTTGTCTCTCTCAGTTAAATGATCAGATAGCTGTGTAATTATGTGTTAAAGAAATATGGTGCTGATGTGTAAAGTTGCATGGCAAATACCATATTAGCTAGGGCTCCTTGCGCTTGCCAAACACATGATACACAAAGTAGGCATGTACCCCCCGGAGGATCAATGTAATTATACCCTCAGGTGTTACAGATTACAGCAATGGAATGAAATGTATCACGGAAAACTTTCTTTGTAATTCAAAAATCTTAAAAAATAAATGTTTTAAGTACTAAATTAATCACTGAAATGCGTGTCCTGTAGCGCTAAATGTGCATCTTGTTGTAAGATAATCTCTGTGGAAGTGTCGTAGTTACTTTCCTCCGAAAGCTAAGTTCTGCAGAAGCCAATGTACTTACCTCATGATAAACAAAAGTGAAATGCTTTGCGTAGAGATATCTTAGTTATTACGCCTATTGTTGTGATGATGAAAGTACTGTGCAGTAACGTATTGTTGTGCTACGGAAAAGGCTGTCTCCTTGTAGCTATACCACAAAAGTTACTACTGAAACATGTTTTACTTTCCAGAATAATTCAGGAAAACTGTGCAGATATAAA